>NC_143012.1:210703495-211045995 GCF_055824585.1 Amblyomma mixtum | reverse complement strand
TTTTTATCGCAATAAATAGACGTGTGGAGGGCATGTAATGGCAAGGCAAGATAATAGATGGGCTCATGTCGTAACGAAATGAATTCCAAGGGAAGGCAAGAGCAGCTTCAAATCTTGTCGGCCTTGTTGAAAGATTATTACTCTGCCGTAGCAAAAAAATATAGTTTCTGATGAAGCAAGTGCGTTAAGAAGCAAGAAAATAAACAACTGACGTTTTATACACAGAGAGCTACTACATACACCCTTTCCAGCAAACTGCTCGAAACTCCCCGATGTGGTCCCCTCACTGAAGAGGGCAAGAAATCATTGGTTTTAGATGCGCACCAAGGTTAAACTACAAATATGTCTCTAGAAACACACAGAACAGCATTTATTATAAAACAGGATCAGGCTCCCACCGAAGACATTTCTCAATTTCACAATATTTTCTTTCATTTTTGGCTCCGTGAGCAATGCGACTTCAAGGATAGAGTGGTGGTGGTTCTAAATGGGGAGCGACAGCTGGCTCTGACGGTCAAGGGGCCCTGGTGGGGGCAAAGGGAAGGCATGTACCTGTAGGCTCTTTCACTTCGTGTTCGTGCTGGCATTGATTTCATTTTTTGTTCTGTTTGATGTAACGGCCATTCGGTCAATTTTTTCATGTACACACTGAAGAAAACCACATTTTTTTTTCGGCGACGAGACTAGAACACAACGCAATCCATTCCGAGAAGATAAAGAAAAAAACACTGGTAAGCTGAAACAGTTATCTGAAAAAAAAAAAAAATCCAGAAACTGGAGTGTCCTTGCGGTGAAACATTGCTTTGCACGAAAGCTATGCTTAAAACGTCACACTTTCAATGGCACAAGGTTATTTTTACAGCAGAGCAAATCCAACGACTTCTGTCCCACATTTTGTTGCTATTTTTAAAAGTGGTCAGCTGCTTACTCACAGGGAAAAAGAAAACAGCATGAGAAAGTGTGGGGCAAAATTTCAAGTTTTTTTTTTCTTGCGTTTGCAAGAATCTGTTTCTCTGGCTAGAAAAAAAAAGTATTCGGAGCTACTTCAAAAGGGCTATTGTGGTCAAATGTTAGCATCAGCATCATACAGAGGCTGTTCGAAGTAAAGTTCAGTTTTGAATCGAACGACTCACTCAGTGTAGCCGCCTCTATAAGATATCACAGGAATAGTCGCAGCATTTGTGATTGAAAGATACGACTTCAACTTAGTGTCTTCGAATCTGTGGTGGTCTCTTTGCTCTTTGGTCAATACTGGCGCCGCATATGGCATTGCTCGTGTGATCGATTCGATTTCATCATTGAACTGTTTGTCATTTCGGTAGGAGCTTTTGTGGTGAAGAGAAGCTAGAGGCGCATTTGAAAAATATAAAATGGAATGCCCTCATTCCGGTTATTGTGAGTTCCTGACCTCATTGTGTCGTTCGTTGCGATCATCTTGTGGAAACTGTTGATCTACGCGAAGGAACAAACGTATGTTCAATGCAAAATGTAGTAAAAATGTCACAGCGATAGTGTTCGCCTCCTTTTTGGGCTACCGCCTAACTTGTTGCAGACATTTCTGCAGAAAATAAATTGCGCAGGGCTCAAAAAACACGGTCCATCTCTACACATTCTCCGGAAGCAACTATCCAGATAAATTCACCATCGTGTTGGCTTTCTCATCACTGCAAGCCACGAAACCACGGACTGTAACATCCATATTAAGTGTATCCTCTGCCAGCAAGCACAGTGTCCAGTTGCACAAACTTAGAAATAACTCATGTCATTGAAGAAGCGTAGCTTGTTGGGCCAGTTGGTGCATGGTATGTAGAAAACCAGCGAAAAGGACGCATTCACAAGGATGAGAAGTACATAGGACAACGCTGGAAACACAACTGAAAATTTTCAGTTGTGTTTCCAGCGTTGTCCTGTGTACTTCTCCTTCTTGTGAATGCGTCCTTTTCGCTGGTTTTCTACATAACTCATGTCAGGTACACAGCCACAAGTCCATAATCAAGTGGTGACAATTGCAAGGTCAGTATAGATTCGAACTTCTCGATGTAAGTAAACACTTTTGGCTGCTTGAAAAAGGATGGCATACAAATATCACGAACCTTTAATGAGATCGCACAAGGAGGGCCATCAATAAGAAAACTGTTCGGCGTCGGTATCTGTACAAAGTCTCATCTTTCCAACCGATAGAGGTGACAGGAGGCGTTTCTGTTGATTTCGATCCCTCCTGCAGCCAAGGTTGGCAGGCGCAGATGCAGTGAAATCGCCCTTTCCACATGCAGGAGAGAGGAGAGAGCGCACACACTAAAAATACCTCAGCGAAAATCGAAGTGACCAAGAACGGCTCGAAAGCGAATGCTATCGCCTATACTCCGCATGAATTCAGTGGATATTCCTCAAACTTTCATTCCGTTTGTGATATCCTGCCCAAATTTAAAAACAGGCCTTACAGCCGGAATTTTTTTTATCGAGGTTATCCGCAACTTTCAGAGCATCTTTAGCAAAAGCAAGCGGCAAGGCCATAACGCATGCCATTTCAGACCTTCCTCAAGAAATTATTGGGGGTAAGGGGTAAGCTAGAATGCTTTTATTTGAGAAAATTGTTTTCAATCAAGCTTTAGAGCATATTTTTAGTTCCGGTCGCAACCGAAATCTGGGAGGCTTGTTTGCGAATCAAAAACAGCGATTCCGCTCCTTATGAATCTTCGTATTGCATTACGGCAAGTGTCTAGCGATAACTCATCAAACATTCGTGCAGGAGTTGACAGTGACTCATATACCGATCAGCTACATACCTTCGTTCGCAATTCAAGGTGCAGATTATGTACGAAGAATCTAGATTTGAAAACTCAATAGAAAGCTTGTTACATTATGCTCGAAAGCGAGGAGGTTTGAAATTTGTTTCTGTCGGATCTCAGTCAATGTCCATGTTTATAAAAAGGATGCAGTGCTTAACTCTTAAAGGGCTATTGAAGCGGTTTTAAAATTAAATGAGTTTAAGGTTACCGAATGTGCGAAACGTGCACGTAAAGCCTGCGAAATCGTTTTGCTCTAGCATTTAAAATGTTGGCGTAATCGCCGAATAACGTCGTCGTCGGCGTTCACGCTTCTCTGAAGTGCACAGAGACGGGCAGAGGCCCCGATAATGACGTCACGTATGACGGCCCTACGTTTCCAGCGAAGAAACGATTATTCCATGGAAGAAAACCGACCCCTCACGATGCATTGTTTGGCGCCATCTGACGACACACAGCAGCATGCAGGCGTAAGCAGCGGACATCTGAAATTTCGGCAACAATGATGTCTCTGTTCAGTTTCCCCGCACTCCTCCAAAGTAGTGAGAAGAAGCCTAAACATCTTCGCGGTTTCAATCGATGATTATGACATCATTTTAAATGCTAGTGCAAAAAATACTTTTCATGCTTTATCTAGAAGCTAGATTGATTCGACGTCTTAAATAACCTCAAATTCTCAAAAAACCGTTTCAGCTTCAAAGCTCCCGCAATGTCGAGCACGAGGAAAGAAAGCTCCTAAAGTAAACCAGAATGAACATTACATTAGGCTATCTTGAACGGTAGAAAAGACAGAAGGAATAAAAGAGGAAAATAAAGGAGTCCAATGAAAGAGGCAAAATGAAAGAGGATGTGGCACTGTTAAAAATAGCCATTAGTGTTCGATACCTTCACATCGTGAAGCAGTACCCGATAAGTTCTCTTTGCTGAGAACCGCTAGGATATCGGCGTCAAATTACGGCGGTGCTTTCTCTCACGGCCGGAGTATCAAGCTTGTTCTCATGCAAGGGCCAGGGGCAAATCTGTAGTCAATAGTGGAGGAAAAAGACGTTTGGTTTGGTTTGTTGGGGTTTAACGTCCCAAAGCCACTGAGGCTATGAGAGACGCCGTAGTGAAGGGCTCCGGAAATTTCGACCACCTGGGGTTCTTTAACGTGTTTTACGAATTGGAAAAACAGCGCAATCAAAGACGAGACACAAGAGAAGGACAAAACACCAGCGCTGGTGTTTTGTCCTTCTCTTGTGTCTCGTCTTTGATTGCGCTGTTTTTCCAATTCGTAAAACATGTACCAACCAGCCCGTATTTGCCCTCTTCTGGAATTCTTTAAGGTGCACTGACATCGCACAGCCCACGGGCCTCTAGCATTTCGCCTTCAAGAAATATTCGTGTACACTATGCCAAGCCACTAGTAATAGGGAAAGTTTCTGAATGTTGGAGTAGGCCAGGTGGAAGGTGTTGCCGAAGTTAATCCCTTGGGTGCGCAGACAATTTTTCGGCAAGTTCCCTCTTTCAAGAAATAAGAGTGTGCTCACAGGTAATGATGCAAAATTTAGCGAGTGCATCGGTTCTTTAGATAGTATGAACGGGTGTTAAACTTCGTTTTGGATAGATATGGCGGCTTCGCACCCAGTGCCCTGGCAGTCAGTGGTACGATGTACCTGCCGTCGAGTTTTGATGAAGCTATTGAAATTTAGGAGCTACTTGTGAATAGGATTTATGGTTGACTAGTTCACTACAGACAGCATTTATTTTAGATGTGTAGGTACACCGAGCGGTACATTTTAAAATATTTTTATTGACACAGTGTTTCTAGTAGCACAGGTTACTTTTTTTTTAATTATTGCATATTGCTCCTCCTGCTTTCACACGCTTTTGTGTCTTATTTCGACGCGCCTACTACGTTGAAGTGTGCACGTTTTTCACCGGCACAGTGAAGCGCTAGTGAACATCCGTGCAGCGATTCTACGTGCAGTCAAGGCGCTTATATTTTGGTCATGCTTGTTTTGGCTTAAACCTCTAATTACTGCTGTATTCACGTCAGTATCTAATCTCACCCGCCTATTTTTCTCGCACGTTATACTCTCATTCGCGCGTCCTATTTGCGACACAGAAGAAATGCAACTTTCTGCTGTGCTTTGTCATCCATGACATGAATATAGTACACATTATCGTAAATGAGATAAATCGACTGAAGAATGGAAAAAAATGACAACTGCTGTGCAATCTCGCGCAGTCTGCTAAGCTCAGTGAAAGATAGGCTGTACCTACATGCAGTGTAAATTTTTGTAACCCTTCACGTTGAGGTTGCGTAAAGCGAGTAGGCAGCACGCAGCACTCAGTTTTCTTTTCCTTTCCTAGCTTCCAGCGTGATTTTCCTGTTCCGTTAAGCAAGGAAGAGTTGTGGTGATTATAGAACTCGGAGTAGGGTTCCTTAGCAGGTTGTGGAGGAGTGTCCCTATTTCACTTCCATGTTTCTCACCGAGTGCTTAACCATGGTGAGCGAATATTTGTTGCATATATTGAATGCTTTGGGACTTCTGCCTCGCAACCCCAGCCTTGTGTGACCAAGAATTCTGGTCACAGGGATCCTAAAGTGCGCGGTTTTCGGAGCTTGCAGTGAACCCTTGTCGCGTCACGGCTTATCTGCAGAAGTTGACCACGCCGCATGCACTAGTACATATAGCTTGCTTGCAGGCATGGAAATAAAAGCTCGCAAGTTCCTACGTTGCACAGCCGCCGTGAGAAGCCCGCAAACTGTGAGGCACCTGTAGGGAAATCACAGCACTCTAGAGGAGCACCCTCGATTACCGAAAAATGCATGTTTACGAGAAGAAATATCGCTTACTTGCTAGTGTTCTCCTCTTGTCTATGGTATCGAGGTTTTGGTTCTCTTCATCGCTCTCCTTCTAGCATTCGACATGAAAGGAACGCATGGAATAAAGGCGGACAAGACACAACACCGAAGGCAGACCCGAGCAGCGCTTGTAGATCGTACAGACGTGCAGGCGAGGGCAGTCAACTATAACAACGGCCCACAGACCACTCGATCTGATACGCTGTGCCGCTTAACGAGGCCCGTACCAACCGGCAGCTTTCGACCAGAACGAGTGTAGTACACTCTGTCGCTCATGACCGCTTGCCTGCAAAGTGGGGTGGGGAGGGAGGAAGCTGTGTTCAGCTCGCTGTGTCCGCTGCGCGCTGCACACATCGGCCCATTAGTCTGCGTTAGCGACGGCGCCGACTGATGCTCGGACGATAGCCGGAAACAGGGCGAGCGGCGGGGCTCCCTCGGCGGGCGAGTTTGTCTCCACGCTGTCGGCGTGGGCGTGATTCTCGCGCTACTTCCGAAATCTCCTTGTGTTCTTGCATGGAAGGTTTCCATGCCAAATCATTCTGTTTGAATGCATTTGTAAGCAGGAAACTCATTATGAAGGCATTTTTTTTTCATATAATGTAAGATCACTCTATAACAATCAATATATTCGCAGAGCACACTACAGAAGTGTATTTTTTTATATTAATGTTAGTGCTATCGTTGAAAGCGTTCCTCGTTGGTTTTCTGTGGCCGTCTTAGCTGTTCGATGCGGTCGGTGGAAACATTACAAAAGAAGGATATTGCTGCATATCTGAAGAATGGACCATTTACGTCAATTTTGGTCATGATTTATGAAGAGCGTTCGCACCCTTTAATATTATTTCGTTCAGAAAACAGTGTGTGAAGGGCAAAGTTTGAGTTGCAAAGAAGAGTTTTTCGTTGCTTACTAGTGAATTTCTAACTAAGCGTGTTACCCTCCGCACGCACTTATGTCTATAAGAGAAGGCGATGCTTGGCGCTATGCACTCCTTGTGCCTGCTGGGCGTGTTCACTGTAGTAAAAAACATTCCGTACTACGGAATTCCCTTCTTCTAGTCCCAGCTTCCGCTGACCACTAATTATTTCGTCTTAACTGTGTATAAAACATGAAACATATTTTCATTCTCTCATTCCTCTCATTCTAATATCATACATAAATGCATGCAGGTTTTTCCTGTGGAATAAGCCTGAGAAGTTTAAAAGTTACATGTATTCTTGTTTTTGAAATGCGGCATTCGATAAATAGTGGGAGCGTTTAAACTTGCATCTGTAGAGAGTCGGCCAAGTCTATGACATGCGCGCTGCAATAAAATTATGACCTGACATATATCGCCCGCAAAGGAAATGACCCCCCTCCTCCCTGCCGTTGAATTCAATAGTACTGTTTTCGAAGAAGTGTTAGGGCAACTCATAGTGAATTTATTATTTATTCTGTGTAGAAGGCTACACACAGCTAAGAACATTGTACTATAATGCGTCGTTTTGTTTTTCATTCACTGAAACATTGCGCTGCGAAAGAGTGGACGATGTAAGGTATGTCTCCAGCGTTGAACTCAATACGCACGAGCGGAAAGGTCTTGTTAGGAGATGCTGAACTAAAGATTAGTCATCCTTTGCCGCTTACCTCGCGCTCTTTCTGTCTCCTTGGCTTTTTCCTGTGGCTGTCTTTTTTATAGCGCAACGTGGTTCTTCAAAGCAATGCACCAACTCGCCCAACAAGAAGTTCTTCTAAACTCTCGATACAGGTCTGTTAGCATTACTTTAAAAGACGGCTGCTAATGGGCTCGTACAAATCCGCTGTCGAGAAAGCCGCCACAAATAACGAATCTCAATATAACACAAAGGAGCACTTTTTTGAGCCGTCATTTTTGTGTGTTTTCCTGATTTTTCTTGCACCCTTTCTTGGCAAGGCGGTAGTAGTTTTATGCGCTCATAGGTCTTACTTTAATACATTTCATCCAGTTCGTGAAGTTGCGTTGCGTCTTTAAAGTTATTTCTGGCCGGCTTAGAGGGTTGAAATAATTTTAACTTTACACATAACTTGAGGCATGGTGTAGCGCTGACGGCTTGAAGTGGAAAATTATTTTTAGAAAAGGAAACATCCTGTCCATTTCCGCTTGGGCTGTTACATTTTGTAGGCTGCCACAGAGAACAATAATCTATTGGCTTAAACCAGACTTACTATGCATGAAACAAAAGCGTTCACTTTTTATATCGAATTGTTCGAGCTCCACTTATTTTTCGCTTATTAGCTGCAAATGCTGTATGCTTACTTTTCGGATGTTGAGTTTGGGTTTTAAGAATACTAAGCTATGTTTAAATGTTATCTTGCCCGTTAATAGCTTCGAGGGGGTGTTAGGCTTTGTCAAAGGAAGGGCAAAGAAAACTACAGAATGCGAAAAAATTGCAGCGACGAGCGGATGGCCATTTTATTTACAGAGTGCGCCGTTTATAAAAGTTTCGTACGATTTTTCTGTAGGACAAATGTAATAGAACGGGTTTCTGAATTCTGAAGCCGCATCACGTTCCGACATCAACATCTGGCTTCTTTGTTATATTACAGAAAATGTGGGGTCGAATGAAATCTTTTGTAGTGAGAAAAACCAGCATCCTCGTTAACGCTGACGTCTGAATTCCTCTGGAGAAGAACGTGTATTTTAGGTAGGTGGTTCAGAGCAATGATAGCAGCAGTCAACAGAAGACGACACACAGAGATGAAACACGACATGAGATTAAGTAGGGATTTTCTTTGGACATTCACACATGTAATTAGTCAAAAATGCACGAGGGCGACGGGGGAAGGCAGGACAGAATGCTGCGCAGCTGCGAATTAACAAAGGTAGTCAACGTAAAAAGTTAGGTAATCAGATAAAAAAAGAGCCCCCACTGCTCTTATAGGGGAAGGGTGTGAGAGACCGGAAGATGACTGTGGCGGAAAGAACCCTCTCACTTGCCGAGGTTGGTACTTGAAAAAGCAAGCTACGACCTGTCACGTGCCACGGTGGGGGGGAGCGAGGAGGAGAGTAAAGATTGACCTCACTGTCTCTTGTCAAAAAATTTTAATCAGTCCGGTGGTGCATTGCACCTGCAGTCCTGCATTATGCGTATCTTAATGCATGGTATGTGTGCTTTGTATGGTATGTGCGGTAGGCTAGAAGCGCACCACAATCTTCCTAAGCTGTTGCATTGGCAAAGTTTAAGGTAATTGGGTGTCCTCCAAGTTCTTAACTTGTGATGTTGATTACTAACGTCTTGCGACTGCTCAGCATGATGTGCTCCGTTTCCACTGCCCCCTCCTGCCCCAGTCGCATATTTCTCATGCGCTTTCACTTTCGTATGGAAGTTGCACGGAACAGAAACTAAGCCTATATTTACTGCACGGACAACGCATACGAAGAAGCCTACTTATTTTTAACTGCATATGACTTCATGCACTGTGAGTGAATATTATTGGGCTACTGCGAAAAGACTATAAAAACATTAGCAAAACAATAAGAAAGCTTATTGATTATGACGTATTCATTTATATCGTACCGACTCTGTATTCAAAATTTTCATCTGCTAGGTTTTAGTAGCGGTGATATTTCTGAAAAGGTTATCTTTTGCGTAATCTTCGCTCAACCCAACAGTCACGCGCAAGACTTGCGGATGCAATCAGGCTCAAATTTCGGCTGAGAAGCAGCTGAAACGAGCAAAGCACTGACTGCTTATTCTGAAGCATGAGCTTTTACAAGCGTTTCACATATTCCGTTTTCCTTTAGTGCAAAACTGCGGTCTCACCCCGGCACCAAGAACAAGTAGGTGGCGCCGGCAGCAAGAACAAGTAGGTTTTGAATATATCTACGCTTAATTTCCCTGGCAAATGCAATCAACATGTTTCGGATAAAAGTATGGCATCTATTGTACGCACTATTTGCTCATGAGCGAAGCCACGTTGCAGAATTAGCGCCATCTACTTGGTGGTCAAGGCATGGCTTCAATTCGGGCGTGTGCTGCCTTTGCCTTAGCAGTCACTAGCTGCGTTATCTAATTGTATTTTTGTAGCATCTTTTTAGTGGGCGCTGCTTTTTTCAACTCGAGCTTCAGCTTACAAGGTGCCAAAAACGAATTTATCTCATGCCTCAGCGCTGACAAACCCGCGAGCGAAAGTGACTGACAGCGATTCAAAAGCAGCTGTTGGAAATTTTACTAAGAAAACAATACCATCCATCTCCTTGGTAATTCTTAAGAATTACCCGAAACACAGCAAAGACGTGGAATTGTTCTGGGTACCGGCCCACTCGTCAAACGCGGGGAATCGGGCAGCCAACGATAATGCTGGAGTATATATAGCCCGAGATGTGGATGCTAATTCGCATGTCAGAATGACATGAAACGGTCTTAATGCTTATCGCTAGATCACTCAGTATTACAGGCTGGAAAGGCTAATTGTCCCACCTCCGCATAAAAACCTAACCAAAGAACAGGAGGTACTGCTAAGACCAATCCAAACTAAAACTTCCCCTAACACCGCATTCCTAAGCCATGTGTAACCGGATGATTTAAACCGGAGTAGAGCAAATGCGGCGGCAATGCCACCGTAGACCGCATATTTTGGTACGGTTTGACCGATCCCCCACCAATATCGCTTCAAAGGTTCGTGCACCCGGGCCCGTCGCAGACCTTGCTGCTGAGCTCCGATCTGGAAACACAAGTACCGGTCGTGACAATAGCCTCAGAGGTCGCCGCCAGTCTCCACTGAGGCCTACCCAGCAAGATCAGCTAATCCACTTGTTACTCATGGCTATAGGTTGGCTTGGTTTATGGGGTTTAACGTCCCGAAGCGACTAAAACTATGAGAGACGCCGTAGTGGAGGGCTCCAGAAATTATAAAAGTTTTTCCAATCCAAAATCTGGCGCCACCTACAATGATAATCTTTGAATTACGCTATGCCAAAAACTTAAAAACCAGGCCACTTTCTTTCCAAGTGTATGTACATGTTCAGAATCGGCAACCGACCGAAAGCTAAAAGATAGTTTGAAAATGCCTGTCACCTTCATAATCCCACGTGAAAGAAAAAGACATGCAGCAGAGGCAAGTCGCCCACGAGCCCACTGGTGGAAAATAATAAGCAATAAAAAGCAGAAAATATTCTCATAGAGAGAACACTAAACGTGTGGAATTGTGAACCAACTAGTTTGAAAACACATTAGGGTGACACAAAATAGGTTTAAGTGTCGCACTCTGGTGGGACAACGATAGCGGAAAGAGCAAAAGGATGCGGATGCATGCTGCAGCAGGTAGAGGGTATAAGTATTTGTTTGCAAAGTACTATTTGCGACCATGTCTCGGCAGGTTATACACGCTAAATGGACTGGATTCGCACCTGTTGACAATATGAGATATAAGGAAGTTAAGTGTTTATTTTCCGTTAATTTTTTCGAGTGCGTGTAAGTGAACAATTCTCAGTGGATCAGGTCTGGACTTACAATTCCTTCTGCCATAGCCTTGCAATATTAAGCAAACATTACAAATTAATGGCGAAGAATAAGCTCACTTTTTATGTGGGGTACATAAAACAGGCTCCATGCTCGTACACACTGTAAGGAGATAGCGCCACCCAGCGGCGTTCGTGAGGAGAAGACAAAGCACGAGGAGCACGTGCGGAGGGGAACGCGGGGCAGGTCGAAGAAGATTACGTGGCAGAGAAGAGAAGAGCGCGGTGGGCGACGGACGTGGACGAGTTCTGCTGGCTCCCCGAGTTCCGGGCTTGGGCCTTAGCCGCAGACGTCCGGGCCACCAGACCTGGACATCCATCGTCGAGAGCCTCAACCACCAGGCCCAGGCGCCACTCTTCTCCGTCCATCCGTCAGCTGCTCCACACAGGCCGCCTCTGGCGCCTACGTGACCTTTTTCCGGGATACCAGGCCTGGGAACCGTGCCGGGAGCCCACGAACGCTGACGCTGCGGTAGCGTTTCATCGACGTTGGAACGCCAAGAGACTCCTTGACTGCCCGACACCCAGCCAGTCCTCCCCGCTCGTTGCTCGAATAAGACAAGTAGTGTGAACTTTCCTCTTTGACTCTTTTTCCTGCATTTATCATAAGCACTTTGTTCTGTTCCCCCGTGTGTTTTTCCCGTGTATTGTTGCGTTGTTCTCTTGTTCCTTTCCTTTCTTCTCGCTCATATTGTAATTGGTTTCCTTTCCGTTAAAAGCCGCCTCGTTTATTGTTTGTACTTTGGTGTTTGTTGAAAATAAGACCTGCAATCATCTCACAGAGTCCTCACAAATTTGGCGTCCACTACGACAGGACGAGGTCGGTTTTTATTTATTTGCCTGTTGTGTTAATTTAGGAACAATATGAGCGCTTCAGATTTGGTTGCTTTAGGCGAGCGCATGGGCTTGTGCGGCGCGGAGTTACGAGCGTGGGTGGAGGACGAGCTTCGTAAGGCACGGGAAGAGAGAGCCGCGGAGCGTGAAGCTGCGAAGCAGAAATTGGAATTAGAGGCACGGAATTTAGAGGCTGAGCGTGAAGCTGCGAAGCAGAAATTGGAATTAGAGGCACGGAATTTAGAGACGGAGCGTGAAGCTGCTAAGCAGAAATTGGAATTAGAGGCACGGAATTTAGAGACGGAGAAACAGAAATTGGAGTTAGAGGCGCGGAACTTGCAGCTACAAATAAGGCTCATGGAGGGTGGCGCAAATCCTCCGAGTGACCGTGGAGAGCGTAGCGTCTCATCGACCAGCTCCATTAACCCGCACAGCCTCATACCACAGTTCAATGAAGCGCGGGATGACCTCGATGCCTACTTAAAGAGATTTGAGCATGTGGCCACGGGGCAGGGTTGGCCAAAAGAAAAGTGGGCAACGGCGTTGAGCTTGTGCCTTGGCGGCGAAGCACTTAGGGTCTTCGGTCGGCTCTCGCCTGAGGATTCCGTGGATTATGACAAAGCGAAGCTTGCCTTGCTTCAGAGGTTTAGGTTCACCGCGGAAGGATACCGAGAGAAGTTTCGCCAGAGCAAGCCCCAGGATGGAGAAACGGCCTCGCAATATGCTGCCAGGTTGTTTAGCTTCTTTGACCGTTGGGTCGAGATGCGGGGAGCAGGCCGCACTTTTGAGGTGGTTCGCGAGATGGTCGTGAGCGAACAATTTCTGAACAACTGTCATTCTCGTTTAGCCCTTTTCTTACGTGAGCGGGAGGGCAAGACAGTTGCCAAGCTGGCGGAGGCTGCCGATCATTTTCTTGAAGCGCAGCGGCAAAATAACTTGTTGTTCTTCAAAGAACAGGGGGAGCATACGATGAATAAAGCCAAGGACGAGGTTTCAGGTTCACAATCTCGCCTGCGGTGTTTTCTTTGCGAGAAGACTGGGCACAAGGCGGCGGATTGTCGGACGAAGCCGAAGCAATCGTATTGCACCTGGTGCCGCGAGGTAGGACATGATGCCCAGTCGTGCAAGGCTAAGAGGCCAGGAGACCGTGAGGAGTCCGCCTGTTGCATGACATCTCGATATTCACATCCCGATAGCACTGCAGTGGTAACGCGCGTAGAGGGCCAGTTGGGGGAGATGGTCTGTCCTTACAACCCGGTGGAAATTGCTATGCCCGTGGCGCACGGTGAGGTGTTCGGCCAGTCTAGTTCGGTATTACGGGATACGGGCAGCACCGGCATTGTTGTGCGTGAGTCCCTTGTACCGGCAGCGGCGCTTACAGGGAAACAGGCTACATTATTCTTGGCCAATGGGACCCGTGTAGAAGTTCCGGAAGCGGAGGTGGTGATTTCTTCTCCATACTTTTCGGGTAAGGCCATCGCGCGGTGTTTGTCTACACCCCTGTACGACATCATAATAGGCAATGTCCCTGGCGCTAAACCTCCATTCTCGGTTGACCCGCCAGTTCTCACTGATCAGGCAGTTTCCCTTGCCATGACGGGTGCGGTCGATGTTCCTTCCCTTATGGTGACAGCAAAGGTTTCAGAGAGTAGTAAAAGCCCCACTCTGAACACACTCCACTTGTCACGGCCGGAGTTTCGCCTCAAACAGGAAGAAGACCCGAGCTTAGAGGTGTGTCGCAGGAAGTTGGGGCAAATATTTCGTGGTAAGGGACAGACCGCCCACTCCTTTGATACTGATGACGGTGTTCTTTTCCGGTCGTACCAAGTGTGTCCCGGCCAGGTCGTTGAGCAAGCGGTGGTACCGAAGGGCTTACGCACGCAAGTTCTTAAGTTGGCACATAAGAGTGCATTATCCGGCCATCATGGAATACGGCAAACAATAGCTAGGGTGCTCAGTGAGTTTTACTGGCCCGGTGTACAGGCTGACATTAAGAGTTATGTCAGATCGTGTGACATGTGTCAGCAGACTGTGTCGAAGGCAAGGGAGAACAGAGTGAGTAACATCATAGGACGGGAACATGTAAAATCATGGTGGAAACCGAGGTCGGTGTGGAGAAAACGGTTTCACAAAGGAAAACGGAAGTACTAGCCGGAAAAGTTCTCGCGACGGTGAAGTGGTTTGATGTGAACAATGGAATACGGAAGAATGTAGCCCACACCTGTTCTTGTTGGAATTGTTTTTGTTTGTTCATGTTTGTTTCTGAGTGTCGGCTATCTACTTTTTATGCCTTCCGTGTTTCTTCGCCCTCTATGGACGCTTTACGTTGACTTTCCATGTGCTCTCTGTGCTGTGTGTGCGAAGGTCTGTGAACGCTTCGAACATTGACGACCGTCGTATTGTGTGTGGTGTATAGTGTGCGCGCTGTGGTGCGGTGTTCTGTGTTGCGATCGTCGAACGCGTCTGGTGTCGCTCTCCTGAAGTTGAGTTCTTTCCGTTGGAAAAAACTTCCGAAGAGGGGGCCTTCTGTAAGGAGATAGCGCCACCCAGCGGCGTTCGTGAGGAGAAGACAAAGCACGAGGAGCACGTGCGGAGGGGAACGCGGGGCAGGTCGAAGAAGATTACGTGGCAGAGAAGAGAAGAGCGCGGTGGGCGACGGACGTGGACGAGTTCTGCTGGCTCCCCGAGTTCCGGGCTTGGGCCTTAGCCGCAGACGTCCGGGCCACCAGACCTGGACATCCATCGTCGAGAGCCTCAACCACCAGGCCCAGGCGCCACTCTTCTCCGTCCATCCGTCAGCTGCTCCACACAGGCCGCCTCTGGCGCCTACGTGACCTTTTTCCGGGATACCAGACCTGGGAACCGTGCCGGGAGCCCACGAACGCTGACGCTGCGGTAGCGTTTCATCGACGTTGGAACGCCAAGAGACTCCTTGACTGCCCGACACCCAGCCAGTCCTCCCCGCTCGTTGCTCGAATAAGACAAGTAGTGTGAACTTTCCTCTTTGACTCTTTTTCCTGCATTTATCATAAGCACTTTGTTCTGTTCCCCCGTGTGTTTTTCCCGTGTATTGTTGCGTTGTTCTCTTGTTCCTTTCCTTTCTTCTCGCTCATATTGTAATTGGTTTCCTTTCCGTTAAAAGCCGCCTCGTTTATTGTTTGTACTTTGGTGTTTGTTGAAAATAAGACCTGCAATCATCTCACAGAGTCCTCACACACACCTACCCATTCCAGTGCGTGGGCTTCTGCAAGTGCTTCAGGAGAAAGGAACGACATCGTAGCAGTTCTTCAGCTGACCCTGCTATGACATGCACAACGACCTTAACTAGCGTTTTCTTGAGGTTTCTTCATCTTCCGCCTTCCAGCTCCCAAACCCACGAAAATAAATTGCCCGTGGTTTCACCTTCCGACCGTTCTCATGCATTCCTTGCACTCCTGTCCGCAACTTCGCCTCACCTTGCCAATAATTTATAGCTCGTAGGAAGGAAGCACAAAGCCATTAACGTCGATGCGCTAGGTACTGGCGTCGCATAGCAGAAGAAGAAGGAGTGAAACAGCAAGCTAGCTACACTCGAAGAGTGGGAGCTGATCCCGAGGGAAACGCGGGCCCTTTATTGCCCATTCTCGACCTCGCCTTGAGAATCGATCCTCTCGGCGGCAAGTGTCTTCCTGAAGCATTTTCCTCTTTTTCCTTTCTAACATTCGAAGCGCGTCTGCCAGCGTTTCCCGAAGAGAGAAAGAGGGACTATCCCATGGGAGGCCACCGAGAGTGCCTCTCCAATTACCGCCTGTTTGGGATCCCCTTAGGCGTGCCCTGGGCTCACCTCACAAAAGAGCGTGTTTGTTTGTTCCGGTTAGGCCTCCGAAAGTTCCTGGTTCTTCTTTGCAATATTTTTTTCTTCTCGCACTACTTTTCGTTGTCTCGCAGCTTTCCTCTTAACATAGTTCAGGAGTGTTTTCATGTATTAGGCAGCTCTGTCGTCTGCATTGTTCCCCGGTCGCAGTACTTCGCGGTGGTACCTTGCCGGCACACGCATAGAACAACGTCGGGCTTCAGCTACAGGGCCCGGCCCTCATGGCAAGCGGCGCCTTATCTTTGTCTCGCGCCCTCTTCCTTCCCTCCTGTTCTCTATTCGCAGTCCACGCTTTGTGTTTTCGCCGCCAATCATTGGATTCTTTTCGTTGTCGTGCTTCGAGTCGAACAGTTCTTTTCGGAACCTGTGGTCAGCCATTCTTTTCTGCTTTTCTCACACGCATAGTCTCCTCTTCGCGCTTTCGAGTGGTACCCTTTGTGGGAGGCGTACCATAGCACACCCACGCGTCACGACCGTAGCGCTGCTTCGCACGTCTAAAGGCCGGGACGCTGCTGAGCCGAGTACGATGAGGGCCTGGAGACTAGCAAAATAAATAGAAAGCAGATAGATGCGTATCTCTGAAGCACACAAGGAAGGAAATTCAAGAAGGAACCTTTCTATGATGATTTAAAGAGCCACACACACCCTGCTTTTTTTTAACCAGATTATGGAGAGTAGAATGCCAATCTGCAAAAATAAATACAGCTAAGACGCTGGCACGACGTCGGTCTGGTGCAAATCTGTAGAAACAATTCAGCATATTTTGCTAGAATGCGGCAGTCTTCATTCAGATCACAACGCACGTAAAGTAATTATCTCGTGAATCGCACGTGCCTTATAATTAGTCTCTGTTCATTCCTCCAGGCGCCAACGCTTAGGCAGACGCGACGGTCCTGGCGGCGCTTGCGAGCCCTAGCCGCATGTTTTCGTGCAGCGTACTTCACTCGAGCTTTGCAAGACGTTCTCACACCATGCGACTTTCCGTCGTGGTCACTCCGTGGGGAGGGCGCAGAGCTGCTGAGTCGGAGGAAACGGGTGCAATGCCAGCCGGGACGGCAGCGTTTCGATGTGGACGAAGCGAACCTGTACACATGTCATAGTGTAAATAGAATACTTGTATATTGTACCTTTCTCCCCCTATTATTTCTGCCTGTCCCCTCACCTCTTTCATTTCATTTCTCCAGTCTTCCTGCTATCCCTTTATTTCCGATGACCCAGCTCAGGTGCTTCCCGTAGCGATGGCAGTTGCCGGGGCTAGCAAAAACGTTTTCCATTCAATTATTATTATTATTTAAATAAACTACTACTGCTACTACGAACTTGTTAGTTAGTTATACGGGGTTTTATGGCGCATAAGCAACTAGGGCTATCATGCGCCAAACACAAGGTTAGATGATATGTCAATTGTACAGAGGTTACATTATAATAGATTTAAAACATTGGCTTTCTTTAGAAACTTACAAACAAGTGAAAACTCGACAAGTGTTTGCTCGCCTAAAAGCAATGCGGGATGAAATGGAATGTGTTCATTGTAAAATACCGTAAAAAAGTTTTTTCTATGTTCTTCGAGACGCGAACAAGAAATTAAAATGTGATTTACTGTGAGCTCCTCACCACACATTTCACACACAGGTTTGTCTTTTTTTGTTAATAAGAAGTTATGGGTGATGTGCGTGTGACCTATGCGTAAACGACATAAAATTACTTCGATAAAACGCTCTTTATGGCGGCATGATTTCCATTCTTTTAAAATGGGCTTTATGGTATGCAGCTTGTTGTGTCCTTCATTTTCCCAAGAAGCTTGCCACTTGGCTCTTAGTCTGCTATGCACTAACTTCATGTAATCCCTAGGAGGTAAATTCACATGTTTTATTTCCATGGTTCTGGTTTGTGCAGCACACATGTCGGCTCTCTCATTGTCCGTAATGCCAATGTGACTGGGAACCCAGCAGAATTTTATAACATGTTTTTGTGTTGTGACCTTTAGTATATTGTGTATGATGCTTCCAATCAGTGGCTCCGTGGCATTTTTGGAGTTTAATGCTGTAAGGACGCTCAGTGAATCTGTATAAATGATGCTGTTTTTGATGTTTTCATTTGTTATTTTCTGTACCGCAACACTAATAGCATAACACTCCGCGGTGAAAACTGTAGCACATGAGGGCAGTCGTACTGCATTTTCATTTTTTCCTTGTATAACTGCACTTCCTACATGAGCATGAGTTTTTGACCCGTCAGTATAAAATGCAGTGTAATTTCTGTATTTTTCTTGTAGTGCTAGATATTCTTGTATTATATGGTCGTGTGGTGTACAGGTTTTCCTGAGGCGTGTTAGTGTGACGTCACACACTGTGGGGAGAGTGTACCACGGTGGTAGCGCTTCGTGTCTTGGGGCAATATTTTTAATTTCGTTTAGTATGTTCAGAGCTTGGCATTTTTCTTCGAAGCGCAAGAGCAACGGCTTAATCGCGTGAGGCTTGTTGTTGAAGAGTATTCGGGATGGGCATTTCGTCAGAATTGGGTAACAGAGATGTTTGGGCTGAGAAAGGATTTTGAGGATGTATGTACAAGTTAGTGCAGTTCTTCGATCTTCTAAGGAAGGTTCATTCGTTTACACATACAGACTTGCTATTGGTGAAGTTCTGTAAGCACCGGAAGACAACTTTAAACCAAGATTGTGGATAGGATCCAGTCGTTTTATGTAGGATGGTCTTGCTGAGCCATATACGATGGACCCATAGTCTAACTTAGAGCGAACCAGAGAACGATATATATGTAACAGGCATGCCCTATCAGACCCCCAGCGTTTTCTTGACAGTAGTTTCAGTATATTGAGGGCTTGGGAACCTTTTTTCTTTAAGCTATTTATATGTGGCAAGAAAGTGAGCTTTTTATCGAAAGTTACTCCTAAAAATTTATGCTCTTGTTTGACAGGTAATGGGGTCTGGTTCAGATATAGTGTGGGGTCGGCCTGTAGGGCTCGTCTCAAAGAGAACAGAACCGCTACTGTTTTCGGAGGAGAAAATCTAAATCCGTTTCTATCTGCCCAGGTAGCCAGTTTATTTATTGTTATTTGTATCTGTCGCTCACAAGTAGGTATGCTGGAAGACGTGCATGCTATTTGGAGGTCATCTACGTAAACTGAGTACATTATGGATTTTAGGATTACTTTGCCTATTGAGTTCATTTTGATGATGAATAAGGTCGTGCTGAGGATGCACCCCTGGGGTACACCAGTTTCTTGTATAAAAGTGTGGGAGAAGGTTGCGCCTAGGCAGACTCGGAACGTGCGGTTGGTTAGGAAGTCGTTCAAACAGCTCAGCATCCTGCCGCGGATACCTAGGTCCGCTAGGTCACGGAGGATACCGAATCTCCACGTGGTATCGTAAGCCTTCTCCAGATCGAAGAAGACCCCGATACAGTGTTGCTTGTGGATGAACGCTTCCCGGACTGTGTTCTCAAAGCAAACAAGGTGATCGGTTGTGGAACATGTCTTTTTAAACCCGCATTGGTGTATATCTAAAAGTTGCCGGGAGTGAAGTATGAAGGTTAGTCTGATGTTTAGAATGCTTTCGAATGATTTTGCTATACAGCTAGTGAGTGCTATTGGCCTGTAACTGGTGGGACTAGTTGGTGGTTTGCCAGGTTTTAGAAAGGGTACTATGATTGCTTCTCTCCACGCTTGGGGGATTTCTCCACTCATCCATATTTTATTGAAACATTTTAGGAGAGCCTCTATGGCAGTCTCAGAGAAGTGAGCAAGCATGGCATAATGTATATTGTCTGGGCCTGGTGCTGTCTTTTTACCGGATGTTAGTACTGCGTTTAGTTCCTGCATTGTAATAAGCTGATTGTAGTCTTCATGTATGCATGTTCTGAAGGGAAGTTTTTGTTTTTCTACTATTGTTTTGTGCTTTTGAAAGGAGTGTGTGTAGTTGGATGAGCTTGAAACTGTAGAAAAATGTTTACCTAATATGTTGGCCTGCTCTTCTAATGTTGTTTGAGTACCGGGTGTTGTTAGCATTGGAAATGTGAAAGGAGTAAAATTTACAGTAAATTTCCGCACCTGCTCCCACATTTTTTTGGATGTTTTTGAGCTGTTTATCGAGGATATGTACTGTTGCCATGATGCCCTTTCTTCGTTGCGTCGGATGTATCGTGCTTTTGCTCTTGCTCTTTTAAAGTTTATAAGATTCTCATGTGTTGGATATCTCCGAAAAATGCCCCAGGCTTTGTTTTGTTTCTTTTTTGCATCTTTACATTCTTTTGTGTGCCAGTATTTGTGATTTTGTTTTACTATTCCAGAGGATTGAGGAATAGCTAAATGTGCGGCAGCTAAGATAAAACTTGTGAACTTTTCATTGATCTCATTGTTGTCAGTATATTCTAAAACTCTGTTCTCCAATGTGGCTTTTGCACTAAAAAGTTGCCAGTCAGCTAAATGTAGCTTCCAACACCGTGGTTTTGTGGGAACGACTGTTGGCGATGATGAGAGACTTATTACAACAAGGAGATGATCACTTCCATATGGATTGTCTAAAACACTCCAGTTAAAATGGTTAAAAACAGAGGGTGAACTAAAAGACAAATCTAAAAAACTCATTTTCCCCAAGGTTGGGGAGCACTATGTAGGTTTATTAGAGTTGAGTAAGCAGACGTCATTGCATAAAATAAAATCCTCTACGAGATGGCCTCTAGCGTCAGTTTTGTCGCTTCCCCAAAAACATGAGTGTGCATTAAAATCTCCAACTACCAGGTATGGTTCTGGTAGCTGCTCTAAAAGATCCTCTAAGTCATGTAGTGTTAAATTAAAGTGCGGATCGATATACAGTGAGCACACTGTTATGGTTTTATGGGCAACCAGAGTGGCTGCGGCAGCTTCGAGTCTTGTTTTTAGTTGAAGCTCTCGAGACGGGACACCGTTTTTCACTATGATGGCTACGCCTCCCGACAGCCGGCTCGCCTGTTGCTGTTCGCGGCGGAAAACAGTGTAATTCTTAAGAAAGTTATTTTTTTGGGGACCTAAATTTGTTTCTTGTAGACATAAGGCGACAGGAGCGTGTGCTCCTAGTATGTCTTTTATGTCACTGTAATTGTTTAAAAGTCCTCTACAGTTCCATTGTATTATGAAAGCCATCTTAATTTTGTGTTTCTATAGGGTGGAAAGGTAGATCAAGTTGTTGATGGCCCCGTGCTTCGGAGCCGGTCTTTTTTTGATCGATCCAGTGAGCTCCGCCGACCGTCCGACGTGGACGGCGCCGGGCTGCCCGGGGCCGTGTCCATCGCCTCTGCGGAGGCGCTGGACGACCGTGCAGGAGGCACGTTCGCGTTCGAGTTGGACTTCGACCTGTGGGAAGAGGTCTTGAGGCCCGCCGACCCGGGGGTCTGCGCAGCCTGACTTTCAGTTGGCGGAGCAGCGTTAGCTGCTCTGCCTTGGGGCGCGGATGGCACCGCCACAGGCTCACTGCGTGTGACCTGGACGGGTGCCGAAGCCTGGTGTGGTGCGCCGCGCCCACGCACCACATCGGCGAAGTTTTGTTTTGTTGTGAAGGAGAATGAGTTCGTGAGCGCAAAACGCCTTCTAGCTTCTTTAAATAAAATGTTTTCCCTTGTCTTTATGGTGATTATCTCCTTTTCTTTTTTCCAGGACGGACACGACCTGGAGTATGCTGCATGGTCTCCTTCACAGTTTGAGCAGTGCGGGGCTGCGTCACATTGATCAGAATGATCCTTCGAGGCGCATTTCGCGCACGTTTTCCGGCCGCGGCAACTTTGTGAGCCGTGACCGAACCTTTGGCAGTTGAAACATCGGCGAGGGTTGGGAATGTATGGTCTTACGTTAACTTTCAGATATCCTACTTCGACTGTGTCGGGCAGTGTGCTGGTGTTGAACGTGAGGATCATGTGTTTTGTGTCTATTTCCTTATTATCCTTCCGGATCTTGATTCTGTGAACATCTATCACGTCTTGGTCACTCAGACCTTCGAGCATCTCTTTTTCGGTGATGTGGACAAAGTCATTTTCGGATATAACGCCTCCGACGGTGTTCAGAGATCGGTGTGATGTCACGGAGACAGGAATATCCCCAACAGATACAATGTTTACGAGTTTTGAGTGTTGGACGTTGTCACGCATTTCGAGCAGTAAGTCACCGCTGGCCATTTTAGATACCTTGTAGCCAATGCCCAAGGCTTCTGTCAAACACTTTGATACTAAGAACGGGGACAGGATTCTTGCTTGCTTATCTTCTACTTGACTATGGATGACATGGTATTTAGGAAAACTCACTTTTCTTTTTTGGAAACAAACATCTGCTTCGTTCCACCCTCTCTTGAGAGAGCGATCAGGTTTGGAAAGTGGGGGAGCCATAAAAAATTCAAGTTTTTCAGTCATGATGCCAGCCACCCACCATGGAGCCCAACAAGGGGACGGGACAGGAACTTGAAAGCAAGTCCTGCCCACGCCAGCTGTACACCTTAACTATAACCTAATATGACTCAACTCAGGGTAGTTGGTCACACACGGTTAACCCTCGCCGCCAGGAAAAAGAGGAAAAAAACATAGAAAAGAGGAGGAGACAGGAGAGTTGTAAGAAAGAGATAGGAAAGTGAAAGATAGAGGGGAGGATAGGAAAAGGCGACTGCCGATTTCCCCCGGTCGGGTCAGGCCGGAGGTGCCGTCTACAGGAAGCTGGGGCCAAAGTGGTGTGTTGCCTCCGCCGAGGGGCCTTAAAGGTCCAAACGCTCGGCATCGGCTCAACCACCAAGATCCCCTTTTCCCCGGACACGGCGATGCCACTCACGGCTAAGCGCGGATGCTCGGGTCCGTGGTGACGCATTGTTCACCATCATCCCCCTGCGGGGATGTCCCTGCGGATGCTCGGTTTAACCCCGTGGTGTCGCCACTCACCAACGTCTGCGTGCTGCAGACGCCCCCCTGCGGGGAGCTACTACGAACTGAACCTGCATCTCGTGAGCTGAGTATATCAATGTATGCACCCTGAAGATCCGCAGGCAGGTTGGAGAAATTATATTCAAGCCCATCCCTTTACGACACCTTTTCTCCTCTTCTTTCTTTTACTCCATCCTTCATCCGTTCCTTACAGATATCGTTGTGGTCTGCGCCTAAACGTGAGACAGCTACAGCGTCTTTCCTTACCTTACACAAAAAATTTACGGAGGGCACAAGATTACATACCTGTTGTGAGTGAGAAAGCATTTGTGGGTCAATGTGGGCTACTACTTAGCAACATTTGATTACAAATCACTACCTTTTTATATTGTCGCAAACGGGTTTCCGGTAAACGCCCTTAGGACAAAGGCCTTAGGTTGAAGGCCTTTGGAAGAACCATATGGCATATGCATACGTATAAAGCGCCGCTTTAATAAAGCCATTACGTCAATTCCGGCCTTCACTTCCACATTAGCTGACTTCTCTTCCACTCTGATGCTGTCACTTTCGATTTCACTTCCAGTCCGATGATGTCTCTTCTTGGCTCTTGGACAATGATGAAGTTAAACGGAATTTTCATGACCATTTTTCTGACTGCGACTCACACAAGCTTCACGCGCACATGGCAAATCCTTGAATAGCTGCGAAACATCAGCGTTCCTCTGGAACAAGTTTACCAAGCTGACGGCAATGCCCAAACGCATAGCCAAGCGAATGAAGAAAACAATTTTCAGGTGGTGCTGTGACACCCCCAGTCGTAGTATACGCCAAGGAACGAGCGTCATCCCTCCTCTGCGGGGACTGCATCAGTTCCTGTAAAGCAGTGAGGGGTGCTCAGGCCACTGAATGTGCTGTTGTTATCGCGACTGAAGGCAAGAAGAGGAATGTGTGCGGGACAGTCGCCTGGTTGGAGCTGAGCCACTATCACTGTCATGTGCAGAGGAGTGTTGAAAGAGATGTGAGAGGAAATTTCGAAAGAAGAGACGCTCGTTCCAACAACGGCGTTCGCCGAAGCGTTGACGATTGATTTCGATACAAATATTTCCGCGTGCAAACAAATATTTCCATGCATCGTGCCGGCTTTCAGATGGTGTGAAACGGGTTCTCTTCGAACATCTGCTAGTCAATTTCGAAGCTAGCACGTGAGAGGTATCCGATCCGAGCTCTCCACTGTTTCGCTTGGACATTTCTAGATTCAGTGTTTGTGGAATCAGCGTTCGGAGACTCGTCTTCGTTTAATTTCTAGAACATAGTCTTAGCCACTGGTATGGGAGACACTTCACAGAAACATGTCGGCTATGTCAGGGTAGGGCAGATCTCTTACACATTTTATTGACATGCCCTAAAGCATGCAATATACACAAAAAAACTAGGGCAGATCTTTGGGAAACTCCAATGCACAGCTCGCACTCTGAGACTCAGCTGAGAATCGTCCGACTGGCCGAAAACGCCGCCCGGGTCCAAGACTAAAGCAATCCTGTATCTGTCAGAAAATAAAGTTACCTGCTAGTGCAAATACTACTGCTCGACCTGCGTCGAGATGGAACCCTCACGATGACACACTGTTTTTTTTGCGTAGCATATTGCAATCACTCAGTTCAGCCCTTGGGCGCGGCCGGGCAGCCACCAAACCACGTGACGTGACGTCACGTGGTTTGGTGACGTCACGTCACGTGGTGACGTGACGCCACCAAACAACGTGAAAAAAAAGGAAAAATAATAATAAAAAAAAAGACGGCGGAGCATGGTGGCGGTTGCCACCGCCCCGTTTCAAAGGGGGCGCTCCTATCCATCCATCCATACGTCACGGAGGAAAAGCTGCTGAGAAAATCGAGTGCCACCAAGCAATACCTCGCGCAAAAAGACCGCACAATATGCAACGCATTCTTGGCTTAACCAAGCTAAGCCTGGGCATCTTTTTTTGTCTTCAGAGCACCTTAGCTGCCTTGAATGCCCTCTCACCTTTTTTCATCCTGTTTAAGAAAAGCAGCCTTCCTTAATTGGAGGCACTGTGTTTTTAGTTCTACTTGCGGTATGAAGTGTTTGTGCGCTTCATCCAACAGCTCATTGATCACAGGATTCGGGGGTGACAGGCACATCTACCTTTATTCCGGGCGCCATTAGCGGCCCATCATTGTTGTACAGACTCGTGCGAAGTTATTATCCCTTCGACGTTTCCGCCCGCCCTATTCGCTGGCTGGCCCTACTCGATAAAGCCCTCATATTTCTTCCGACGTGTCTGGTTATGTTTTACACACGACTTCTCTCCACCAAAACAAGTTGCCCGCCGATTGTTCATGACAGCGGATGGGAATCCTCACAAAACCAAGAATATCTTCTCTTTCGTTTCTTGTCTTTTCACCATGAGTTTCCTTTTGCCGGTGGTTAGCGAGTGCAGCTCCGGGCGACAGTTCTGTACTCCATCCAGTAACTGTGTCAGCAAGGATGTTTTTTTCTCTTTCTTTGTCGACGCTTCAACAATTTCGGGCTGCGTGGCCACCCATGCCTCTTATATTTGGACCACAAAGGAAAGCGCTACGTGACTTTCTTCCTGGGACGGAGCATAACTTCCGAAGACTATGCGCTAAAGCAGCTTTGATCTGCTACGGTTAGTGTATTGGTTTGGTTTTGTTTATTGGTGTTTAACGTCCCGAAGCAACTCACCTAGGCTATGAGGGACGCCGTAGTGAAGGGCTCCGGAAATTTCGACCACCTGGGGTTCTTTAACGTGCACTAACATCGCACAGTACACGGGCCTCTAGAATTTCGCCTCCATCGAAATTCAGCCGCCGCGGCCGGGATCGAACCCGCGTCTTTCGGGTCAGCAGCCGAGCGCCGTAACCACTGAGTCACCGCGGCGGGGCGGTTAGTGTATCCTACCCAGTGCATCCTCTGGTGAAATACAGGTTACTGTTGCGCAGGCAGTTTTACGGGTAATTAAATGAACTGATCTAACGCCGAATAGGCCTAGAATCTGAGTTTTTACTGCGGAAAGCAAGGTGGGTTTGATATAAACATATGGAAGGCAGCTTGGACCTGTTTGCTTTGGTGACCTTCCAACGTAGTTCCTGAAAAAGTTATTCATGGCTAAAAAGAAAATCATACGCAATTTGCGTCACCTGCTTGTGCTCACAACCGATATCACGGTACTTGCAATGGGGTGTGAAGAAATCATTATGCATAAAGATAACTAGCTCGGAAAAACTGCCCGAACCTTGACTTTTTTGTGGTGGCGGGTTTTCGAGAACGTATAACGGATTTGGCTAGCTCATCCTTCCAACTATTCAAATTGATGCGTCCTATGTGTCGCCGTTCTCATAAATCAGGAGGATGATGCGAGAGCAGTATTATGGAACCCGCTGCTAAAAGCCGAACACAAAAAAACACTTAAGCACTTAATATTACAGCATATCGAATAAAACAAGGTGTCGACTGCAGAGGTAAATCGGCCTTTCCTGTGGTCCTTAGGTGAGGCGAGTGGCAGCTTTGGCGACAAAAATTACGAGCGCACCTGTTTTTGACGAAAATATTGTCGGGAGGGTTAGTATTGAAAAACGATCGCTTTCATTAGTGTTTCTATAATGTACACAGTGATCAGTGGATAGAACGAAATCACAAAGGAAAACAGTAAAAAAGGATTAAGCCGGAACCAGCCAATCAGCAGAGGCTTAGACAACAAATCGTAAATAAGCACCCACAAAGCGAAATTGCAGGTCACAGAGCAAGTATTTCTATCATGGATTTCCAAAACAAATACACCGTGAGCGTGAGCTCTACTCTGCAGGCACTAGGGTCTTAGACTAGGGTCGGTTTTGCTACTCTGCTCTGAAGGTGCCGGTGAAGGCAGTCGCCTAAGCTAGCGGCGTTGCATTTGAAATTCTCGTGGCACAGCACGAACCATCTCCTACTGCTTCATAGAGTTTCTTCGTTCGCCGTTCTACATCAATACTCCCCGCCTTTTGTGTTGATTGTTAATTTTCTGCAAACAAAAGTTTCGACAAATTAGTTTTGTTTCATTAATCAACATTTACAGTTCACAGCATTTCGAACTTTATTGTGCTTTGTGAATTTTTTCGCACTGCTTGCGCTCTGTTCCTGAGGGTGCGTCTTGGCTTTGTGTTGTTGCATGAAGTGTTGCGATTCTTTTGAAACATTTCCCCGGCAACATATGCACAATCGCAACCGAGTGAAGCTGCCTATTACACCCTGTTTTGAAGCTAGCTGCACACACGAGCCTATACTTGACCCTGGTGGCCAGTATACTTTATTTACAAACAGTATGCGTACAGCGGCGTGCTATCAGTTTTTGTTTTTTAATGCATAAGCAGCATGAGTGCCATTAGGCAAAAATACCGGCGTGTGTCTCTGCGCGGCCGCCGAGTGAAGCCTCAGGCCCCTGCAGCGAGCCGTGCGCGAGAACCGCTCCCCGACGAGAAGCGAGAGGGAGAATCGCCATCAGAGGACGCGCAGAGGAAAATGGCAAAGAAGAAAGAGGCGCAACAATCTCCTCAAGCGAGCGGTGAGTGCTGAACGAGGTTAAGCGACGTTGAAAGTGAGCGCGTGTTATCGGCTGATCCAACGTGGCGCGCCAAGACGAAATGTGCATAATGAATGAAATTCAAAGGTATAAAAAATCAACAGCTAGCATAAAGGCGATCAGCCTAAAACGAAATGCAAATGCAGTAAATGTAAAACCATAAATAATTAGAAATCAATGAAAGCCTGTCGAAATAACTCTAAATTAATTGGTGGAAATTCAAAAGGATGCATCGCAGAAAAAAAAAACAAATTATCAAGTAAAACAGCGTAATTCTAAAAGCGTACTTTGATTAGGCAGTCACATCGCATAAGATCACCTTAGCGTCCCTCAATTTTTGTTGTCGAATC
The DNA here is from genome assembly GCF_055824585.1 of Amblyomma mixtum. Classification (NCBI taxonomy): domain Eukaryota; kingdom Metazoa; phylum Arthropoda; class Arachnida; order Ixodida; family Ixodidae; genus Amblyomma; species Amblyomma mixtum. Next base: position 211,018,356 of record NC_143012.1, on the reverse strand, counting down.
TCTATGTTGACAATTATGTATTCATCCTTAGCAGCATCAAACACCTTGCAGTTGGTATGAGGAACAGAAAAAAATATCCTAGTGTAACAATACGATTTCGCATTCAGTATCACTCTGCAATATCCAAGATATGCTTGGAGATCTCTTCACGGGGCAGACGGAAAGCAGCGCTGCTCAATGGTCATGAATCTTACTCAGTCGAAGGGCTTTGTCAGCGCGTACTCAGTAGCTACGAACATCGAAACGCATTTATGCGCGGCCGATTCCTCGTAACGATTTCTGCTATGAAACTCGCGACCGCGCATTCACTTCAATAAACACAACATTATTTACATGAAAGTTGTGCCACGCAAAAAAAAAGCGTAATCATAGCACAATATAGCCATGTTTTAACCAAAGAGTATGCTGTGTGCAAGCGATGTTTTCCGCTGCAAGAAAACATCCCAGGAATTAGGTTTCCGGGCAAAATTATCGAAATTTGTCAAAATTTCAGAAAATTCATGGTAAGCACGGTGTCTTATGACGGAAAGTCGCTCCAAATAAATTTCCCATTAAAATTCAAAATTTTAATGTTAAGTACATTATACAGAAAAACATTGGATCCATGCGTTTTTTTTTTTACCAGTGCAAGTCTAGCAGCAATATTGCGCGCATTGCAGTGAACAGCCTGGCGCATCCATTAGGATCTAAATGCGAAGGCAATTGCTGTGCCTTCTCCATCTTTTTTTTTTTTACGTAGCGCGCTGTTCACGATTCGCAGAGAAATCACCCCTGCTCTTTTTCTTCAGAAACGCTTTCATATGCACGTGGCAAAAGTGGAGTGTTCCGAATGCATAATAATAAGCACGCCCATGTTTCCAGCCTGTGGCGAAAGTAGCGACAGCAGTCACTCTCTGTATGTTTCAGAATACCGAATAACGCCTCTCAAGGGTGCGCAGTAGGACAGCACAAAAGAAAGGAGTATGCACAGTCACGCAAATGTCGCGAAGAAATAAGTTATGGAGATAACGGCCTGTTCGATATCACGCGCGCTCTCCCAATACGTTCTAAAAAAAGGCGTCATGGGGGGAGTCGCTAAAAAATCCGTACTGGAAAGCACTACCAGGTGTATTGCAGGCTTTAATCTCAATATGTAGCGTTTGGTGCTGTACGACTTTAAAACGCAAGTACTCAAACTGAGCTTAAATCTTTAAAAGCCGATGAAACTTCTCTTGATAACAACCTACAATAATTGGTCCCAAAAGCCTGATTAATAATAAGCCTATTGATTGCTTCATGTGCTGAGCCCTGTCATTGTGCGCTTCATTGCGATCCTTTGGGCTGTTTCACAAAAGCTCTGACCGAAAATTATTCAAATGTAAAGAAACATCGGCGTACCGCAGTAAAATGAAGCCAGATTTAGAAAATGTGCTAAAATAAACCGATCTCATGCGATTACAGCAGCGTACTTACACCTGCACTCGACGCTTGTTTGCCGAGAACCCACGCGCATTAGAGCAGTACACTGTCCTTTCTTGCGTCGCGTTTTTGTAGCGAAAACTACATTGACCACTAACTTTTGATTTCGCTATGGCGGTGCTCCGAGGAGGCACAGAGACCGACCTTGAGCCGTTGCCTAGCAACCGCCGCAGCTGGCGGACGTCGTGCGCTCCGCGCGCCATCTGGTATGACGTCAGACCGCTTGCCTCGTCGTAAGTTTCAGCAGCGCGGCCTCCCAGGCGAAAGATGAGAAAGATAGAGAAATAGAAAATTTGAAAAAGGAAGTCGGTGAAATTAAGGAGATCATTAAAAAATTCACTCAGGAATGATATATTTGTCGATGCTAGAAGCGTGTCCCACCAGGCATCGGGTCCAGGAGCACCGCCGCAGTGCCGAAGGAGGAAGGAACGTGGGCCGGAGACGGGGAGTAGGGGAAGTGAAGGAAAAACTGTATTCACATATTTACATTATTTACATAGAGCGGGACTGAGAATGGCTCTCAGTGGAAGGGCAACGTCTTCGTCAACCGTAGTCGACTGGAGCTAGCAGGCTTCTCGGCCACACTCACGGCCGAGTTAAATATCGTCCGGTTTCCCCAGATCCCTGGCTGGGGAATAATGGTCGACGAGCACTGTCCAATACGATGGACCGAAGGGGACGTTCTTGTCACCACCCACGGCTGGGCAGGTGCGAGCTTTTCCACTCTCCCACAGCTGGGCCGATGAGAGGGGGAGAATGCTGACTCATCCAGCACTGCGGGAAAGGAACCTCCCGAAGTCTTCCAGCAGGGGAATGAACTTGCCTCCCCGCCGATTTCCCAGAACGCGAGTCGGGGACACAGAATTCTTCAATTATCCGCCAGCGTGACCGGCGCCGCCAAGTCGCCTCCGCATTCACGGTGGTTGCTCGGACAAAAGCTCCTGGGCCTCGCCTGCCTTCGTCGCCGCTATAGTGGTCATCTCCGCTGTGGTCGCTGGGGTTTCTGCTGACAATGGCCCTCGACATTCTTGCTACACTAATCCGCTGAGGCTCGGAGGGGCATTCCAAACATCCCACTTCCCATGGTCGTCGCGGGGTTGTCGACCTTGGTGATTGTTCACGGTAGCTGTTTGATCGGGCCACGTGGTCCGAAGTACGGCTACAACAGCAGGCCTCGATGAATGTTCACGATAGCGGCTTGATCGGGCCCACGTGGTCCGAATTACGGTTACAACAGCAGGCCTCGATGAACGTTCACGGTAGCGGCTTGATCGGGCCCACGTGGTCCGAAGTACGGTTACAACAGCACGTCCGCCGCCCGAAGAGGTCTCGTAGTGGTTGCAGCCAACGCTGCTGCGCGCAGAGACCTGGAGTTGTGTCCGTTCGGCTTTTGGTCACAGCTGGGCCCAAAGGTTCTTCCTGCTTCGTTGACAGCTGTAACGAGCTCAACCAGCAAAGTCCAAAGCCCAACAAGCAGAAAGCGCCAAACTGACTTCAAGAACTGCCAAGCTGTTTTCGGTCAACAAAATCTCTTTAGAGAAAATGAGCTGTAGCGTGAAATTTACGTCCTCCTCCGAAAGTTGACATGTTTGACCAAACCAGAATACACAGAGCTTGTTTAGCCAAAAGGGAGGAAAATTTCCTAAAATTTTGGGGGGGTGCCGTAGCACGGTGTATGTCACAGAAAGCCACCGCCCGTGAGAGCACAAAGGGAAGGTGGAGCTGCTGAACACACATACAAAACAGACAAAAATGATTCCCGCTAAAGCAAAAAAAAAAACAAAATACAAATTTGCATAGCGGATTAACGTCCGTGGAGTCAGGAAAGGGCATTACACGGGAAAGCTTCGGCTGAGGCCATCAGCGTTTCCATTACCTCGCACTGTAGTGCAACGCATGTAAACTGAGTCCGGCAATGCCAAGCTCCGAAATTTCGCTCTCATTTCGCATAGGAGAGTGTAATGAACAAAAGAACAAAAAAACAAGCATTAAACTCAATATGAGATTATGCGTCATATCCGCCCCTTGCGCGGCCGCGGTCCGACAGCTGCTTTAGCAGATGAGACATTGCATAATGCTAAGAATTCCAGCTTGCATTTCCGTACATGAGAGTTAAATGAACAAAAGAGACAAGCATTCAACTCAAGACGGGATTATTCCTCGAATCCGTCTGCAAACAGCGTTGCGATCAGAGGAATTTACTGCTTCCTATTTTTCAGCCGCCCCCTACGCGGCCGCGGTCCGATAGCTGCTCTAGCAGGTGCAACAGGACACAAGGCTAGGAATTTCAGCTTGGGACCCTTAACTGTTCTTCGTCCAAGTCTCGCGGTTCTGAAGTTTAGCTGACGCTCAGAAAGCAGAATGCGAGAAGGGAGCGAACGAGTGCGAATGCCGTGCCAGCGAATCCGCCTCTCCCGGATTGGGTTCGCGCGTTGCGTCCCCTTAGCCTGTGTTCCCTTCATGCGGTGCGTGCGATCTCTTGAGCGCTGAGGTGCCAAATTGGGGCGGTTACACGGCTGTTCGGTTTTTCGTGCAGTAGTCAACATGAGCCGCACTTTCCCCTTCATTAACATTCCCCGTTTGGCCACCTCTATACGCTGCCGCTCTGTGGAAAACCTGGCTGTTGGTTTGCGTGGCGCGTCACTAGGAATCGCGAAACCGTCACAGGCAAAGTCGCTGGCGTTCGCCTCATCATCAGTTTGTAATCCAGCCTGCTCTGGCTCACTACCGTCAGAGTTTATAAGGCTTACAGGGCCACGTTTGCCCTCTTCACCCGCGTGCTCTGCTGGCTCTGCGAATTCTGGAGCCTTCGAACTGGTAAGGACCTGCGCAGCATTATCTCCAAAACAAAGGCCTTTTTCTTTGGGCAGCATATCCAAGCGATTTGATAAAATCGAGGGATACTGCATAGGCAGGTTTTGGGAGACGGCTGCCTTGGTCAGACGCAGCTCGAGCGGGCTCTCGTTCGCGACGCGGGCAGTAAGTTGGTCGTATTGGATACCTTTCCTATCCTTATACTGGCGGTACAGCAGGCCAGAACGGAGCTGGAAAGGTATGTTCTTCCGTGACACACCTATGTCACTTTGGTGACTCAAGTTGCGTAGAGATTGGTCTTTCTCTTGCTCAGCGGTGAACGTTTCCCTGTCTACACGAAGGAGTTCGAGAAAGCCATCCGAGTGGGGTAACACCAGATTGGTATTCAATTCCTCACCTAGCTCCAGCTCATCACTTGCGCCTGATTCTGAAGACTCACTATAGCCTGCACTACTGTCGGTACTCTTTACCGCTGTGCTAGAGGTGAGTAAGTCCTGGGCTGGCTCGTCATTAGGTAGCGCGGAGCCGTCACGGGTAAAGTCGCCGGCGTTCGCCTCATCGCCAGTTTGCAATAAAGCCTGCTCTAGCTCATCACCGTGAGAATTTACAGGCTTCGGGCTTACAGGTTCAGGTTTGCCCTCTTCAACCACGTGCTCTGCTGGCGCCGCGACCTCACGAGCCTTCGAAATGGTAAGGACCTTCGCAGCGTTATCTCCAAAACAAAGGCCTTTTTCTTGGGGCAGCATATCCAAGCGATTAGAGAACATCGAGGGATGCTGCTTAGGCAGGTTTTGGGAGACGGCTGCACCGGTCAGACGCACCTCGAGCGGGCTCTCGATCGCGACGCTGGCAATGGGCAAAGACACGCTGGTTTCAGTGGAGCATAACTCATTTTCGGGTGTTTGGTCGCGAGCGGCTGTCGTTCCCTGATCGTTGAACTGATCATTGTTTCGAGGCAGCGCTGAGGCGCATTCCTCGCTTACAATAGAACTTGCAGTTGCCACTTTCAGCGCGCGACTGCTTTCTGGAGGACTGCCTTTTTGCGCTGCGCCTACGCCTATCTGGGTTGCAAGGAAAATCTGCGCGGCATCGCGCTTTTCATCTAACGCCGCGCTCTGGCTTGGAGCGCCACAGTCGCTGTCAGGTGACTGACAACGACGCTCTGTGCTGCAGATTATCGCTTCAACTTCCCGACTGCCACTGTTCTTCTGAGCAGTTAAATTGTGCGTAGCTGACCAAGCGAGGCTCTTTGGCTGGTCACTGACGCACTGATGGGAGCGCTGCCCGCTGCTATCACTTCGGCTTTTAGATACGGTCTGTACACGAATTCCGAAGTATCGGAAGAGGGCACTTTTGGCTTTGTCGTAGTTGCGGGCATCCTCATCGGACAGTCGCGCTAATACGGCAGCGACATCACAAGGGAGGATAGCCAGCAACATCATTGACCATTCGCCCTGATCTAGTTCCTCCTCCGCACATACCTGTTCAAAATTCGCGAGGAACGTTCTGAAGCTCTCGCCTCTCTGAAAAGTCCTCAACCGATCTCGGGCCCTTTTCCGTCTGAGAAATTGAGTCGTACGTATGAGCTCCTGCTGCTCTCGTTTACGTAGTTCCTCGAGCTCAGCGCGTCTCTTACGGCATTGCTCCTGCCATTCTTTTTCAACCCTGTCGGCCTTCTCCTTGCGCTCTTTTTCAATCCTGTCAGCCTCCTTCTTAGCGGCTTCCTTGCGGTAAAGGCGTTCTTTTTCAATCCTGTCGGCCTCCTCCTTGCGTTCTTTTTCAACCCTAACGGCCTTCTCCTTGCGTTCCCTTTCAACCCTGTCGGCCTCATCCTTAGCGTTCCTGATTCCCTCCTGTATGACTTCCCAGGTCTCCCAAATTTTGTCACCCTCCTCCTTAGCACCACATTCCTTAATAGCCTCAATCAGCTGCGGCTTTCTGTGACTTTTCCTGGCCTCAATACCCAGCTTTTCACACAGCAACATCAACTCTGGCTTCTTTAGCTTGCTCAAATCCATGGCAATTCCCGAACGAGGACTTTCAAAAATAAGCTGCTACGTGAAATCCTTTAGCGAGCACGTGCAGAAGATTAATCTACAGGTAGTGATAAATTTCCAGAGTTATCAAGCCTGGCAGATTCTTAAAGAAAGTCAAGCGCTCACCACTGCTGAAGCCAGGACCAAGCGTGGAAGATCCCGCCGCTGCCAACCAGTTGATATATTTGTCGATGCTAGAAGCGTGTCCCACCAGGCATCGGGTCCAGGAGCACCGCCGCAGTGCCGAAGGAGGAAGGAACGTGGGCCGGAGACGGGGAGTAGGGGAAGTGAAGGAAAAACTGTATTCACATATTTACATTATTTACATAGAGCGGGACTGAGAATGGCTCTCAGTGGAAGGGCAACGTCTTCGTCAACCGTAGTCGACTGGAGCTAGCAGGCTTCTCGGCCACACTCACGGCCGAGTTAAATATCGTCCGGTTTCCCCAGATCCCTGGCTGGGGAATAATGGTCGACGAGCACTGTCCAATACGATGGACCGAAGGGGACGTTCTTGTCACCACCCACGGCTGGGCAGGTGCGAGCTTTTCCACTCTCCCACAGCTGGGCCGATGAGAGGGGGAGAATGCTGACTCATCCAGCACTGCGGGAAAGGAACCTCCCGAAGTCTTCCAGCAGGGGAATGAACTTGCCTCCCCGCCGATTTCCCAGAACGCGAGTCGGGGACACAGAATTCTTCAATTATCCGCCAGCGTGACCGGCGCCGCCAAGTCGCCTCCGCATTCACGGTGGTTGCTCGGACAAAAGCTCCTGGGCCTCGCCTGCCTTCGTCGCCGCTATAGTGGTCATCTCCGCTGTGGTCGCTGGGGTTTCTGCTGACAATGGCCCTCGACATTCTTGCTACACTAATCCGCTGAGGCTCGGAGGGGCATTCCAAACATCCCACTTCCCATGGTCGTCGCGGGGTTGTCGACCTTGGTGATTGTTCACGGTAGCTGTTTGATCGGGCCACGTGGTCCGAAGTACGGCTACAACAGCAGGCCTCGATGAATGTTCACGATAGCGGCTTGATCGGGCCCACGTGGTCCGAATTACGGTTACAACAGCAGGCCTCGATGAACGTTCACGGTAGCGGCTTGATCGGGCCCACGTGGTCCGAAGTACGGTTACAACAGGACCTTCACCGACCTCAACCACAAGCATGTGTGGGGTCCCTCCCGTCTCAGCAAGCGTTTCCTTCAGGACAGGTAGCTAAATCGGCTACCCCACCTCCGGCGTCAAACGTGGTCACACAAAACGCGCCGTCGGCGACGGAGGAGGAAAAGATGGTCACTGAGCCCATTAGACCTCCCCCGCAGAAATGGAGGGGTGGGGAGACAGATCTGCTTGTGGCATTAGAACAAAGGTTAGACGCGAAGTACCAGGCGAGATTCGAGAGGATCGAGACTGGCATGATCGGAATTATGGGTCTCCTAAATAAGATTAAGGAACAACTTACAGTTGCTGCCGGGAACGCAGCCTCTGGCGCTCTCACGGAGACGCAGCCAGTACTTGACCAATCCGAATATAGCCAGAACTCTATCAAAGAATGATTCGACTGTGTGGCAGTGGAACTGCCGAAGGTTCCCGCGTAAGCGAGCGTTCGTGCAACAGTACCTCGAGCAGGAAAATGAGAAACCTTTAACCGTAGCGCTGCAAGAAACGGGAAAGGGCGCGGTTAAACTTGCCGGATATCAAGCGTTTGCTAGCGACCGCGGGGAAAAATCTCGGGTTACTACATTCGTCAAAAGGAACGTAGCGGCAATCGCACACGAAATCAGTTCTCGTGACATTGAGGCGGTTCTCGTTGAAATTGTTACGGGTAGGAAGGTGGAGCCCAGTATTTCCTCTTAAACATTTACAGCACCCCCAAGCAGCGTAAATTTAGGTTCAGGGCCCTCTTTCGCAAAGCCATCAAGGCGGCAGGAACAAACCCGCTGATAATTGTAGGGGACTTTAACGCGGCCCATCAAGAGTGGGAATACAATAGGTACGACCCGAAGGGAAGGCAGCTGTGGGAAGACTTTCACGAATTGGACCTCACACTGCAAACGGACCCGGGCAGTCCGACCAGGTAGGGAAACAGCGTGAGCGTCGACACTACCCCAGATCTAACCTTCACCAGAAACGTTGCAGATATTAGCTGGAGAAACACCTACATAAACTTTGGGAGCGAACACTACGTCCTCGCAATAACCCTTAAACGGGGAGCCAAAGTAAGAAGCAGCAGAAAACCCAGTGTAACTCAATGGGATAAATTCAGACAACTCAGAGAAAGCTCCGACGTAGAGCAGCACATCCAGGATATCGACGAATGGGTGGAAGCCCTCATGCGCCAAGTTAAGGCCGCTAACACGACCCTACAGGAGGAAGACGCACCGGCGACCGCCGAGAGCAAACTCTTGCACATGTGGGAAGCTAAACGATGCATGGAAAAGCGTCTCCGCACACAGAGATGGAACAGAAATTTGAGGCGAAGAATAGCCAGGCATAATAAGGAAATTGAGGAGTACGCAATTAAACTTTCTGAGCAAAACTGGTGTAGTAGATGTGATGAAGTGGAAGGCAATATGAGCCTTTCCTAGACGTGGGGCCTGCTTAGTAGATGTGATGAAATGGAAGGCAATATCAGCCTTTCCTAGACGTTGGGGCCTGCTGCGACAGCTCTTGGACCCTGATAGCTCATAAACACAATCGGGCACTAGATTGGCGAAGGCCAGGCACGCGTTCGAGGGGACGGACGCGGAGCTCATGGCAAAATGAGTGAACACCTACATCGGCGACACAGAATCCCTCCTCCTTCCGCAGTACAAGGGCCCTCCTAACGAGACTCTCGATGCGCCCATAACAGAGGCGGAGGTTAGGGCTGAAATTTTGACTTTAAAGACGCGATCGGCCCCCGGCCCAGACGGTGTTACGAACATATTATTAAGGAATCTGGACAACATCTCCATAACGGCACTCACGAAATACATGCAGGAGGTATGGAGTGGCGGCCGTCTCCCTCCGCAATGGAAAACTGCAAACGTGGTGCTAATCCCTAAGCCGGGTAAACCACCCGGATTGGAAAATCTCAGACCAATTTCCCTAACTTCGTGCGTAGGAAAGCTTATGGAACGCGTCATCCAGACTAGACTGACACGCTTCATGGAGCAGAACGACCTGTGGCCGCACGAGATGCTCGGATTCCGGCCGGGCTTGTGTACGCAGGACGTGATGCTTCGCTTGCAACATGACATCATAATTTCGAGATCCAAAGATGCGAAGGTGATTTTAGGTTTAGATCTAACCAAAGCCTTCGACAATGTTACGCATGCGGCCATCCTTGCGGGGCTTCAGGAAATAGGTGTCGGCGAAAGGACGTATAATTACATCAGGGATTTCCTGTCACACAGGACGCTAAAACTAAAATTTCAGTACTTAGAATCCCCCACGGTTTACCTGAGAAGTAAGGGAACGCCGCAGGGATCGGTGCTCTCCCCCTTCCTTTTCAACGTGGCAATGAGGGGCCTTCCCGCCGCACTCAGGAATATAGATGGCATAAAATTTAGCTTGTACGCAGATGACATCAACATATGGCTGAACAGTGGTAGTGACGGTAGCATAGAAGAGCGGCTGCAGGCAGCGGCAGACACTGTAGTGTCCTACGCGGCCGAAAGGGGCCTTGTGTGTTCGCCACATAAATCGTAACTTTTTGTTTACAATCCGAAAGCGCTCCGGTGCAAGGGCGACTGGAACTTTGAAATTAAGGTAGAGGGCAAAGCTGTACCGAAAGTTAATCACATTAGGATCCTAGGACTTTTTATCCAAGTGGACGGTTATAATGAAGGAACTATCAAGAAGCTCAGCAACTACGCTGCGCAAGTAACAGGGATCTTCAGGAGGGTCGCGCTGAAGGGCAGGGGCCTCAAAGAAAGTAGCCTCTTGAAACTGATGCAGGCTTATATTATTAGCCGAATATGCTATGCCACGCCATTCCTCGATATAAGGGTAAACGACAGAGAGAAGATCGACGCAATTATTCGGCGTTGCGTCAACAGGGCGCTGGGCCTACCTATCTCCACCTCTACAGACCGCCTGTTGGAAATGGGGGTGCATAATACTTGGATTGAACTCGCCGAGGCGGTGCGAATCGCCCAGCTCGAAAGACTGAGTACAACGAATACGGGCCGGACCATCTTAGAGTGGGTCGGCCGAAAAGTAGATAGGGGCATATGCGACAAGGTCGCCCTACCGCCACAATGTCGCGAGAATATCATCGTTCCCCCCCTCCCCCGCAACATGCACCGAGAACATCACAGGGAAAGACGGGAGAAGAGGGCGGAAGCGTTGGTTAAAAGGGCCGGGAATTTCAGGGCATATGAGGTTGCCTACGTGGACGCAGCGAGTGGCAGGTCGGGGGCGGCGGTCGCCTCAGTGGTCGACGGCCGAGGTGCACCAGTCGCCGCCGCCTCCATTAGGAGTAGAAACATAGATACGGCCGAGGAGGTCGCAATAGCGCTTGCTTGCGCCGGAACCAAGGCTAGTTTGATTCTTAGTGACAGCAAAACAGCAATCTGCAACATCGGAAAGAGCAGGGTCTCGCCAGAAATGGCTCGAATTCTGTCCGCAGCCAAAATTGATCGCAAGATCACCTTAATTTGGGTCCCAGCACACACATCCGTCCCCGGTAACGAGGCGGCCCACATGTTAGCCCGAGATCTCTACTTCCGGGTAACTGTAGAGCCACCCGACCCCCAGGGGATGGACGAACGTTTGCAAACGAACGCGGAAATCGCCGTGCACTACAGGTTAGGCAGGCGTCTAATGCCACCACCAGATCCAAACTTAACCAATACAGAGGCCATCGCCTGGCGACGATTACAGGCCGGAAATTTCGTTAACCCCGTCTGGTTATTTCAAACCACGTTAGACGATAAAAAAGATGACAAATGTAAGACCTGCGGAGCGAGGGGGACCCTCGATCATATAATTTGGCAATGCCTCGGATCCCCGGGTGCTGCGGATAATATTAAGAGTAGAGCAGCCTGGGAGACCCTTCTGCGAAGTGTGGTCCCCGCCGACCAGAAACGAGCTGTCCGCCTGGCGGCTGAAGCCGCGAAGAGCCAATGTATCTTCGCCAGTCTTTAGTCGCGGAGGCCCCGTCCCCCGTCCCCTAGGCCTGCGTGCCAGGGACGGGGAGTAGGGGGCCTCCTACATCGGTGGAAATAAAAGTTGTTATCATCATCATCTCGTCGTTGCGCTCGCAACCGCTTGCTTCGCCAGTTGTGTCGCATTCCTGATGACATGGCGAAGGATTAAAAAGGGCAGCTCGCGTGCGCCGCAACCAGACTAACCCGGACTTGCAATCAAGATTAACCAAGGCTAACCAAGCCTCAGCTTTCGCTACGTATATCCTGGCTTATTCGAGCTAAGCCACTGAAATTTTTTTTGTATGCAATGGTTCCACCTATACTCATTGATTTTTGACTGCTTCGTTTTTCGGGCACTTGTTATCGTTCCGCTGTAGACAAATGCCACTGGCGCCCATATCACTGCTTTTCCAGTACGCAGAAATACGCTGTGTTAAATACAGGCAGTGTGGTTTGAAATTATGCAGCAGTAATTTCGCCCCTCATTTCTAATATCGATTCAAGGCACGAACCGCAATGTTTTTTAGTGCACGCTCGGCCCCTAAACGACTGCCCAAACATTGCAAAAAACGTAGCTAGAATGTTGGTTTACTCAAGCGTAACTAGATTGTGAAAAATTCTCTGCCTCTCCCGTAAACGAGAGTAGAGTAAGCATGAAATGTTTACGGGCCTAATGTCATCTCGGTGGACACCCGAACCGCACCGTACAGGAAGGGAGGAACGCCACCACCCGTTCAGCGCGATGCCTTGCCATTTAAACGCAAGGTTTTTTGAGGAAAGGAAATGGCGCAGTAGTTCTCTGCCATCTCGGTGGACACCCGAACCGCACCGTAAAGGAAGGGAGGAACGCCACCACCCGTTCGGCGCGATGCCTTGCCCTTTGAACGCAGCGCTTCTCCCCCGGATCACGTATGACAACGAAGTGTATCATTTTGCACGCGTTATTAGAAATCGGAAATTATAATTCCGTGCATTATCAAACCCACAGCTCCACTGATATCTTGATAAACATTGAGAAGGAACTGGCAGCAGTTATTTTTTGTCTCGTTTGGAGACCAACCGGCGCTTGCATGCCGGTCGCGTAGGAGGGCTTACAGAGTCTCGTTAAATCTCGCTAAGTCTCGTACGGTGCCCGGATGTTCTCGTTTCAGAGCCCGGATGACTGGAATTCAGTGCCCGGATGACTGGATTTCAGTGCCCGGATGACTGGATTTCAGTGCCCGGATGACTGGATTTCAGTGCCCGGATGATGGCTCTCGGTCTCGGCGTGACGTCACCACACTGCCGACAACGGGGGCTAAAAGCATTTCATGCTTAAAATCTACGTTTGTTACCAAACAGCACTCGTTGATAAAGCGTACTGGAAATTTCCGTATAATGGCGCTAGCAGCAACTCTGCAGCAGCAGGAACAGACTACGTGCCCAGCGTGAAGCAGAGCTCGATCGCAGCGCCACTAGGTCTAGTGACGGCCACAGCGGCCACGCCAGTATTTGGGCACGCAAATGGAGCTGCAAACTTATGGTGGCCTAGAAACAACAGCTTACACCACCTCTTTTCCCTATCCTGCAATCTTCGAAAAAAATGAAGCGGCATTAGTGTCCGGAATAATTTCGATCCCCCGTGATCTTTAACGTGCACTGAAACCGCACAGTATAAGGGCATGTTTTGCGTTTCGCCTCCATCGAAAGCGCTCTGCTTGGCGGTTCCACTGCCGCTCTCAGCTGCGCGAACCTTCTCACCCTCTCACTTGACTCCAACATCCACTCTCGCGCGTGGGACATACGTGCTCGATCTCTCCGACCCGTTCCATCTTTCAGGTGCCTGTTGAGAAATGCGATAGTTTTCGTTACTGCGCTCTTTCCCTTAATTACTACAGTTTCTTTCGGTCCACAGCGTCCACAGCGCATGCCCTGATGGCGCCGCTAAAGTGTGCTTGCGAACAGCCGCTGTTCACATGGCATGCTAATTGCTGTCCACTGGTGCGACACTGCTACGCGTGTGTTTCGCTCATGGCTCCTACAATGAGCTTTCTCTTGAAAACAAATTTAACTGGAACAACCGTTCCAAGAAAATCCATGGCAGTATAACAGGTGTCTCTGTACGTTACGGCCTCTAATCAAATTTTCTTGGGCCTGGCGTGTTGAAACCACGAGATAAGGTTGGGGAAGTGGGTGACGCGTCAACTTCACTGATTGCTCAGAGATCGTCTGCAGACAGATGTACTGTGTAACGCCAATAAGAAATATAACACCGGAACATGGTTTGAGGCAGATATCCGCCCGGGTATTTCGGTCGGACATTTTGCTCGGGCCATGCTTCAGCCAAGCAGAGATTTGTCTCTTGGTTGCGTAATTTGTGCGAATCCTGGTCTGGAGCACGTTCCGTTTTTCAAATGGAAGATAGAATGTTTCACCTGATAACCTGCTTCAAATGGCGAGAGCTAGGCAGCAGTATGCTGGTTAACATTTTGACTTGATGGCTGTGTCTTGCTGTCAGTGAATGCACTCCAAGGTTCCAGTCGGTTTGGCGAGTTAATTAATAATATGACATGGAATTAGGCAGCGAATGTTTCTGCGCTCTTAGTTTCCTCTACCTGAACTCTTCTGTCTGCACTGTCCATAGTGCCATCGCGTGAAGACGCCGCTAACGTAAGCAAAGTGTTCCAAAGCTGCTCTTGGGCATGCTTACGGAAAGAGCCATTCCAAATTGTTCAACGTTCTTAGATATTTCGCCAAGCTGTCTTTCATGCAGCGGTTTTCAGTTTTCTCCTCGTGGCATTGAAATTCCAATAGAAAGAAGACCTGCCTGGCTTGTGAGGCATTGGCCGCTCTAGGAAGACGCTGCTCTTACTTTAACCTGAGGTTCAAGTTCTGTACGTACATTCGAATGCAACATTCTTAAAAATTGCATCAAGATTGGACAACCGCGAGGCAGAGAGGTTGTCGTGCTTTGCACAGCAGCGCACTCTCACTCCGGTGGATGAACGCAACAGCACCAATGCGCGCCGCTAGGGGACAGGCACAGCGACGGCGCAGGGAGGATCTTTACGTAGGAGCAGCGCTGATAAAACGCATTTTTCGGAAGCATGATCATCACGTTTTTTTTTTACCCGGCTGCCAGGAGACGGCTTAGACTCTGAACAATGTTTAATATGATTCAAATGAACACAATACTCATTGTACAAAATTATATGGGTATTCTATTTGTGGCAAAGCATTGAAGTTGAAAGAGAAATTTGAAATTGTTCTAACCTCGTGAGTTTTCGTAACACTAAGTCGAGTTCGGATATTACTCGACGCGGTGTACCTACGTTCCATTTTTCTTTAACTACAAAGTTTCTGAGAAAGTTACACAGCTTTTTTTGTAACTGTATGACTGCGCTTGGGTGGGTGCAATGCAAATGAGTAGTTTATCCCTTATAACAGGTTCTTTTCAGTTTCTAATTTTCTTTTTTAGTGTGAAGAAAGAATATTCCAGAAATAGGTGGATCACATGGCGTTGTTTCCTGTGGAGATAACAAGAATCCATTCTTTAATGGTACTAACGTAACATGGGTAATTCCACAGGCTTGTGTATGGCTTCGAGGACTATCCTGCCGGCTTTGTAACGACAAGCGTTGAAAAAAAAAACAGACTGCATCTTGTAATTTGTGCAAATCACTAAAGAACTGAGTATTTGCGAATGTCGTTTCCAAAGATCAACAGATAAAAACAGTGGCCGCACAAAAGTTGAGAGTAGTTTATTTTGTATAAAGTTTTAACTGAACTCCACACCTCTCACCATGTGGACCACAAGGCTCTAAGATCAATCAAAATTGTCGATTAGGCGAGTCGGTGGGACATGCTTCGAAATGACCAGCGCGAAAACAAACAAAGACAAGAGAACAAGCACTGACGACAAGATGGGCGCTGACTAACAACTGTTTACTTTCGAGAAAAGCCCAGCACAATATATGCCAAAAACCGCGTCACAGTCAGCGGGCCAAAGATTACAACCTGAAGCACAATCATCAATGGGTGGCCGACACAAGCATGAAGCGGAAAAAGCCAAATATTAAAAAATGGGGGCGGAAAACTTTATTAAATGATAACATCAAAAAGCACTACAACCAGCATAAGAAAAACGCAAGGAAACAAACGCGTGCAGACAACATCGTGGCCAAGGGGCGGCGTCAAGAACCTTTAAACAGCAACAACGAGCGAGCCTAAAAGGGTCCAAGCAAGCGAAGGAAAAGCAGAGTAAGAAACTAAAATCAGATAAAACGTCATACAATCCTGCTGATGCCCCAAAAAATGTCTAAAAACAAACGAGCACCACCTAACAAATGAGCGAAAATTTGTCAGTGCTAGAAAGGCAAAAAGGTTAACACTGACAGAAAACTAACAGACCACATGTGAAACACATTTTCGACGATTACAACTTACAAGGCACGCCAAAAGCCTCAGGAGAAGTCTGCGCACCGGCAAACATATGAAAACTTCATGAGCAGACAAGAAGTGGCAGGCAACCATGCAAAAACAGGAATTCTTAGGCATGGTCAAGGATGCGCATTTCTTTTTCGTGCAGTGAAATTGAGGGCGTGCTTACGCAAATGTCTCCTGCCTTAGCAGTAAAGTTGGTCACAATGACCTCCCTTTATGTTTCGTTTTTTGACGTTGCTAGGAACCTTGTATTCTCTAATATAGGATTACACTTGTGGTGAGGCTGGTTGCAGTAATCTGCGAGATTACCTCCAGACCATTTATCTACATTTTGGAAGTGCTGCGTGGCCTGATATTAAAGCATCTTCTTGTCTCGCCTATGCACACACTACCGCACGTTAGTGGTATCTGATAGACAACCTCCATCCGACAAGGTGTGTACCGTTCCCCGTGTCTCGTAGTGCAGGCCGCCTGCATTGCCCTGCTCTTAAGGCAAATATCTTAGAAAGTTTGCACGCTGCGGAGAAGACGACCTGGACGTTGTACCGCCCTGCTATCTTTCTCAGGTTGTGGGACATCTTGTGGAGGCAAGGTATGACTGCAACATTTTTTTTTTCTCACTCCTTTCTAGCTTTTGCCGCCGCGGTGGCTCAGTGGCTATGGTACTCGGCTGCTGACCCAAAAGACGCGGCTTCGATCCCGGCCGCGGCGGCTGGAATTTCTTTGGAGGAGAAATTCTAGAGGCCCGTGTACTGTGCGATGTCAGTGCACGTTAAAGAACCCCAGGTGGTCGAAATTTCCGGAGCCCTCCACTACGGCGTCTCTCATAGCCTTAGTCGCTTTGGGACGTTAAACCCCATAAAACCAAAACCAAAACCAAACCTTTCTAGCTTCTCGCCCCTGACTGCTATGTGTCATGTGGTTTTTGGCGTATATTGTGCTGGGTTTTCTTCAAAAATTAACAGTTGTTAGTCAGCGTCCGTCCTGTCGTCAGTGTTTCTTCTCTTGTCTCCGTCTGCTTTCGCGCTGGTCATTTCGAATCAAGCTTTAAGATCGCTAGCTAGTTAAATGAGCTTGATCATACCTCCCTGGCTTACTCGTCAGCTGTTCCATACGTTAATTTACTCGCATATATATTACTGCAGTTTGGTTTGGGGAGCTACAACCAATATTAGCCTTGGGAGACTGCATGCGCAGCAAAAGCAGGCTATTACGTTAACAGCAAATAAGTGAAAATGTAAAAGCATATTTTTCATGTTTTAAAAATACTTTCTGTTGTGAGGCTTTGCGAATTTCAGTGCTCTCTCGTCGTCAAGCATACAACAGTATAGCTAAACCGGTGAGTTGGTAATACATGTTAGGGCAAAAGGCTTTGTCGACGTCTTTCGCATGTTGCCCTTTAAAATCCAGATCTCTGCTGGATAAATATTTCTCGCGTTCTACAGATGTCAAGATTGTCCCTATTATTCAAGAAAAGACGAGTGGTGCTAAAATAAAGCTCGGACGTCGTGCGCAAGATGTTGCGACCAAGAGTTGATGTTGCGACCTGGGAACTGCTTAACGCTTAGGATTAGCTAATTGACCCCATGCAAGGATCGATATCGCTTTGCTCATTTGTGTAATGGGCAAATTGTCCCCTTTGATATATAAAAATATAAGAAAATTTGCTCTCCTGTTTTGTGATCGCAATTTATGCGTCTTATGCAACATGCTACCCGAGCATTTTGGTTGCATCACGATCTTCACGGTTTTATTGTTACCAATCAACATAATGTTCTGTATTGCCTGTCTGTGCGAGCACCTTTTTATCAATAAGCTTTTTTGTGCATTTGTATCATTATGTGGTGATTTCTCCATCTTTTTTTTTGTTTTTGAGGAGGTTGTATGCGATATCACTTGCCGCTGTAGCTGGTAGGCTCTTTGCATCCTTGTCCCAAGCTTTTGTATTTTGCTTTGTCTGTAAAGTCTGCTTGTGTTTTATTCAAGCCATTCGAGATTTTATACAGCCGGACTGTAGTCCGCAGCGGTATGAGGAATTATAGGGTTCCGTGCCCTCGTCAATTATTAGAGCCCATCTTTCTCAGGTATTCAGACAGGATGGTCCTCATGATTCCTTATCTTTAGATATAAATTGCATTATTCTGAGAAAAATAAACGAATCAACAAAGTCATTCCATAGACTCATTTTGCGGGCGAGCATCAGGCTACGCTGTTCCCTAAAATCTTGCGACGGAACTGTGGGAATCCAGAGTTGATTAAATCGAATACATAAAACTGGCGACGAGTAACAAGTGGTGCTCCTGCGCCGAGTTCCAGTGGTTAAATGCTTTAATGCCACAGCATAACTTTACGAGGCCTAACCGGCTCACCAAGCTTGTGTGAGGCTTGACCTTCAGGGTGGCCTTTGTAAAATCATAAATAAATAAATAAATAATAAATAAAATAAATATTGCCTTGCCGTGATAAAACCCGTGGCGGCGCGAACGGATCAGCTTAACTGGCCGCTGCACAAGAGCCCTATGCCATTGATACTTTTTTTGGAACAAGGTATATATTACGAAGATGTCGTTTCATACACATGAACTACCTGCAAACAATAAGAAAAGAATGGCACATCGACACAAATAAGCAACTAAGCACGAGAAAAGGATCTATTCGGAGCACATAGCTTATACATCATAACAGGACATACTATCGCCACCGCCGATCCCGCCTCGTGTCAAACTGCAGCATACTCTCGCGCGGTACATTGCACATTGTCGTCTTCTTCAACTAATAATACTCCCAAACTAATTAATATACACCCTCTCGTGCTGTGCATTCCACGTCGTCATTTTCATCAAACAATGCTACTATCGCTAGACGTGCCAACGATTCAGCAAAGCAAACCACTGAGCTAACCAGGCTAAACACATGCTTTCGCATGTCTACTCGGTACAACTACGTTAAATCGCTACCACTTTTTTCATCATCTGTGCACGCGACGCACACAAAACTGGGTCCGGGATCACTAGCTAGCATAAAGAAGTGCCCTATTAATACCAAAAATATGTAGCTCTTTTAATCATTTCTAGTTGAAATTCCTTTTTGTCATTGCCCGCCTTCCAGAATGAGCGTTATACGCAGCGTGGGACCTCGGTGGTGCCACTTTAGGTCACAATTCTTTCTTTCTTCACACAGGAAAATTGCGTACTTTGCTACGTCCTTTCATGTTTTTATCTCAGACAAGCAGAGAACGGTGCGATTCCGCTTGTCAACTTTACATGTCATGGCTCAGCTAAGCCATCCCTGGAGTTTTTTTTTTGTTTTGCGTAGTTTTGTAAGACGTGTACTTTTTGGTCCGCCTTGTAGCCCTCGCTGCATGAGTGCTTCGCACTCTTGCCTCATTAATTTTTGTCTCGTGTGCATATTTTAAATGCCTACTTTCTGCGCCGTCCTCTCAGCAAGAAGATGCATTAAGGTTCACGCTGAGCTCCCTGGATTGAAGATTTTCCTCCCCCCTCGTCTTTGTCCATCCATGTCCCTTTGTTCCGCGCATTCTTTCCACTTCCCCTACTTAGTGTTTAGCATCTGTTGCTTTTTGGTTCGCTCTGTTCGCATTACGCTACAAAGAAAGCTGCACGTTTCAAACAGGGTTATTTTTTGCGCTTCCTTGAGAGCAATTAGCCACAATGGGGTCCCACCGCTACTTTTTTGCAGTGTTTAAAGTGCTATATTATTATTATTTTAATTTATGATACCATTATAGGCTGAAAGCGCATTACATAAGTGGGGGTGATATAAAAAAGGAGAATGGTAGACAAACGTCACCGGACGGCAGTTGGCAAACAGAAGTTACTCTATGGCACAGTTTTCAGTATGCAAATATAAACAAAAGGGTATGAACACCGTGAAATAGAAAGACCACGTCACTGCGACAGGACTCTCGGTGTTCGGCATGCTTGCAGATTGAGTAACGTGAACTTCGGCATGAGGGCGCATGCGTTTAAAAGCATTTATAAAATGTACGACCATCCAAATTTAGAGTACGGCTGTGTCTTCTTCATGTAGTGCCATCTTGAATTTGCCCTATTCTTCTCTTGGAGCGAAAAGCGTCGTGCCTCCGACTAATATTTCCAAGATTTGTGGGTGATTCTCTTCCGTACCCAGAGGCGTGTATTCAGTCACTGCCATCCAGACTGCTGCTCCCAACACTCCAATCGTTTTAAAATGAGGTCACTAGGTTCATGCTTCAACGTTGGTCATTGATTGTTGAAGCTGTTTGTGTAGTCCACACATCAGTTTTCTGCAATGCCTCCTTGACCCATTAAACGTCCAATCTGCGTAACTTCTTCCGCTGTGCGCCGATTATGCATCTGTTCATACTCTCTTCGATAATATTTTTTGAAACAACGCACAGCTACTGCCCTTCCGCCCGTTCAATAGTTCATTAGAAGATGACCTGATGTTCTGATGTTTTCAATGTTACAGACACCTTAGATTACCAAGAATAAGCATTCATCAGTACATTCTGGATCTCCCTGAACGGGTCATTTTGTGCCGCTTCCCCAAATTCACTGCAATTAATTGGACTAATTTTATGCAGTGCTCCTGGCCTTGCGTAAATAGGACCACTCTTGGCATGCCTTAAATATAATGAAAGCTTTTTGTATGCGTCCGGAACCAAAAAAAGGGCATACGCTACGGTCAGCTTGGGTGGTTGAGTAAAGAGGAGCCCATTTAAATGACGTAACGGATACCTGAAGAAAGAATATTTTCAAAGGCCAGTCCTTAGCCTCCTGTCACCCTGTGGATATGTTATGGCGGCTAGATTTCGCTGGTATATACAAACGAAAGAATTTTTCAACATAAGCAATTCACATACTCTACCGCCTTGCAGCATGTTCTGGTTCTTTGGGGGAGAGAAGAATGGCCACAGCGCAAGCTGGAGGTTTCTTTCACACAGATAAGTTGCCACAAACCTCAAAATTCTACATCCACAGACTTGGTCTCGCCGTCTGTCCACTGTGTTTGTTCTGAGCAAAGACCGAAACTATCATTCACTTTTTGTGTTCTGCCACCTGTTCTCTTTACGGAGGTGCCTGCTAGAAAACTCCTTTCGACAGCTCGGTCTGAGTTCGTCTACTGAGGTTCTCATTTCCGTTGGCGCTTATACGTTTGGGCCAAGCAACAGTAAAGTGCACTGCACCATTCAAAACCTCGTTTCAGAAAAAAAACGGCTCCCATTCTGAAGTGGTTTTGAATTCCTAGTTCTTCCTGCTCATGCACAAAATAGATTTGCAGTCAAACCTTCCAACACTCTGCACATAAAGCCCTGGTTAGTTATTCACTCATCCATCTCAGAAGAAAAGATTTGTTCATGATTATATGCTGCTGATCTTGATTAAATAATTTGTTTTGTGTTGTAAAGCACTCTTGAGCATCTGTCAGTCGCTGCCTGTGTCCTGAGCAAAACACGACAGTGGGTATGCACAATTTATCCTTGAGGGCGATAAGAACAACCAAGCTTCCTAATTTTATCAGTTCTAGCTGAAATATCGTCAACGATCAAACGAAACGGGCCATTTGGTGGCGTAATTAAATAAAGTGCGAAAATATTACGCTCTGAATGTTAAATTTCTCAACCAGATGTGCGTTTCCACAGCAATGAATACAGCCTGTCTGGGTTAACCTATTGTGGTTAAAGCGCGGAACCTTAAGCCCATTTCCTTCACCGAACTTTGATTACATGTTTTTTCATTTTCATAACTGTTCTTTACCCTTCCAGCGGTACTCAATTAGTTCTCTCTTCAATTCTTTGGTTTGGTTTCTTGGTCAAATAAAGACCGTGTCTTCTTTTTTCTTCATTTTTGCAGCTGGCATGGCGACATAGTGTAAAAATGTGATTGCATAAAGTGAGTATCCCGGTGTCCAGTCGAGAGACCAAAGAAACATGCTGTCTGTGGAATGTTGCACAATCGCATTATTATCGGTGAAGGCACACAGGCAGAAGGTTGTAGTTGCGAATATATTCGCAAGGTGCGCCGGTTTAATTTCAGTTCAAATGATAAAACCCGCGCACGGCGTGGGTAAACAGCAGGTCTCAAAGGAATCAGGTAAGCTGCCAATAAATGAAAATTTGGCTGATTGAGAGCTCCGCCTTCTGTTGGCTTCGGAAAAGAAAATGCAGAGACTTTTTAAGGCCTACTAGAGAATTATTGGAGAAGACACCCAGGGTCAGTTTTTTTTTATTTTGAAACACACCTGCTCATACTTTTCTATAAAACCAAGAGGAACGTTATGGAAATAAGTACATGTTTTTTCTTTCTTTGTTGTGAAAAATACGCATGAGCAACTAATGGTAGTTGAAGTAACGTAATTCGAACCACATGCGCTATCGTCGCACTGTATTATTTTCCTCGGAACGAAATATTTGCATCATATTCCGATTATCACTTCTTATGTTTAAAGTTAAGCCATGGTGGCTTGAAAATACATATAAGATCTTTGCTTCTGCAGCGCAAAGCAGAGTTTGCTCTACCACAGGCTGGAGTGGTCGTGGAAATATTGCCCATCCCGTATTGGCTGCTCTACATTTTTACCTCGTGTTCAATAGCGCATCAACACCTCAGCTTTGTTTTCTTTTCCATCAAAAACGTCGTCATCATCATCATCACCAGCAGCAGCTGAATTAGGACCACTTCTCAGCTTAATTTCCCCTACATGCCATTCTTCTGCTCTCTCAGCGTAGGCCGAGGTTTTTTCTTTTCCTCATTCAAGAATGACACACGAACGGAGCACACCGCCGGTAAACAGCTTACGACACATAGTGTCTCGGTTAGGGGGTGCACCACGGCAGTCTGAGGCTTGGCCCAGTTTTGACCAATTCCGCTGGGCCGACTAAAGTCAAGACGGACAACGGCACCGAAGTTGGGCGTTTTCGGGACTACATGCGCTTTTGATACATTCTTGGACAAACTAGAAACTGCCATCCCGTCTCGCAGTGTTTCGTGTTCGCGTGTGCTTGTGTGTCGGTTTTGTTTTGGGTTCGGTATAGTTATTTCGAGCTTCCCGATAAAGCGATGTTTTTTTCAGCTGAAGCAGATGTCATGCGCAGGGAAAAATTTTGAATTTTTCGTCTCGTTCTTTTGTTGGCCTAATATTGGTGGGGTCCTCCGTTCCGTTGTCCGAATCCTTCTTAGTAACACGAGCGGTCGTTGTTCAAACTTCTCCAACCAGGTTTTTAATGCTGGCGTACAGAGCAGTGGCGCTTTCCTTTCTTTCTTTTTCTTCATTTTTCGCGCTCAGTTTGTTTCTTCCTATCCGAGCACAGTGCACATTCGCTTCCAGAAGTTTCAGTTTTTCGGGCCCTGCGCACATCGACCGGGTTGTGCGGCCTGAAACAGTTGTCTCTCGTTTTTCCAGAATGCCGGTGAGACAGCTTGTCCAAACTGATGCAACAACACTGTGCTGCAACCAACAAAGTAAGAAAAAAATGAACCCTTTCACGGTACTGCACAACTGACATGTCCGTCTCTCCGGACGTTTATTTTTTTAGAGGTAAACTTCTCGCACCCGTTACTGTTTTCTGCGTGCTGCTTCGCATTACTGGTGATGGAGTTGCAGCAGTAAGTACAATTCTGTCAGGGTCTTGTGGAGAAGGAATCCACTCGCTTTCGGCTGCTCTCCTTCAGGGAATTAAAAACAAAGTGAAAACAAAACGCGTAGCAGTATGGGGAAATCAGCTAAGAAATAAAAATGGCCATATAAGCAAAGAACAGGTATCAGTTCCTAAATTTTTATATGCTTGTGTCCAACTCGTGAAAAAGCTATTCAAGTAAGATTACCTTAGCACTTGATCGTTCATAACGCTTGTCACGTTAACCGAGAGCACTCAGTATTGGGAATATTGGATCTCTCACAAGTACATCGATTGCATAACATTTTACTTTGTCCTTCCTGATAATAACAGCAGTGCTAAGATAATCTCGCTAAAACACATTATAACCACAAACTTACACCACCCCTCTTTGTTGGCTTCCTTTTCGTTCTGCGGGAGCTACTACAACTGAACTTTACTCAGTCACACCATTCCAACCCCTTAGTGGAATGTCTACCTATTCTAACATTCGCAAGATGTAGAAGCGGCTTTCTGTCACTCAAAACCTTTATTTATGACTATTTTTTCATGCAACTCTCGGTAGTGGAAGCGCTTTCACAAAGCAGTGGCTTCTATCAATTCTCGCTTCGACTTTTACAATGGCTTAAATATCGTAATATAACCACAGCGGATCTAGGGCTGTCATCTAATTTTTTTTTTTATATCCATTCCTTTCTATATTCTTTTCGTCGCCATGCGGCAACAAAATAAAACAGAATAAATATTGGTGCCACTATTTCGTTCGCAACAGCTTTAGTAAACGCACTTATACTGTATGAAAAATCATTTACATAAGTTTTCGTTCAATATTTCTGTGTATTTGCTTTAAACGCTGCCAACCAAAATTGGGTGATGGAGCATCTGTCTGCATTGTCTGAGAAATAACAGCAGCTATCATAAGCGCGCTGACTTTGCTTAAGTGTCCTCTGGAATAAGTCATTTTGTGCCATGCGCATGTCAATTTATGTCCGAGGCTATTGGTGAAGAAAAATACAATGAACCTGTTTCGTTTTTCAGAAACAGCTGTTAGGACGATATTTCCAGAAACTATACTCCGTTTCACACATAGCAGTCAACGCTGCCAAAGGTACGAAAGTAGTCCGCTGCAAAGAACAAGCGAAATGTATCCGTTCGCTTCGCGTCGTGGCTGAGTGGTACGAAGCGCGCGCCTGTCTGTTCATTTTATAAGGGGTCAAGGTTCGGCTCCCGGCTTGGCTGTTTTTATTTTTCTTAAAAGATTCATTAGGTAGAAACTCGAAACTGTCAAACTTTAATACCTATTGTGAAAAACACAGCGCTGTTTACCTGTTTCGAAGGGAAAAGGCAGTGTAGTGTACGGCATACGTACGATGTAACTTGAGTCGTATGGCGTTGAGTGCAAAGCTGTCATATTTAACACTGCGAGAGCTAGATAATGTCATCTTGCTAAGTCGTTTTTGCGGTGACCTTATTCCAGTGGAGAGACCTTATTTCTTCAACCTCGCAACTGTCCGAGGGCTCACCCCGGTCATCTCGCCCACAGTTTCGAGAACTTCACGCACAGTATTCTCCAGGAAGCGCTTCCTTACGCTAGAGTAAACGTTGACAATCACCTGATTGCAGTCTTTCGAAATTTTCGGAGACTTAAGCTTGGAGAATAGGCGGGCAGATGTTTTTGAAGCCTCAGTGGGCCAAGAAAACAAGCGAGTAGGAGATAGCGGTGCCATTTTCGCAGACTAAGAAACCAAAAGACGAAAGCAGACATCACCGGCCGGCCTAGGTGCGAAAACCTGATACAGGAGGCGCCGGAAAAAAACCAGAAAACTAAGGCACTCTGTTTTGAAGAACATAAAAGAAAAAACAATATTTTTGCAAAATAAAACACTTTTATTATTACACTACAATATCGACCAACATTTACTTTAATTTTAAGTTCATTCCTCTTTTCACTTTCGACGCACTACATTACGATGCGGACGAAGAGCGCGAACAGGCGCCGCAGCCTTCGATGCGTTGACTGCTATGTATGAAACGGAGTATAGGGTTGCACAACTCCGCGCCCTTCATCACTCTCAAGGCTGCAGAGGACGGGAAGAAGCACACCATCTACAGCACACAGCGCAGCCGGCAAATTTAGGAAGGAAGGGCAAGCGGCGTGCACACACACGGAACGCCGAGGGAAGGAACAGCACTGCGGAAGTCAAGGTCGATGAAGAGCCGTCTGCCGCTGCTACACGGGAGGGCAACACATAGAACCCGCTTCCTCGTGGGGAAACCACTGGTGTTTCTCGTTGATGCGACCATAGTGTGTCAGCGAATAATCAATCAAACACGTTGGTGATGTCATAAGTATATAATGGTAAAGGACTCAAATGAGAACAAGAAGTTTACCTGTATCGACACTTGAATATAAAAAATTCAAGGGGCACTTTGTTGATCTAAAGTGCGGTGAGTCGAAAGCCTTTAGCGCGGTGTTGCTGCTTGTGTCACTCATGTGTGGTTAAGATGTTAATTTGTGAATCTTAAGTGCTGGAGACACCGGAGGGCGTTTGGGAGGCATCCGTCTGATTCGACGCCTTTCTGTAAACACTCTCCAGCGTCCTAGACAAGGAGAACTGCGTATGTGTTGACCGGAAGTAGCGTAGCCACTAGCACGCTTGACTGCGGAACGAAATGACGCTGGTTAGAATCCAATTGTGCACAAAGATTTTTGTCCGGTCTGACTAGAAAGAGAGAGAGGCGATGGAGAGCGCGCGGCAGCGGCGGCGGCCCCGGCACGCTAGCTATGCGCTGCTACAGCGCATGCCATGCGCAACTGGCGAGCGCAGCGGCGGCACTTCTGAGTCACCCGCGCAGCGACGGCGGCGGCGCGCCAGCTGTGTGCCGTGTGACGTCACTGCTACTCGCGCATGCGCAGTGTGGTCTTTCCTCGACTCCGCGAAATGGCTCGGCGACTAGCGTACAGTTGCTTTCGCAACATATTGTAGCGCAAAACAAAGACGACCGCAGGAGGTAGACACCACAAACACGAACGCTACTAACAATTGGTTTTATTAGCCGGTACTGTTAACAGGTTTCAGTGACAGCGAACACTTTAAAAAATTATCAAAAATAGCCTTTAGGGGATAAAAATATACCTTTTGTGGTTTAATTTTGCCAGAGCTGGGGAAGGCCAGAAAACCGGTGAATCTTCTTAAATAGTAAGGTAATTAATTTTTAATACTTAACTCTTTAACCAGGAGAGTGAGTTAGGCACCCAGTTGCAATTACAGATTTGTAGCCGGTCGTCAGTAATAACGGTATCAGGTTTTAGAATCTCGATAACGCGATTACCCTTTTCGCTGTGACTTGACAAATTTTGCTTTTTCGACTAGTTACGTGCACTGGTGGCGTTGCTTTACCTGCATTTTTTCGAAAGCGCGTGTGTTTTCGCATGATGTAGCCAAATTTTGTCGAGCTACAGTGACGAGAGTAACCGTGTTTTCGAAATTCTAAAAACTGATATGGCTGTTAACGACAACCGTCTACAAATCCCTAATTGCAACTAGGCGTCTAATTGTATTAGTTAAAAGCTAATTATTAAAATTAGTTATCCAGCGTATTAAGACAATCTACCGGTTTTCTGGTGTCCGCCAACACTGGTAGTACTATGCCGCGAAAGCCATATTTTCGGTCAAATGTTTTAGGGGAATCCCCCAAGGTGGAGTAGATTTGTAATAAGGGAGTAATAACTCATTGAAATCTACCCGAGCGCTCGGGTGGATGCCAGTGAGTAATTACTTCCTCATTACAAGCCATATTTTTACCTCAAAAAGTCTAATTTTGAAAATTTTTTTAAGTATTCGCTGAAACACCCGGTATAGGCTCACACATCGCATGCGCACATCACACTAGTGTAGTGTGGTGTGCCGACACTATCTACCCACTACAGCGTTCGAATTGAAAATAAATCATTCTCATCGGAAACAGAGTTTCTTAAACCAGTAAAAACAAAGCAAAAGACGCCAGATACACTTAAGAGTGCTTCGTGTGAAAAGGCCTCATGGGAGCTTGGGAAGAGCAACCTGAATCTAACAAGCCCCACCGGTGGCTATATTCGAAACACTCGCCTAGGCAATGGTGCATTGCTTAACCGCTGCACAACTCAGCCAGCCAGGGTATAAGGACTCCCTGTGATCTATAAAAGCGACTTAGAGGGTCGTGACGTCATCAACACCATGTGGCCATCACTTGAAAAATCGGAGCGCATCGCACAAATTTTGTAATCTTAGGATCCCGAGAATTTTAAAGTTGGCCGACTGGAAAAATCGATTCCGGTGAATTAAGGAGGATTGGTTGATGTACATTAAGTTGGATTTATTGGTCGGGTTAGTACCATCTCAATATAGTCCAGTGCAAGGTTTTCATTCATGGCTCATACATACCTTATAAGGCCGATGGAACTGCTTTTAACCAGTGTTATGGCGAGAAAATCGTAAGTAGAACATTTGACGCTCATTATAGACTCATACAAAGCTACTTAAGCGCCAACGCATATTCTTTAAAAATATCGGTGTGGCGCTCCGCAAGTTTTTTTTTTGTCACCCGTTTTAGCTGCATGTACCGTTTGGGCTCGAGGTTGTTGGTGTGTCAGTAAGTACGTTTACAAAGGTTACAAAGAGACAAAAGACAAGCAGCACATGCGCACTCGGGGAAGAGAGAAAGAAGAAACCATGCAGATGCCCGATGAACTCGAAATAACATTAAGTATTCACGCTATGGAATTTTAGCGCCCCGTTGCACAGAAAATCTGACGACGGCGTTGTGAGCTCAACATCACGTGCATGGCCATCGCAGGTGGTCCTCAGAGAGCAACCTAGCAGGCAGATTTCTTGTGAAACAGCGCAACGGCACAAGGCCTGAGGAAAGTAAGGGACGATACACAGCGCTGACCAACAACAGACTGTTTATTCAGTAAGCTATGCTTATAAAGGCGCCAGCGACTCTGAAAAACAGAAAAATACAGAGAAACGTGACAGATATCCCTCGGACCAGGCACTTATTTGATAACACAAGGCTAACACGTGTGCAAAAATTCCTATTCTTTCTGCAAGATAGCGACAGAAGATGTGCTTGCACACCTCTGACCCAGCTTCAAGATCTCAGACGCTTCGATAACTTCTCTAGTCAGCTGATCTTTGTGTTTATCAACAATCCTGCTTTTGTGATATAAAGGCTGGCAAGAACAATCACGACAGTGAACACCGATGTGGCGGGCAGCATTCTTTACATCATTTTTGTGCTCCCTCAGCCTATCGTTCAAACAACGACCAGTTTGTCCAACATAGGAACCACCACAACTCAAAGGGATCGAATAAACCAGATTTTCTACGCACTTCACAAATTTAACCTCCTGCTTTTTTGGGCAGACGGGTTGAGCTTCAATTGACTTTTTGGGGTCATTTACACGCGCGCACAAACTTCTCAATTTCATAGGAGCAGAAAACACGTCTACTCCGGCTCTCTTACCTATGCTTTTCAAATTATGCGAGACAACATGATTGTAGCAAGCAGGTGGGCCACATAGGTCACGTGAACGTGCGGCGTCATCACAACTTTCCCACAGAATTGTGAGCGAACTGCCCGCGGTGGTATTTGGCAGTAAAATTAATGATTGGTCGCTCGGGATGAGTAACCTGGGCCGAACATGGTCCAACGCTTGGAGCACCTGCCATTGAACGGTAGTGGCGCATCGCCTAAGTACAGCAGCACTGCGCCAGGAGGGGTATGAGGACTTCCAGGTATCTGTGAATGTGATAGTAAATTTTTTATGGTGCAAGGACATCTGTGGCCAAATTGTGCGCCATGGCAAAAGGTGTTTTTCGACTACTCAAGGTGGGGTCAAGGACCCATTTTCCCGAGCATTTTAACCAAGATAATCCAAAGGAATCCAGGCTAGAGGAAAGCTTGGGCCCATTCTATTACCGGTGCGTGCCCGGGGACACTTGGGATCGAACCCGGCACCTCCCGCATGAGAGGCGGATGCTCAGCCACTTGGCCACCGCTGCGGTGGACCTATGAATGTAAATTAGAGGACGGCCTTCTGCATATATAGGAATTAGCCGTTACGCTACAACTTCGTACCCTTAAGGCGCAGTTTAAGAGTACCCTTCATTTTTTCGTTTGGTTCGAAGTATTTTAGCACCGGGAGCATATGCGTGCACTGCATAGCAAGAACTTTTTACACAGTTTAGAAAGAAACAAAGACAAGCAACACGCCTTATTATGTTCCTCTTCCTTAGCCTGTTCCCACACTATGTAAAGGGTTCTTACTATTGTAGCGGAGTTACGGTGATTGGCAGAGGCCTGAGTGGTGGAAGGAAAGATAGAAGCTACCATGTTAGCGGGGTTGTTTTTCCATGAGGTAAGAATGCAAAATTCGAAAAATTTTGTTTCTTTCGCGCTGCTGTAATAAAATGAACGCGAACTGAAAGTAGCAGTTACACGCTTGTGGCTGTTGCGAGTACCAACAAAACTGAAAAAATAAACTAACAATGAAAGCTAAATTGCCCAAACTAAGAAAGAAAGTACCATATCATGAGGCTACCGAACTTTTTCTTATCATATGTTATGGCATAGCAAACGGACTGTCTCTTTCAGGAAGGTGTTCTATATTTTGAAACCAGCATTACGCCCTAGTACCCTGTACAGAAAGAATGGCGGCAGTCAGAGTCGCCATATACTTTCCTGGCCCATGATTAGAGGGATTGTGAACTATTCCAGTTTAACAGGGAAAAAGATTGCCCTGATTAGAGCCTACATTTCTATGCTGTTCAATAAAGTAAACGTCTTGCGCGCTAATACGCGTGACCTCTGGATTGCTTTACTACTTGATATGCACTATGCTATTCTTGTAGCGGCAGGGGCCATGTCGTGTTTCCCCCATCCGCGCCCAGTATTCTTTGTGGCTTTAAAGGCCTACTCCAGCAAATACGCAAAAACTGTGGTCATACACAGGTGAGCTTAGACATTATTATTTGGATGGCCTGGGAGAGAAATGCTTGAAATAGGTTGTTAGTTGTATAAAAAAATTCTGGCTAATTTCACCCATTTCTCTCGTCCACAATGGGACGCCTGTCGACAAATTAACCACCAGTGCAGAACCGAGGGTACACTTCTTTATACAGTAGCACAATTGCGCCCGCGCCGACGGACAGAGAAATGATGAGCTGACACGGTAGGCCACAGGCGGAAATTTGGATGGACTCGCAATAATTGTCACAAAAATAATTGCCTTTCACGAATTAGAATTCACCGCCTATGCGTCAGTATTAAGGGAAGTGTTCCAATCGCGTAGCAGCATTTCGTCTTTCATCTGTGAGCGAATAGTCGGAGGCGCGTTCGAAATTTTCAGCTGATTATTCTATCCAAGAATTGTCGCAATTTTGCTCCTAAATTGAGAATAGGCGGCTCTACACGGCACTTGCAGTCCGGAGAAGAAATGACTGAAAGCATCACTGGAAAAGAATGACGGTTGAGAATAAGAGACGCATACGGTGGCCGTCAGAGTGTTTTCTTTTTCTCTTTGGTCATGCTTTCAAGCGCTGCTCTCACTGACCCAAAAATCTACCTCGCCAAAAAAAAGAAAAAATGATCTAAAGACAACTTGATATGTGCGATGGCGAAGTCTATATTGGGGAGGAGGTAGGAGTAAGGCCCCTATATTAAAACTGAAAGCAGAAAGCCAAGCGTTAGAACATTTTCAAACAGAATTCATTGTTTCCAAAAAGGACATTCAGAAAACAGGAAAAGGAACGTTCAGACATTCCAGTGATGTAAATATGTGTCACAAATAAAAGTGAATAGAGCCACGCCAGCTTTTTCATGTGTTTCAGAGTGCGGGAATGCCCAATTTTAGGGCACATAATACAGTGTGGTGTAGTTTCAAGTGCCATCTGCAAAAATTTAAATGTAGTGAATGTGTACTAACCGAAACGTTTTGAGTATTGAACCTTTTTGTCATAACCTTGACTTTAAAGGTGACTGATCCTGTTAGCTGATAATCCATCGACAATTTTGAATTCAGAAAAAAGCACAACAGGTAATAGACATAGAAGGTATATTAATACCACTTGGTAGTCTCGGCTTTGCCGTGTCCCTGTGAAGCCTCGCGGTTGTTTCCGTAAAAACATGGCTATAATAATGCGCTCTCCTTGGAGACTAAATGAAAACTTCTGAGAGGGCCTCAGACAACACCAAAATGTTTCCGCGGAAGGCAGTTTTGCATCCAATGCTTTATTATGAGATGAAGAATAGACACGAGAAACTATGAACTGAGGTGACGCGTAAATCTTCGCTAGAAAGTAAACTTTCGCAGGTTCGTTTATAATAATTCTGTATACAACAGAGGAAGCACGTTTTGAACAGGAGACCTGCTAGCCTTTACGAAACTTGCTCTCCTTTCATGCGGAATTTTCGAAATATGGGTAGACTTTATAAGTTTGTGCCTTCAGGTTATTCCTTCGCACAAGCGTACACGTATGCTTTTTAGGGGAAGCCATGCCCATAGAGCTGCGTAAGGAACTGATTACCAAGCCTCCCACAACTCATTACAGACTGACGCAATATGGCACAAACACTCTGCGCTACACGGGCATTTAAATCTATGCGTGCTTGACCAAAGCGGTCTATTCTGTCTAATGCGGATTTCGGATTGCAATAGGCGTCCAATTTTGTTCTCTCCGCATTCAGAGATTCGAAGCGGTACTGTACGATACACTGCGAATGCCAAACACTAGACAGCACTTTGGGTTTGTTGCAGCGCAATGGGCAGTCATTTTGCAGATTTCAATTTCTTCGCAAGCGCCACTATTTCTTCCCGCCTCGCGACTATTATGGATAGAGCCTAGAATTGGATGTAGCGAGCGAAAGGCGCAAAAAATCTCCATTAGTCTGGGAACTGCATTCAGTTCCGAAAACTCTACCATTAAAGGAGGGCATCGCTTCTATATGGACTTGGCGACGCCTACCATCGTAGAGTTGATTGCAGTGTTCGAGTTGCTGTTTTCTACCTCCGTCTTCTGCTTTGACCGGACCCTTGTACAGTATCGAGCGGAGCGGAGATGAAATGTGCCAGGTGTTCATGGCAGCCGGTTAGCGACCAACCTGCGCGAAAATTGAGGCTGAAGCAGCGGCGCGTGAAAATCAGAAAATGGCTGACCATGGCTTAATGGAAGTCCCAAATATCTGAGCGAAATGGAGAACAGTCGCTGTAATGAAGTCATTGTATTCGTGCTCAAGAGTTACAGGTACTTCATTCTCTCCCTCCGTGCCTCTCTTGTCAGCTTAAGTGTGCTTCAAAGAATACCAGCCCAAAGGACGATCTGGTTAGTTTACGAATCTGTGTGAACGAACATTAACTTTCAGGACTGAGTCGTCGTTTAATTTGTAGTCAAGTTACCCTAAAAAATTTAGATTTCTCAGGGTTGTTCCGCGCGCCTGGAAATATATTCACGTGGTGCTTTTTGGATATGGCCTCCATCAAAAAGCTAACGCACCGGTCGAGATAAAACCGCAGCTTTATCTTTGGACCCCTGCGAATGAATTTCCATCCTTTGTAATAAATAAAACACCAGTCTTCTGTCATTTTGGCGGAACTGGGTGATTGTGGTCGTTCGATTTGAAGCGGGCCGTTAAGCACTTTCCCCCAAAAGAAACATATAGCCTTCCTATTCATCTGGAGCTGAAGTAAGCACTAAATGAATTTCAGAGTAGGCACAGTGAATTCCAGAACTGATCAGCTTTAACCACACTGTAGTCTTGGAGCTGCCGTCATCAGCCGCTGTTCTTAGCTTTGACCAAATGTTTAGGGCAATCCCCCAAGGTGGAGTAGATTTGTAATAAGGGAGTAATTAATCATTGATGTCCACCCAAGCGCAGCCATACGGCTACAAAGGAAAGCTATACAGCTTTCTGAGAAACTTCGCAGTTAAAGAAAAATTCGTCCTGGTCCGGGGTTCGAACCCGGGACCCCCGCTTCACTGGAGCAGTCGCTCTCATTGTAGCCGTATGGCTGCGCTTAGGTGGACGTCAATGAGTAATTACTCCCTTAATATTGTTCTTAGCTTTCAGAAGCGAGCGACAGCGCGCTCGTTAACATTCGTCGCTTTAGTGTGTTTAGACACGAGTGATCAATGCCGGCTTCCGAAGCAGATGTGGCGTCAGCACCAGCCCGCGCTACAGATCGCGCTCGCGGTCGACTGCACGACCATGATCCCATTTTTTGCAGCTACGTCCACGTGCCTGTGAAATGAGCGGCCGCAGAGGCGTTCACCCGTTCAGTAATTCTCAGCATTCTCGATGGCGCGTACTGTCTCAACCTATTTCTGGCACGCACCGCTTCTGATCACCTGGTTCGTTAGAATTGTTTTATGTGCTGCTGCCTTCAACAGCTTCTCTTTTCTTACTACGCAGCGGGTTGAAAGTCTTTCGTTTAGTTCTTAGGGTCAGCCTCGTTCTTTTATGCACCGGGGCGCTCGCTATCTCTTCAGGGGCACTCACCGGGGTGGGTTAGAGGTTAAGGCCCTCGGCGATTGAGACAAGGTGATAGAATCAACTATACCGTTTGCGGCTTCCGCAATTCGGAGGAGCTGAAATGTGAAAGGTATCACGTGATGTGCGATCTAAGAACAGGGTTGAGAATCCCAGGGGGCCCAATTTAACCGGATCCAAACACTGCCACACCTGTTTCTCTCTTTTTTCTATCATTCCCATCATCCCTTCCCCCACGGCACGTTTGAGGTTCACAGTAAAAAATGGTACATTTACAAATAGTTTTCTTTCATCAAAACAATTTTGTTGTAGCGAGAGTTACTACGCAAGCCGCTTCGAGAGGTCAGCGTGGCTGCGCGCTGAGCCATGGCACTGCGGGTAAGGCGTCGCGCCAAACGGGCGATGGCGTTCCTTCGCAGAACTGCAAATTGGTTTTTGAGGAAAGTGAATACGCAGTAACCGTCTCACATATCTCTATAGACACCCGAACCTCGAAATAGAGGAAGAGATAAACAGTTGGCTCAAAGAAGTGGTTTATGGTTTATGAGGGTTTAACCTCCCAAAGCGACTCAGGTAGAGGGACGCCATTGAGGAAGGCTCCGGAAAATTCGGCCACCTGGGGTTCTTTATCGTGCACTAATATCGCGCAGTACACGAGCCTCTAGAAATTAGCCTCCAGCGAAATTCTAGCCGCCCGCCTTGTCAGTTGTGCCCATGGGCGGAGTGTCGTCAGGGATGCGGCGGCTACATATATCACAACGATACGCAGCCTGTGGTAGAAACGTACAGCTCAGAGGAAGCTAGGGCTCGTCGTAGGAACGAAGGCAAGAGGAGGCGGTGAGCCGAGGAGACCGAGGAAGAGCGCGCTAAGCGTCTCGATAAGCGACGTAAAGACGACGCGGCTAGACGGGCCCGCTTAGCCGACGACAGTGCATCCACGACGACAGATGATGATGAATCGAGTTCTGCGTCTCTGAAAGAAGCTAGATTCTAGCTACTCTACCCGGTTTAACCAGAGCTAAACCAGACCCATTTTTTTTCCTTAGATGCCTAATCGAACATTCACAATGCAAAAAAGGGGCATGAATGATGAATAGAGGCTACCAGTTAAGCGCGAGAAACTACCAGTTAAGGACTACGACCGAGAAGTCGAATGCAGTGGAAAGCGAAGCGCCCACCAGTTCCTATCCCGCTCGGAGTGGAAGATATTTTCTTCTGGATACCGTTCGTACAGAAAGCCCTGAATATTTCAGACACGTTTCCCTTCGTGTTCAGAGGAAGTTTTTGCATCATATTATTTCTCATATTCTCTCTCTTGTTCTTCCTCACATTCGCAAGTTATTCGGCTCAGTTTGCCGAGAGGGGCAAGTGGAAGCTTTTCAGAAGTGCATTAAGCTTTGGGTCTCGAAGAATATTCATACTTCACTCTCCTGCAGCAAGGGTTTCTGGAACGCGTTCGGAGCAAGCAGAGTTATGAAGAACCAAAATCTGCACTGCATTCTTTTAGCACCTTGCCTTCCTTTTTCGCTTTGATTCCACCTGCGCTTTTATGGTGAAGTCGTCGTTATCAATAAGAGATCTCTCCCATCCCTACCACTGGCGCCCAACTTCGCCGAATAACCACGTCCTCCACGCACAGGCGCTCGAAATTTTGCGTGAGCTGATAGTAGCTGTATCTAACTCACAATAAAATTCTTTAGCGCTGTAATGCATTGTACGAGGTCTGTTAGAAAAGTATCCGACTTTATTTTTTTTAACGAACACCTGATAGATTTGAAACAAGCATGCTTGCACCAGCCTACCTTGAACCTTCGTGCGCATGCACAAATTTTTTCTCGCCTGCCGATAGCGTCAGTCACTGGTACGCAGCGTTTGAGTGAGGCAGTGCGCAGTGCTCTCGTCGGTTTTTTATTGCAAGGAAAATGGCGGAGTGACAGGAGTAGCGCTACTGCATCAAATTTTGCCTGAAACTAGCCGACAGCCAAGTGGAAACCATTCGGAATATTCAGACGACTTTCGGTGACAATGCTATGAGCAGCACACAGATTAAGGCCGCACATCGGTGCAGAGAGAGCCACGCTCCGGTCGGCCATCAACATGCCGAAATGACCAGGTCATAACCGAAGGGAACGCTGTGGTGACGCGGGACCATCGTGTGACTATCCGAGAAATTGTTTAAGAGGTGGACATCACCAATTTTTCTGAACATTTCATTATCACAAAAAATTTGGCCATGGAGAAAGATGCGGCGAAATTCGCGCCGAAGCTGCTCACGGTGGAGTAAAATTAGCTTCGTGTTGAAGTCTCACAGGATATGCTGGATTCCACAAACTGTGACCCCGATTTCATCAACACCATAATCGCTGGTGACGAGTCTTGGGTGTACAGGTATGACCCGGAACCCAAATCCCAGTCGTCACAATGGCAGCATTCCACGTCACCAAGACCAAAGAAGGCCCGCCAAGTGCGCAACAATGTCAGAGTGATGCTGACTGCTTTCTTTGACTCGCTCTGTGTGGCACACCACGCGTACACACCCCAAAAAGTAAACATTGACCAAAAGAATACTACAGGAATGTCCTCTGTGGCCTGCGTGGTGCTGTGCGGCGCAAAAGGTCAAAGTTGCGGTCAACAGGAAATTGGCGCATCCATCATGACAATGCTCCTGCACATTCCTCGCACTAAATTCACACTTTTTCCGCGAAAAACCAAACTGCTGTAGTCCAGCAGACTCCTTACTCTCCTGATATGGCCTCCTGTGACCTCTGGCTGTTTCTCAAAATCAAGAGACCATTGAAAGGAGCGCGATTTCAGACAAGAGAGGACATTATGGCTGCAACAACAGCTTAGCTCAACTCCATTCCGAAAGGGGCCTTTTCGGAATACTTCCATCAATGGCAGCACCACTGGGAGAAGTATGTGGAGTCCCAAGGAGACTACTTTGGTGGTGATTAGGTTTCCAACGCTCCAGTTATGCCAGTTTTTTTTTCTTTGGCAAAAGGTCGGATACATTTCTAACAGACCTCGTATTGTGATTCCTGGCATACTCTACGGTATAGATGGCTCCTCATAAGCCCCATGTGATGAAACTTTTATCGTGGACGCATGATATCGTCCTTTCTGTTTTTTCTTTCGCTTTATCTCGCGAGGCAGTCTTTTTCCAGTCATTGCGCACGCTACTTGTTAACGTCTTGTGCACACAAGCACAGGGATCTTCTCTACTGTACTTGCTGCGATTATGAGCTGTAAGAAACCGAAGAAAAAAGCAAGCCAACTTCTATGCGTGAAGGGGAAATATTTAGCAGAGATCTTTACGAAAGGTTAGTATAAACAGAGCATGCATTTCTTTCTGGTATTCTAAAGATGTTGCGGTGACTATTATGTTGAAGAACTTTTCCACTGTGCACATCTTAGCGGACGTGTAGCGGCTACATTTTTAACCCGAGTAATTTAACGACGAAACAATGAAACAAAAGCAAAACACACAAAAATTAAATATTCTGCACGGTTGAGATTGGTATTTTTGAATGAAGCAGCTGGGCGAGTTTGCACATTCCGTCGCAGTTCATCTTTGAGGAAGTAATTGAAAGAAAGAAGATGTACTCTAAATTTTTCGTTCCTAACAATGGGCTGTACAACCCTGCAATCTATTGATCTATGCGGCCTATCAGTCAGCCCTCGTTTCTATTCTAGTCAGAGTATTCGACTGATGCCTTAGCTGCTGCGTGGTTTAATCTGCCTACAGTAGCTGTAAATGCTTGCTCATCAGTGCGCTTTACGACCGCCGAGATCTTCGCCAGACAAGTCTATAACATCCGCGCAGAGCGGCAGCATCTGGCCGTGTTCACACTCTGTTTACTTGCTGGCGAGCAGGGTAAAAGGCTGTCAGCAACGTACTGACTCTGAGACGAGTTTCCACATTTTACAGGCGCTGTGGACGACCGAAGATGAGAGAGGTGTCAGGCTGGCAAACTGACTCTCCCCAAGGAGAAACCAAACTCTTCTGAGATTAGAGCAACCCTTTACTTTCCTAGAGTCTCTTGTTCATCGCCCCTGGTGGCCATTCGTGTCATTAAATATGAGACACGATTTATGCTATTACAAGTCTTAATTGTCACCTGGAACGACAGCCAACCCACTGCCACTAGCCACTGGGTTGCTACTGATTGGTTCAAGCGAAGGGCATCGCAGGGTTTAGAACAGGGAACATCTACTCTTAGAGCAAAAAAATATATCCACAAATTCTCGACAAGTTAATTTTTCATACGGAAGTTATTTATTAACGCAATTTTTTTCATACACTTCAAAGTAATTTTGGAGTAAAAAAATTTTGCGGGCGATGTGAATTGCCTCAAAATGTAAAAAGGAGAAGTCGATTCCGCTTACGGCAGCTTTAGCTGGCATGCATGACTATGTGACACATGGTGCATCCCAGCATTTCCTTGTGTAGAATAAAATAAAATTATTTCCATCCTTGCTTATACTTTAGGCAAAATGCACCAAACACCTCCTACAAAGCGATTGCGACTGTAGGCACACGCATGACACAATGCCTAACGTTAGGCAGGAATAGCAACATTTGATTGCTCAAATAGTCCCGACGCGGTGGCTCCAGTGGCTAGGGTACTCGGGTACAGATCTGAACAGCCAAGATAAATCCCAGTCACGGCGTGCGTGCTTAGATCGAGGCGACACGCTAAAGGCGCCGTGTGCTCAAGAGCGTCAGCGCACGATAAAAAGCCCCAGGATCTCTGAATTACCTTTTAGCTCTTCACTGCGGCATCCCTCAGAGCCCATGTGTCACTTCGGCCACTTAAGCCTTGCCATTCACACCAATTTATTTATTGCTAAAAAAAAGCACAACTTTTGTTTTAAAAATTACGCCTTGACGAAATTTTTTTCCTATTCATACTGTTTCATTTATGAACCGTCCTTATATTTTCAGTGCAGGCAGAAAATACACAGAACACTGTAGGTCGAAGAGCATGCATCCCTTGGGCACGCCTGTGGGATCGAATACAGCTCTTCAGCTGCTATTATGTCGAACATTTTTGTTCTTGACCTTTTTATAAGGTTATAAGGTTTGCCTAGAAGGTTTGAAGTGGTACACATAAAAACCATCTTGTGTAGGCTAAGCGTGTGGAGTATTCTTTGGTCCTGTCTTTCCGCTCTTATGCTGCCACCATACCTGCAAGCAGCATTTCTTAGTTATATTTTGCTGCGTGGCATTTTGTTGCTTTCATGAGCTTATTTACAAGGCGGTCGGTTTGTTCATTTATTTACTTGAGTCCGTCGTGGCTGAACATCTTCTCC
Organism: Amblyomma mixtum; assembly: GCF_055824585.1. Classification (NCBI taxonomy): domain Eukaryota; kingdom Metazoa; phylum Arthropoda; class Arachnida; order Ixodida; family Ixodidae; genus Amblyomma; species Amblyomma mixtum. The sequence continues at coordinate 210,979,033 of NC_143012.1, read as the reverse complement.
GCTACATAAGCCACGAAATCAATGATTTGATATCAAGGAATTATGTGTCATGGGCATGCTATGAAAAATGAAAAATGCACATAATAGCAAAATCCTTGGAGCTTCAAAAATAATGTGGCTGTGAGGAAATTTTCGTCTTCTAGAATAACAATAGCGCTTAACCTGAAGCAAGTTGTAGTCCTGCGCAAACTTGTTCGCTTCCGTAATAGACTCAAAAGAAAACATTCGACAGAAGTCTGTCTGGTTGGGAAATTTAATGTTAGGAGAAGGTAAGTGACGCCAACCAAGTAAAATACAGGGAAAAACACGACGTTTCGGGACCGGCTCGGCCCCTTCTTCACGGTGTGACTACGGGCGAGCGCAGCTTGGCTTTTTAAGCCCCTGTGTGGAGGACCTGCGGGTCAATGGCCGCTGCCCATGGACGTAGGATGAGGGGAGAGTCCCCAGGGAACGATTAACATTCTCTCGTGTTTGCTGTATGTGCCACGACTCGAGTAGAAGCCTCCTGCGTGGGTTAGCTTCCGTTTCCAATACAATGGTGCTGTCGAAGTCAATTGGGTGGTCACACCCTTCACAGTGTTCGGCCACGGCGCTGCGTTGACGATTCATGTGACGGACGTCCGCTTTGTGTTGGTTCATCCTTTCCGCGAAGTTCTTCGTTTCCCCTATGTACGACGCCGGGCAGACGGAACACGGAATTTTGTACACGACGCCCTGGGCCTTTTCTCTGGGCTGCCGGTTTTTTTTTTTTTGGGCGGGGGAGAAGGCGACCGATAGTGCTGGTCGGTTTGTGCGTTGTCAGCACCCCTTCTTTTCCGAGAATGCGACCGAGCGTCTCGCTCACGCCTCTCACGTAGGGGATGCAAACACGTTTCCGCTTCTGGCATGCGTCTGAGGAAATAATAGACCGGATTTTGTTTTGCCTTTCTTGTTTCCTGATAATGCGCCGGATGAATGAGCTTGGGTAGCCGTTCTTTTGGAGGTCAGAAATGACTCGGTTCTTGCATTGCAAAATGATCAGGAGAAGAACCGAGTCATTTCTGACCTCCAAAAGAACGGCTACCCAAGCTCATTCATCCGGCGCATTATCAGGAAACAAGAAAGGCAAAACAAAATCCGGTCTATTATTTCCTCAGACGCATGCCAGAAGCGGAAACGTGTTTGCATCCCCTACGTGAGAGGCGTGAGCGAGACGCTCGGTCGCATTCTCGGAAAAGAAGGGGTGCTGACAACGCACAAACCGACCAGCACTATCGGTCGCCTTCTCCCCCGCCCAAAAAACCGGCAGCCCAGAGAAAAGGCCCAGGGCGTCGTGTACAAAATTCCGTGTTCCGTCTGCCCGGCGTCGTACATAGGGGAAACGAAGAACTTCGCGGAAAGGATGAACCAACACAAAGCGGACGTCCGTCACATGAATCGTCAACGCAGCGCCGTGGCCGAACACTGTGAAGGGTGTGACCACCCAATTGACTTCGACAGCACCATTGTATTGGAAACGGAAGCTAACCCACGCAGGAGGCTTCTACTCGAGTCGTGGCACATACAGCAAACACGAGAGAATGTTAATCGTTCCCTGGGGACTCTCCCCTCATCCTACGTCCATGGGCTGCGGCCATTGACCCGCAGGTCCTCCACACAGGGGCTTAAAAAGCCAAGCTGCGCTCGCCCGTAGTCACACCGTGAAGAAGGGGCCGAGCCGGTCCCGAAACGTCGTGTTTTTCCTGTATTTTACTTGGTTGGCGTCACTTACCTTCTCCTAACATCGCTTCCGTAATGTAAATGAAGAACGAGATCAAGATTAAAGCCTTTCCACGGGTGAAAGGGGGACAACTTTGGCTGCAGCACACGTCACCTCCGACCAATCCGGTTTGCTCCGGAAGATTGCAGTGTTGGGCGCTTGATTTTGTAAAGCCCTTATTACGGTAAGCATTTTGGAGTTAAATATTAGAAAACCAATTACGTGCCAAAATAGAACTACAACCAATGTCCTAAAATCCACTAAAATACTCACAATATACCCTAAACGAATAAACCAATCTGAAAACTCATTCCCGAGTTTATTCAATCAGAGTCAAACTGCGGAACTCTGGGCTCCGCAGTCACCTTCTATGCGCCGTTCTCTTTCAGTTGTTTCACGTCACAGCGTGATCCTGAAAAGACCGGAAGGAAGATTCTTGGACCACCGCTGTCGCCGTTACGATACGCTCCTTTTTTCCCGACATGTCAGGGAAGGAGAGGAGGAGATCGGAGCAGCCGCTTTGAAGGACTTCGGGAGAGGGCGAGGGTGGCGGAAGGGGAGCTCTGGATGGGTCCTGGCAAGTTGCGGCTGAGAAGGGGGGTCGTAAGGGAAGGAGGGAAGGCGCGCGCGCGCCACACGCACGCACGTGGTTTCTTTCGGAGGCCGCGCAGCGTGGAGGCGCTCCTGGCGGCGCGCGGCAGTTGGACCCCGGCTCGCTGCTAGCGTTCCGGGAGTCGGCTCTGTGAAGCCGCGAGTGGCTGACGTGCGCCGACTCGAGGCTGCGCCTCCTTTGCTTCGTGTCTGCGGTTGCCCACAGCGTCCAGCTTGACGGCGCCTCATTCTGCGGTAGCATCGAGTGTACCGTTAGTCTCTCTCGTCTTACCTCCACGTCGTCGAAAGAGCTTCCGCCAGTGAACTTTATTTTCTCTTCGCAACTTGTTAACTTGTTGGTGCCACTCGGTGAGGTTTAGGAACTGTGGATAGCGCGTATTTTGCTTTGCAGCCCTGAAGCACTGGGCAGAGACGATGCTTGTGTGTATCACTAGCAAATCGGTGGAAGATAGAGTCGAATGAACGTATTTTAAAAGGGCTGTTCACACTGAACACGCTATCACAGTGACAGTATTTCGGCATTTATACACCCAAAAAATCATTTGCGCTGTGGGTCGTTAGAACTTTCTCCCTGCACAACGGTCCCTGTTATCACTGCAAGCATTGTCACGTCGCAGTACCTTAGTTCTTAAATCAAAGGGACATGATGGCCTGACAGGTACTTCAGAAGATTGTAGCAAGTGGATTTGTATTGGCTAGACTACTGCTGTGCGGTGTTTGTACGCTGGATTTCGACTTCCTTGTTATTGACTCTCGAAGTGCCAGCTGCGATCGTCGTCCGTAGACGTAGTTTCGCTCGACGAGTGAAAAACCGGGATACTGCTTCGTCAACTAAGCGTGGATATGAACGTGGTGTGAGTGAGGAGCACTGGTGCCGCTGGATTAGGTTAGCAGACAAGATTACTTCACTTCGACTTCTACTTTCTGGGCAGACTGCTACGACCGTTCAGTATTGCAGAGGGATAATCTTTTGCTGGATAATAGTGCGCCGTTTAGCCCTGCCAACGTAGGGCTCCAGACGGATTACCGTTCTTCCTGTGATCGCCACTTCCAAGTTATCATGGGGATCAAGACGACATCGAGATCCGGCTTTGTCGTTGCTTCGCTCTGCTTGCTGGTAATGGCTCACCCGGGTAAGCCTCTTCTTCCTACTAAGAGGGGTAATCTTTTATCCTCTCCTTATCACCTAGTCTTTGCTTTTCTCAACATTAGAATCAGTAGCATTCTTTTCACTGCATGCTTCCCAAAAGGACAAGCATAAAAAATGCTGTTTTCAGTACCCTACTCCCGCAAGTATTGCTAATGAATGGTGGCACACGGTTATAAACAAAGCGATTTCGTAATTCACTAACAAAATTTTGTGTGATGTCGCCGTTATCAATAAAAACACTCATTATAAAATATATAATGTCATTATATAGGCAAAATCTACTTTGGGATAATGTCATTTCTAATGTCATAAAAACGCTAAACTAAATACTCAGACAGAACTGCACACAGAATGCAGCAGACTTACCGTCTTCAATTTACCCCCCCCCCCCCCCCCCCAATCTCCAATAATTTTTTTACGTTCTCTCCTATTTCAGTCGCAATGCGTGAATTGTCACAGAGTACTATTTGCTGACTCTCCTTTCTAAGAAAGGAGCAGAATATCTTGCCCGCGAACATTTTGGTCGGCAAGGCCATGCCCGTTTAAATTCTTCAACATTTATCCAGCCAGATTCCATTAGCAAAGAAGGTGACATTTTAATATTGCGAAATTCTTTCGCACACCATTGAGAGCGCGCTAGTATTCTTAAGTCAGAGGTCCATGGAAGCTACCTGTTCCTCATTAATAACACTTCTTACATGCACTGCTGAAAAAAAAAATCCTCCATCAGTGGTCTCCAAGTGCCGCCATATTGCGCCAACAAGTGGCCTTCCTATCCCTGCACCATTGATAAGCTCGCCACTATCATTGCATTTAATACTATCGGTTCTGCGTTTTCAGTCAATTACTAATAAAGAATGCCTAGCATAAAAAACTCGTTATCAATTGTTCACATTTTGCAATGCATACTTCAATTTTCTTGCCTTAGTTTGAGCTATGCGACCATTAACTTCAAAATTCTTCTCTAGATCATGCTGGCTTCCCTTGCTTCTTGGCGCTGTCAACCAGCGCATAAGGTTCACAAGCACAAACCTCTGTGAACGTTACAGGCGCGGGCTGGACGTAATGAATACTAGGTTCGAAAACATTGCATATCTTGCAGTATTTCTTATATTTCTATAGTAGCCACTGTTACCCTATCAGCTGGAAAGAGGGGAGTACGTTCTACTGCATCTTTTTTTTTGTCAGATTCACTGACTTTAGCGCTACCTCGAGACATGATCTGTAATCAAAACTACGGGCCAGTGATGATACGGAGCCATTGCGCCCGATTTAGTATTTTGGGAGGTACTAAGCATTTGGTTTGGTTTGGTTTGTTGGGGCTTAACGTCCCGAAGCAACTCAGGCTATGAGGGACGCCAGAGTGAAGGGCTCCGGAAATTTAGACCACCTGGGGTTCTTGAACGTGCACTGACATCGCACAGCACACGGTCCTCTAGAATTTCGCCTTCGTCGAAATTCAGCCGCCGCGGCTGGGATCAAACCCGCGTCTTTCGGGAAAGCAGCCGAGTGCCATAACAACTGAGCCACCGCGGCGGGGCGTTACTAAGCATTTCTTCTACAAACAAGCAGTAAAGTAAGAACAGCCGAGCTCCGTTTACAAAAGCATTGGGGTATATATCCCTAAGTAAAATCAATTGCAGCTTTCTATTAACATTATTTTATGCAATTGCACTCACAAAGGTGCTAATTTTATGGTTGGAAAAGAGATAATTTGTTTCTAGGAATTGAAGGATGCTGCGCAATTACGCCAGCTCATTTGGGATTATAAGAATTCTTCTAAAATTATTTATATAACATACTGCTGCGTCATACTTTATACATAGCAGGAGTGCGTGCTGATTCCAGTAAAGAATAGGAACATAAAGCACTATAGAACAAATTAACTGGTCATATTATCAGTCAACTTCAAAGAGAACTCTTCGGGTGGCAACGAGCGAAGTTAGCCATCGAGATTATTCACAATTTCAACTGTTAGCGAAAAAAAAAGAAAATTAAAAACAGTCTATGTCCGATCTGAAAGGAACAGTGTTAATTGGGTGGGTCCGTCGAGTAGCACGCGCACTAGGAGCGACAAAAGAGAACCGCGCCTGAATGCAAGGCGCGATGTGAACGATATTGTGAAACATGTCGACGCGGTCACATGCACGCCTGTGTTTCAAAGGCTGCAATCATAAAGCCTGAGCATGTGATAAAGGTGAGAAGTTGCAATCATGGCGACCGTAGATCAATCTGACTGCTTTCTTTAGATCATTCCAATTCATCGATGCCAAGCGCGCAGTGAGGGAACCAAACAATTGAAGCGCATTCCAGTATCGGTCGAACTAGTGATCTGCAAGCCGTTAGTTTGCATTCCTTGGTTGTATTTCTTAATTTAACATAGCCTTGCTTTGCGGAGTGATCTTCCTGAAATGTTATTAAGGCTACGCTCTGAATGTAGACACAACAGTGGTTTTATCTAATGGTATCAATGTGCCGCCCTTTCCTTGAACAAACATCACAGACAAGAAGCCTTTCCCGAAATGTTTCTAAATTAGATCACCTCGCAGTATTCATTCGGCCACAGGAATCGATGCATAGGCCTCGACCTCCATACAGTCAAGCATTCACAAACAGTAGTTTTTCTTCTTATGGAGCGAGTTTATACCGTATTTCTTCTTTCCGAAATAAAAAAAAATCTAATTTCGCCAAATCTTCGATAGACCTGTGTTACGCGCTCGCACTCTGCGCCATATGTGAACTGGTACAACTTATTACGCAGGGTTCATCCGTTCGCGCTCCCCTATAATTCTCGTTTTATACGACAAAAACTTTTGAGGTGCTCCAGTAAGATTTAGGCGACGATCCCACACATGCGGAAAACCAGGATTGTTCAAGGCACACTAATTCAGGAGAACCACTCTATAACTAAAAATCCGCATGCGAACACAGCCGCGAGTTTTGCGAAAACAAATATGAGTTTGAGTTAAGGTCCTCCTAGGCAACTGGCGTCAGATTACTATAACCTAACTCCAGATGGTGCCAAAGTTTTCTCGAAGCAGTCAAACAAATAAGCTCCTGCCGTGCGCAGCGAACTGATATTTGTCTCCCCGTTTCTAAAACAACGCACTCAGAAAAAACTAGCGTGAAACCGAAAGTTCTGCCAACTGTTCTAGAAACGGGTAGAAAGTGAGTTTACTAAACGCAGTTTTGTGCACTTTTGCTTAACATGTACGACTTTAACATTTCAGTGTTCTTATCCGATTTGTCTACGTAGCTGCTTCAGCTCCATATCTCGATTGGCTGAATTCGGTGTCTTTACTGATCCAGCTATGTGACACAGGAACGACTAATCTTTGTGTGTGTGCGTGTGCTTGGGTGTGCGTGTGTTTGATGGTGTGCGCGCGCACTGTTCCTCATTTTTTCACTAACTTTCAGACAGTCAGCACCAAGCTTCCGGCATCCTCTTCCGCCCCGCCATAGACGAAGACAGAGAGGGTCGCGTTAGCTTAATGAACCGTCTTTCGCATCACTTGCCTCGCAGCGAGGGGGGGACGACGAATATAATGCCGCTGGTGGCTCGCACTGCATTGCACGCGTAATTGGGGACAGCTGATTGATGGCGCTGGCGTTCGCAGAAACGGCGCAGTGCTCTCTGGGATTTAGTCGGCCGTTTAGTCGGGCGCAATGAACGACTCTTCGGGGGCTAAAGCATCGGCTGAATTGAGTACGGAGTACACTTCCCACTGATTGGACCCCGATGGAGACGAAACGCACGCTCGTTTCTCCGCTCTACCGACGAGAATGGAAGTAATTTATCCATTGAAACACTGCACCTTCATCCGAGTATTGAATTTGTTTCGTTCCGTTTATTGAGCACGGTTTTGCAGAAGGGCACTTTGTAGTAAGTATGGTTAATATGGCCATAGATGTGCTTGCTTCGAAAATTAATTGTGGCTCGTTGAATCGTCAGTGCCTTTTGCCTCGGCAAGCCACAGCCTGTGCAACATTGAAACGTTGCAATGCAGGTCCTCGTGTAAGAATCGCTTATCCAGTGATGGCCAGGAAAAAGCTATTTATTCAGCAAATGATATATACAAACAATGTGCTAAAAGTATTCTTTTATGAAATTGAGTTACAGCATATCAAAACTAGGCGTTCCTCTTTTTCCAGCGCTGATAAGAAGCTCTGGTAAAGAAATACTTGGTGCGCATAAAAACATTGGTATCCCTGGTTTCAGGCATTCGATCTGAATGACTACTTCTTTAGCAATAAGGGTCACTCACAATGGCGCGCCAAAATTTTTATAAAACTTCTCTCACCTTAATACAAACATAATTCCTGAAGCTCTGTATGTTAATTGTGCAGCCTTTTCTTCTGGTCAATTCTTCCTAGTTTATAACAAAAAATATGTGAAGAATGATTGCGTTCTTTGTAGGATGTTACATTCCTGCCTGGCGATAATGGGAAACGCTCTTAATCTCAGAATGCCACGATGTACACCACTGTATGCTGCAGACCTTACAGGATTTTTTGGTCAACCAGTGGCGGTAAACCCACGACACCGGATGAGAGCTAAATCTTGCACTGCGTTTCGGGTTCACACACACACACAAAAAAGATCAGACTGCATAAATGCTTCCACATTTCGGTCGGGAATGAACCGATTCATATCGATCTAAAGCGAACAAAATAGAGCTCTCGATAGCACACTTGCCGCAGCTTTGCCTAACGAATTTGAAACGCTTTTTTAAATGGTTTTTTAACGTTCTTTGTTTTGTTCCTCTATGCATGGTACAGATACGACCACAAGCAAAGTCATTCAGTGCATATTCCTACTGCGAACCCGTCTGCAAAACCACCGCAGCAGTTACAACTCTCATGATCGCGAATGTGTCGCAACAAATGCGTTGCATTGCCGGGTTCTGTTGCAACATATCTTGTTCGATTGTAATTGAAGCCTGACGAGTTTGTTGTAACGTTTCAGAAATCCTCTAGGCCAGTGTAAGCTTTTGACCATGACTAGAATTTGACGTGCAATAAGTTTTTTGAATGTGGATAAAGTTGGATGCGCATACAAAGCTTCCAGTTCTGGAAATATTAGTTTAGCAATATCGCACATAGGGCTTCAGTCGAAGGTTAACAACCCAGCTTCACGGACTTATCAGAGCATTCAATTGAATAGTCGTGTCTGCCGTTCTTCACAAGGCGCACTGTTGCGAACGTTCGAGGTAGAAATTACGTTGACCGTCAGTGACTCCGGCAGCACCAGAAGTGAAATTCTCAGATATCTAAACTTTCTATCATAATTTTACATTATTTAAAATGCATTAAGTACGTAGCATTTCATGAAACCGGGTAAGATGCTCCGCTACCTTTTTGCTTAAGTCGTCTAGTCAAAACATAGACTTAAGTTGAAAGGAGAAAAAGTCGCTGCTAGTAGAACTACGTGATTGAAACCTCAAGTACGCCTAGGCTGTCCCTGGATATAACTGAGTACAAGGCACATTGGAATATATGCAAGAAACTTTTTCCCTACTCAAGAAACCGAACCTCTCCAAGAGTCTAGTGAGGAGCAGAAGAGAGTAAGTGCAGGATACGTGCGCAACAATGAACTATTCAGTTGTTAAGAGAAGTTCCAGCCTCTCTATATTAATTCAGCGAGGACACATAGTGCAACCGTGGAAAGAAGCACTAACATAGCTGTATACCCATCAGCTAGTAGACACTTTTAACATAGCGTCTACTCCTACCACTAACCGCACACCATGCGCCGGCAGTGCGCGTGCGCAGGTCACCACGAAGACGCCAGATTGCCCATGTGCCGTCCGGCTAGGGACATAAGTGCGAATAATTACAGAGCTTTAAACCACAAGCAAAAAAAACTTAGAAGTTAAAAACTGGAGTAATTCAATGAAGAAGAAGCAGACGAGGACTATATGGAAATTAAAAAAGGAAAATCAGGAAAAAAATCGTAATACGATAAGCCAGGATACAGTGCCCTACTCTTTCAAGCTATGTCAGGGTGCCTTAGAACGCAAAGCTACAAAAATAAATTTGGCCAAAAAGATGACAGATGTGGCAATGCGTGGTAAATGTGCAGACTGAATTGAACAACGTATAATAGAAAGCGGCAGTGTCCATCCGGATGTCGATGCAGGCAGTGACTCTGCCTGAAGGTCTATGTTTTAGAGATGACTATAGTCATGTGAATGAACTTGCGGCGTAAGTTAGCAAAAAGAGGTTCGTAGAAAGGTGGCTCAAAGCAGAGATGTGATATTAGAAGAGTAGCGTTTGATTAAAATGTATTTTAAAAAATGGCGAGTTTATAAACCGATTTGTTGCACCGATAAAGAAATATTTTTCCGAGCATTCCAACACTGATTTCAAAGGGAACGCTCTTATCTTTCATCCGCGCATCCATGCGAGTTCGCTTGTCAGTTAGAATTCATCTGCGCATGCGCGGTGACGGGGTGCGGTAAGCGGTAGTAGTGGCGGTACGCGCTTTGCCAAAATTCTCTTATGGCACTATGCGTCGTCGCAACCATTTTCTTCTCCCATCACAAGAGCACAAGGATCCTCTTTGCAGCAGTTAACTATGAACTGCCTATTACGTGGATAGCCTCACCAAGCAACACAGCGCTTCCGTCGGAGACTTAAGTTTACCTGCCAGAGATATTGGCGTTGTTCAAAGCAGTCGCAAGTCTTCCGCGAAAGCACGAAATGACGTATAGTGTCGAATTCTTGAGTGAAAAAAATTTTATTATCCTCAAGCTGTTCGCGGAAGTATGCACGTGTGAAAAGTGAAAAAAAGAAACTCTTCAGGGGTGTTATGCGACAGGTTAAGAAACCTTAATAGCATTTAGATAGCTAGATAGACATCACAGTTGTATGTTTAAAAATATGGCAACGACATATACGTCTCCAATAAAGCACGTGATTCAGTTTCCTAATGTTTCTTTTAAGGAGCATTTGAGTGCAGAGTGCCGGTTGCTATGCAGTATGGTAAAATGAATCAAAAGAAATTATCATTTGAATATTATGATAAAAAAAACTACTGAAACTTATCTCGTCGATGCCAACAGGAACTAATAGTATTTGTTTTTGGCAATTTCTTGCTATCATGTTCAATTTTTTTCACGGATAGATGAAAGCATGGCAGAACACTCTCCTTAGATATTCCTGGCTGGTTTATTTCGTCCAGTGCAGGAGTTGTGAAGATCGAAAGGTGGCTTCCACTGGATCATTTTCAAAGAATCAATTTTGTTACACGGCGATCAAAGGTCCACATACATAAACACCTTGCAACGAAATTTTCTACTAAGATGAGACTACACGATCAGGTACCACAGAATTAAAAGACGACAACAATACAGAATGCAGACTTCTGCCAAGAAGAAACTTAACAAAGATACCAGCGGTTCAAAGTGAGTAAATTTCAGTAGAATGCCTCTGTTCTTTTCTTTCATCCTTCACTTTTATATACAATTCGGCCGCCCACTCTATTCTACGTCTTGACCTGAACAGATAAAGTTGGTTGTATATTTGTGCGGTCGGCAGCCTACCACACAAAGAAGTTGAGAGGAGGTGCGCCGCAAGATAGCTCGCTAACGCCGTTATTCTGGTAAAAGTGCTCTCATCATTTATTTACTTATTCCCTGAAGGTCCTGCCAGCCCCACCGTTAAAGCCTCTGCTCCCGAACAGCAAGGGCGGTTCTTTCCTTCCTGGACAATTTATCTCTACAGGGAGAGATCGGTTGGTGCAGGCCTCTTGCGGATTTAATGACCCCTTCTGAAACATATTGTCTCCTCTTCCTCGCCGTTGTCCTAAATACAAGCTTTATCTGAAGGAGCGTTCGCTTCTTCTTGTTAAAAATGTGAACCGTCAAGAAATATTTCTTACTTCGTTTTACTTAGACCCATACATGTTATGCCGTTACAGGAGGAGCAAGTATTAGAGAAAAACTTGCTGCAACGTTGTTATCGGTAAAACAATGAACAAACACCGAGGGAGATACTTACGCTCAGCCTTAATGAAATCACGCGATAGCGTTAAAAGCCAATCCACATATATGCAGAACTGGCCATTCTGTACTGAACATTGTTAGATACCTAGGAGTCCTCATACCACTCCTGGCACAGTGGTGCAGCGGTTGATGCGCCACTGCCCTGCGACAGCAGGTCCTACCGCCGGTGAGCTTTCTTCGAACCAAGTTGCTCTTCCGGAGCAAACTCTCGCGACCAAAGATGATTTAACTGCCACTTGCCAAGCGAGCAGTTAACTCACAATCAGTGGTTATGAAGACGCCAGAAGGCTGCGTTACTTACGCGCCCCACCTGCCTCCATGGTTGCTTGTTTGGGGATTTTTCGTAGATTTTTCGCCCAAATTCATTGACGGAGGCGTCCACGCCGGATTTTCTGCGGCACAAGCTTCGTGACTCTATTGAGTTAAAGGGCCCCAATTCTTCAGGCACGTTAAAGAACCCGAAATGGTCGAAATTTCCAGAGCCCTCCACTACGGCGTCTCTCATCGCCTGAGTCGTTTTGGAACGTTAAACCCCCTAAACCAAACCGAACCAATTCTTCAGGCTTCAATTTTTCATTAATAACGCCTTCTAGTTCGGTATCTCCAGACATAGTAATGCTGCGCAGCAGGTAGAATGAGGCATTAAATAGCACTTTTCAGGATGCCGGCTGCCAAGATCTGGTCTCGTTAACGCTGAGCGAATTATGCCATATGGCTTATCAAGTGGCATGTTGCCAAACACTGGTGCAAATATGTTTCTTCGTGGTTTTCAGGAGGACACAAGACTCTCTTATTCATTACCGACATGTTACCATAGCCTAAATTGGTCGTCTGCTCGGCTTCCTGTCACGAAGCGGAGCATTTGGAGACGATAAAATAGTAAACAAAAGCCGGATTATGCATAGTGAGACATTATAGATGTGATATAAAGAATTCACGGTCCGTTTTCGTGAGGCATTTGAGAAACAAGCTGGAGAAGGTGTTCAAATCAAGCACTTCAATTTGTTTTGGGTGCGTACGTCAACTTAACAGCGTGAGGGTTACCGCTAGTGGGTAATGATTGTTAACACCTAGTGCAGCAAAATCGCATATAAGAGACCAAAAATACACAAGAGTTTGTTTACTATTACTTTCTCCTTTGTCGCCGTCAGTTTGCGGCACTATCCGTGTTAACTCTGTGTGTTGCAACTATAACGTTCTGTTATCAATGTCCACATTGTTTCATTGAAAGGGAACACAATTAAATTTTTTAAACGCTATGCAAAGGAAAGAATGAAATTTCCTATCAAAACAAAGTAGGAATCAAGAAGGATGGGCTATTTTTTTAAATTACAGACTGCAATGTTTTGGATATATCTCCTTGCAGTTGAACCTGCGCATTATTCTTGTACATTCGCATTTTCCAAGTTTTTTTACAGCTGCCAATCTTTGTATTATACCATAAGTGTTCCTTTTCAGGCATGATTTTGTGATTTCTTGATGGCGCAGGTGTTCGTAGAAAAGTTGTTTCCTCTCTAGCTGTATTAAAATATCATTATTGTGAAAGTCAAACTATCAGTCATGTTTTGATGAAACCTGCCTTCGTGAGGTTTTATGTTTTTTGCGCAGTCAGCTTTGTCTGCGCATTGGAGGTTTCTTAGTTGAAAATAAAAGTGCACGGGGTAAGCTTAATAGGTGAACATTTGTCTTCTGCTGACAGACGTCGATATGTGCAATGTGTTTTCAGGAATGACATCTCTATAATATTCGCTGGCAACCTCGGCTGACATAGCGATTAACAATGATGTCTTCACCAGAAAGAAGAAGGCTCCCTTGAGTTCTGTTTTCTATTTTCGGACACTGAGGATAAACAGGCGGTGAATGCAACGTGCGAAAAATGCTGAAAGTGCCATGCGTATTAATTCATCATGACCGTCAATCGGTCTTCCGGCATCTATATTTTCAAAAAGTCTGTTATAGGCGGGAACGGTTTGCAGTAACAAGAAAACATTACTTCCTTAGTACACCAACTTTTTAGCTGGTTTTCTCATGTTTGCAGTATTTATGAGTAACTCGTTTAGCACCTGGGTTTAAACCATTTGAATTGGCAGATACTAGCAGGATGTAGATATTTTGAAAGCGCTATATGTTCTGTCTGAACTGCGTCAGCATTATGCTTAGGCTGTACAGAACGCGTTGATTTAGTCTAGAGCGGGCCTGAAGTCGACTTAGCTCCGTCGTTACGATTACCTTCTTCTTTGCGGGTGAGGCCATCCCTATTCCTCCGTGCATTTATCGATCCGGAAACACGCTCACTACCGGTGTAGCATGAGCCCTCTCCGTTCGTCTCTCACCGTTCCTTTTATCCGGTTTCTGGTGCAATGCCCTCAGGGACGTCGAAGGCGGCTTAAAAGGTTGTTCCTTACGGGATGTTCGAAGAAAGCTGATCTGAAGTCTCGAATGAACTCGATGTTTAATTTTCTTCTCAGCCTTTGCCCGACCTGCATCTTCTATGCGGGTTCCTGTTCTCTCCTAAATATCTTTAGACTACTCTCTCCTCGAGGCTGCCTTTTGCTCCTCACCCCTATGTTACTCCTTGCCCCCGCACCTGTCCAGAATCTTCTCTCTCAGCTTTGTCAAGTTCGAGCCGCATCTCTTTCCGTTTTATTTCTGATTTTCCCCCGTTTGTCGCTTATACTTTTGTGCTTAAGGTGACGAGGCACCCCTCCATTTGCAACCAAAGTTGCGGTCTTTCTTCATCGACACTTCCCGGTTTCTGGAGCTGGGGAGTGCGTTGTGTGGATGCTGGGCATTTCTATTTCCATGATGTCTTTTTCTATTAACACATGATGGTGCTTCATTCGGAGGGCACTGCTTCCTGCGGTAAGTTATGGATCTAGGTCACAAAGCTCTCTTCATGGCAGGCGCTACCTGGACGAGAGCGCGCTCCTTATTTCGAATAAGCCATGGTTAAAGGTGAAAGCATCTAATTAAGGAGCCCCCGCCATTGCCAAACGAATATCGTTTTGTGCGGCCAGAAAGGCTTCTGGCGAAATCGGCAGGCGTGCAACCCTCAGTGAAAGCAATACGGTTTATAATAGAACTCTTATGCGGTCCTCGGTGAATTGTTTTAATGCGTTAGCAGCAAAACGTTCCTTATGTCCGAACTTGATACAATAAAGTTGCTTACATACGAGGTAGCACATAGCTTCGTAATTTCCATGGTCAACGCGGTAAGCTCGTTATATGTAGGTACGCACGAGAAAGTTCGTTATATCTGAGGTGGCATACTTAGCTTCTTTATATTCTAGTTTAGCACATCAATATATGTTACACGCGATTTCAATTCGCTTCAGTTGAGTTTTACCTGAAACGGCATAGTTATTTTCGGCATACCTGAGGTTTATACTAGAGTTCATTATATCCCACGTGGCGTAGTAAGGTTCGTTGTATCGGAGGTTCAGAGATGAGCAGTCGTTATATCCGATTGACTATTCTAAGGTTCGATATATCGTAATTGGTATATCAAGTTCGCATAGGTAGTACACAAGGTTCTTCGTAGCGCGGTGGGCAGGATGCGACCTGTAACTTCCTAATGGCAAACGCAGCTCGCTTTTTCAGCTTTCACTGGCCATTGCAAAGCTCGCGCATTGAAATCCACTTCTGTGAGCGCCTGTAGTCATCAAAGTTCGATACAGGCGAAAAGTTACAGCGCTGTTACGCTAACATTTCAGCGCACGTTGAAGTTCCGGTGTACAAGGTAAATTTAGGTTCTCCATTTTTGTACCTTTTCGTATCTTTTCGTACCTCAGGTGCCTCAAAGCAGAAAGGCACCCGAGCTACGCAAAGATTCAATGAAGATAGTTTTTGCATTCCTTTTCATAGAGCCAAGAGCCCTGTATTGTTATAGTCTATCCGGTGCGCACATGGTGGCCTGGCGGGTTCCGACAAAAGCCGTCAGAGGCGCCGCCAGAGAGTTCAATGCAAGTTTTGCTTTGCAGTTTTACATACTGCTTGTAACTGCGTAGTGGGCACCGGCTTGTTACTCACTGCTTCGGCGCAATTAACAGACATAATCTTACTACGGCTTAAAACCGGCGGTTTAAAAGTGGGGTTCTCTTCAAAAACAAGCCCATTTGAGAAAAACACATATAATAAGATAACTGGCGCAACTGGCACTCTGGTATACTCCCTTCTGGAGAATGTCTCTTTATTGAGCAGAGTATTTTGAATAATACTGTAATTACATCGCAAAGTGATCTTGCTGCCTTCACGAAGGTTGAGTTGGGGAATGCCCACCTATCAAGAAAGAAAAGTGGCGTGCTAGTCTTGCTTCCGACCCCGGAGGCAATTAGTAAGGACAACTTCTTACCTGAATGTTTGCCAACGTAATGGGCTCCATTTTTTTTACGCGTAATAGCAGGCACACCTAATCCGACTTACGAGGGATCCAAAAATAACAAGTGCTGAAAGATGACTCTCTTTCTCTGAGTCTCCCAAAGACCTGACGTTAAAGTGCGTTGCCTAGCGACTGTCCTCAGGTTACAAAAATTAGCTGCCATTTCTTCTTTTTTTCGACTTCTCGCTTTCAGCAAAAAAAGCGCGAGATTAATCTTGTTCATCGATCGAAGTTTCTAATTTTCTCGGTGGGCCCGACGACGTTGGTCCAACACGGGTTACTTTAATTACGAACGACGTACTAATAGGCGCCGTTGGTTCGTCGTTGACTTTGCTAATTAGGCCCCCTTCGCCTCACTCTCTATCCTCTCGTACTTCGCCGCCCAAAAAACTGAAACATGACTCAAGACAGCACGACTAAAGCACGCCCAAAGTTGAGCTTGAACTTTGGCCAACAGCGTGTTACGCCACCGATAAACGAGTAGACTTGAAAAATCAGTTGTTGACTCGCCTCGATTAAGGAGGCCCAGGAGCACTCTTATACGCCCGCTCCTGTACTTGTTCCTCTCCTTCCTCTCCCATGCAGAGAGACGTTCAAATTTACCCTGATGAGATGGGAATGTCACTTAAGGCAAATTACTACAATAGGAAGATGTTCTGAGCAAAAGGAAACGAGCAAGCATTCTCGAGGATACATCATCAAGTGGAAAAAAAAAACCTCACGCATCACAGAGCACTTGTTGTGTGAAGTGCACTCTTTTCGCCGAGCCAAGCTCTGTTATGCTTCCAGATGCTTTCACGAGACACGAGATTAATCGGAGAGTAAACAAATGCATCATCAACGATGTGTGTCAAAGAGTCCCTTCACTAATGTTAATTTGTCATGCAAGAACTGACTACAATTCGGCGAGCTACCTCAGGACCCCATACTCTCGGCTTGAGGTGGGTAATAAAGCATTAAATGAAGCTCTGAGCCTTTTGGCCTTCCTGCAGGCAAATACTGGGCAGCGACAGCTGGCCATATCCCCGCAGATTACGCCCATCTCTGGTCGTTTCATTACAATTTTAATAAATGGAAAGACTATCCTCTGGCCGGAAAGTAAGAAAAAAAGAGGTTGTTCCTTCTTTCTTTTTATGTTTAACGTCACTGTATTAGGGACGAGAGAAAACTTAGACGAATGAAATGAACACTGCAGGTGCTATTGTGAACAAACCGTTGTTATTCCTTTAGGAACGCAATAGCGCTTAGATTTCGTGAATCAGGAATCTGAGGCGGTTTTTTATCGGCCCCAGTAATTATACAGTGACACAATAGTAGCCCACTTGATAGCTCTATGGCATCAGGCTGCTTTAACTATATACCTAGTGCTCTTTGTCGTTCTTCATCAGAAATTTCCCTTAATACCTCAACAATCAAAACGATGTCGCCGTGTGGAAAAAAAACGGACGCCGCATCTGTATCTCGATTTTATTAATAAGATTTTACAGCTTCCTTGTTTCTAATCATATAAGGTGTAAATTCTACTTGGGTTTAAATTTAGCTTCGTATGCTGTAGAACAGCCTCTGTCCGTCTTTACGTGTTCAGCCAGAAATATTCCATAACGATATTCAGATACCTATTCTGAATGTACGTGAAAGAATGTTTAACAAAAATAACGCTCCCACATACGTCACTGGGTGTCAGTGACTGATATTAATTTCAAAAACATACGCCTCCTTGCTTAGCTCATTATCACTTCTTAATACTGTCAAAAACTATTTCGTTAGTTGGTTTCGATCATCATTTCTCTCTTTCTTTATTTTCCGTGGTTAAAGCCCGACACTTCGATTTGTAAAGATCAAAGTCGACATAAAACGAAAGGAGTTCTTGATGATCCAAGTCTGAAAACAGAATCACAAAGACTTTAAAATATGAACAACAAACGCCCACTAAATGAGCAACGGAAAAACGAGTGCCAAGGAAGAGCCGGAAGTTCCAGAAGGCCAGAAAGAATTGGATCAAAAGACGAGGAGGCGCGAAAGAGAATTTCTTCGCGGGCGACAGAAGCGAAGAGAAAATGCACAAAATGGTTCGACTACCGGATTTAAATTTCTAACAGGGTTGATTTGCATGTGCCAAGAAACGTTCTGAGGAGGGGGGGGGGGGGGGGGGGGGGTGTTGTTCCGCTTGCGCCGCACAGTAGCGGCCCAAGCACTTGCCTAGGCCACGGATTCTCCTTTTCAGTTCGTTGTGGTGAAATGTTTATTCTGTTTTCAGCGCATGCACAATTTCTTTATCCTTCGCGCTCCATGTTCCTATGTTTTACCCTGCCGCTTTTATTTTCTACTCAACTAACACCTGTAAGCCTCAATTTGACGTGCGCTCCCATTCTGAAAGGGCACATGCCGGCACGATTGATGAGATTTATTTTGTGTTTACTATTTTTCTCCTTGTTTTGCTGCTGTTTTCTCATTTTCTAGCGCATATGCAACGCATTAGAGTATTTAGGTGGTACTGAACGCGTAGGAAACCGCAGCTTCGCAGGATTGAGATCATTCGAGACGCGAACTTAGCGTGTTAAAAATGCAGGCAATATAGGAAACGTTGACAATTCCATTCTGTGGGACGAAGTCTGCCGGTTAAGTTTAAATATGTTGAGGCATATTTCTTCGCTTCCTCACCTAAATTTGTGCATGCATGCCGCTAAAGGAAGGAGAGAATTATTTCGATAATTTATGAAAACGATTTTAGAATTATTCTTCATACAGCACTGCCTGACTGTGCGGTAATCAAAGGCATATGAGACCCTCATAGAATGTTTACAGAGTGTTATAAATTCAGCACGTTCTTCAGCGGCACCGTTGTATTCGTTGAAGCCATTCGTTGGATTTGAATGATCGTAGCTTATTAATCTGTGACCACGACTTTTTACTTACAAGCAGGCGGAGCCATAGTTGACGCTGATTTTAAGCAATCTCGTTCGTTCATATAGCCCACGCTTTCCAAGTGCACAGCAAAGAGGTATTAGAAAAGAATTTGCGCATCTTAATTCCCTCAGCGCGAACTCGTATGCCTACACTAACGGAACCGATAGCCTTGCATTCGGGGGCGCAAATAATCATCAATCAACTCAACAAGAATAAACTACCTTAGAAAGCTGTATGCGGCGCGCAATTTTACTCGCAAAAAATATATATTCGGAGAAGTAGGAAACGATTCAAGACTTCGCACAGTTTGGACAGACCACCATCACAGTAACTGCCTCCATCATGTTTCGTGCTGCTGTGTTCAAAGATGCACAACTCTTGCAAGCTTGACGCACGCATGAGCTGGGCAGGTGTATCAGTACCATATAATACACACAACTTTTATTCACGCAGCAGCAATACTAGTAATGATGCAAGCTTTTCTAGGTTATATCGGAATACTTTTTAGATCGTCCATAGGGGCATCAACTCGTATTTTCCGTGGAGCCCACTTGCTCATCGCACAATATCTTCACCCGTCTAGGTCAATTCTTTGCAGAACACAAATTCCTGTAATCTATATTCGGTCCAAGTGGGTATATTTTGTTTTAAGCCGAATACAAATGCATCCATATTAATGTTTTCCTCCAAGTTAATGAAGTGCAGCAGGTCGAAGTGTTCACCCGTCGGCTATAGAACGTACCTTACACGTGCAGTCTTTGCGAAAAATATACAGCCGAAGGAGGTTTGATCTCATGCCATGTAGCATGGCTCTTAGGCCCGCTTGACTGCCCTCAGCTTGGGAGGGCTGAGGACTGAAGTTCATCCCGCCTTCGTGAGATTAGCGTCGCTGAGTATGCAAGCAGAGCTGCACTGCAGCGCTCAGCTGAAGACCTCTTGGGCTGTATACTTTTGACGAATACTGTAAGTGGGGCATGTAGAGAGTGAAAATAGAATTTTAGTGCGAAACCATTTCTTAACACAGTCCCAACCGAGAATCTTGTGTGAAGCCTTGATTTAACTCGAGTAAGCTCTGGTTAGTTCGGAGAAGCGTCGCGCAAGCTGAAACAAATCGGAGGAAGTGAGGGTAAGTTCGAAGGAGGGTCGCGCCAGCTTTAGCCAATGGGAGAGCGACCTTGAAGGTGACCTTAGCCAAACGTAGCATAGCAACAGACTAAGCAAACAAAAAAATAATTATTGCTGCGACTGGGTTTCAAACTCAAGGCGTCACGAACAGATCTGCATCGTTGGTCACTGCCCAAGAGACCATGCTATCGCAGCAGCTGATTACGCCGCGTATAAACGGCAACACACTCTCTTGCCGTGTGCTGCACATTTACGTCTTCATCAACTTACAAGTGCGGCGTGAACAGATATGATCAGCTTAACCTCGATCAGAGCTTGATCTTAGTCCAATATCGTTGCCAGATTTGCCGACGACCCAGCAATGAGCCAACCAGAATAAACACGTGCTTGCGCATGTCTACTCGGTTTAAATTCGTTAAAAACCCTACTCCATGTTCTTTTATGCGAAGCATATTGCTAGAGCTACACTACAGCCCGTCGAGCGCGGCGGTGGAGCTACCATTGACCATTAGCGTGACCACGTGACACCACGTGACAACATGACGTCACAGCAGAGGAGAGATGGGCTGCCGGCTCGCGCGGTCGGCCGCGGCGGTGGAGGCTCCACATCAGAGGCGCTGCAGCTGACCACGTGACGCTAAGCAGCGGTATAAAGCTGAGCTTGCCTCGCTCTCCGGGCACTTACGAGGCGGCCAGGTGTTGGAATGCCGCCTAGAAGCAGGGCTGATTTGAACGAGAAGCGAAAGCTGTTGTAGCCGGTGCTGGGGCAGCGGTTGTACACTCTGCATTGAATTCACCGATGATCCCGTATATAGCTGCCACGGCAATCCTTGCTACACTTCTAGTGGTTGTATTAAAATGATCAAGTATTCAACCAAGGAAAGCCATGTATTACCAAGCCTAGCCATCAATATGCTTCGCATCTGACTAGGCTTAACCTTAGCTAAGCCTCAGCCATTTTGTTTCTCATGGTTCGCCCCGCTGGCACAAAGTGCGGTTAAGATTACGTCTCACAGGAGGCGCCAATCGCACTTTCGCAAGAAGTTCACCCGCATATCTCAGCATTTGCGAATGGTGTGCGAGCTCTTGCGTGCATAAAATGTATACAGCTTCTGTGGTTATGTGTCTGCAGCAGCTGGTCAGAGTCTTCGCTCCGTTACGACGCTGTTCCCTGTTTGAGAGATTAGGGCACGGATGAAACACCACGTCACGCAGCAAGCAAAGGAACCCGCGGCCGCAGAAAATTCGAGAGTGGAAAGAAAACACTGTATATATGTATGTACGTGTACCTGGAAGGGTCATAAAAAGTAGTGGTTTTGGTGCCATAACGCGTAAAAAGGCGATATTTGCCGCGGAGGCGGAAAAACTTTTCCGTTCGGCAAACAACTTGCAATGTTCGCCAGCCACTATCGCACAGATTGGCTTCGGTGGATTTTACGGCTAGCTGTAAAAGAAAAATAAATCTAAATAAACCATTTCCACACGCGCAGAGGTCGGCAGCGCATAGAAATCGGTTTTGGACCGGACACGACGGGGCCAGCGCCGGATGGAAACGGTTTATGGGCAGATCTGTTTGCTAGTGGTTTTGTTATAATCCGCTATCTCTCTATGTCCTTTTGAACCTTCGGCCGCCCTCACACCAACCTCGTTTTCAGTTTTGTTCGCATAATTTGGATTCATTATATGCAGTAAAAACAAGCCTCGCAATAGAAGAACAAGGACAAATTGATAAAACTGGATTC
Organism: Amblyomma mixtum; assembly: GCF_055824585.1. NCBI lineage: Eukaryota > Metazoa > Arthropoda > Arachnida > Ixodida > Ixodidae > Amblyomma > Amblyomma mixtum. Next base: position 210,957,375 of record NC_143012.1, on the reverse strand, counting down.
CTTGAGTACCGAATGTTTTAAAGATACCAAGGACTTTTCCGCATAATATATGCAGTATGAAGATTCCCTCGCAGAGCTCATCGACTGGGTGCATCCTATAAAAGAGGCATCTTTTTTTTAAGGCAGTTTTATGAATCCTCTGCCTGGCTCCTCTGTATGTGTCACTTTTCCGGCCATAATTCGCGACCACATAAAAGTTCAGGGTAGCACCGAGGGTCAGGAACGCGCAGATAAAATGCTTTTTTTCCTGCAACAGAGATTGCCTTCGCGTGTAAATTGTTTTGCCGCATGTGGAATGATTGCCGCATTGAATAAAAAAAAAGAAGAAAGCTTGAGCATGAGCTTTTTACGCTTGAACCCGACCGTAGCCAGGCTTGTGGAAGATTACCCAAACTTCCTTTCTGTTGCCACAGAGCTGGCTCCTATGTTTGCGTGATGCCTCTTTACCGAAGTTTAAATTGCTTGCGAGCACTCTAGGCAGATGTTTATTTTTTTTATTTGAAATATCTGTTTGTAATTTTTAATTTTCTTTTCTGATACTCCACACAATGAGAAAAAAAAGTTTGCCGACTTTCTATTCAGCCCTCTTAAAAGTATTGAGTAGTATTTGTACGTACGCGCACGGCTATGGAGACCCCTTACTTTATTGATTTCAGGCATATAATTTAAATAAAAACAAAACTATTCATTTTTTTTTTCATTTGAATGCATATTTCAATGTTTGGTTTCAGGTCCCCGTCTAGCAATGAAAATAGCGAGGGGCCACTTTGCGGACCATTCTAGACTACGTTGCAACAAGTTTTGGTTTTTTGTTTTTTTTTTGCGTGGTTTAACGTCCTAAAGCTACTCAGGCTATGAGAGATGCGTTCCAAGAAGTGGCGCCTCTTATAGCGCGCTAATATATATCCCATAGCGGGCTCTTTCTTACTTTGCCTGCGTAAAAATGCGCCACTGCGAATCCAGGTGTTAATCAGGCACCATTTAGCGGAACAGCGAAATGCCATGACAGTAAAAAGAAAGAAAGCCGACACTATTTTTTGGCGTGTAAGCACGTCCCCGCTTCCTGCGGAGGTTCGTCGTTCATGAATTTAGTTTGTCCGGCCACCACCTTAGCCGTCTACACGAGCGGTAGCTTCAGTTCAAGCCACCATTCGGTCAGCCGGTCACCTCAGGAAATCGGTTGATGCAATGGCCATAGGCAATCCTACAGATTTCTCCTCTATGCTCGCTTCTACATGTAAAATAAGCGTACCGCTATTATCAGCGCATGGTATTCTTTTTTTTTTTGCCAGTTTCCTCCACTTTGCCTATTTATGTGCATGGCATAGTTTTCTGCTCTGTAAATCGACGATTTACCGAGAGGTTCGCACTGCGCCGCTTTAGTTTATTCATGATTGCTAGTCTCTCATGGGAGTGGATGCTGGAGAAAATTCACCTCGGTAATCTAAAATGGCCCCAACTACGCATAACGACAGAGTAGCACGTCACTGTCCGCATTGAACGAATTGGCGATTTCGATACATGGCAGAACAGTCGATCAATGTAGACTTGTATTTCTGGTTATGCCTGCCTCAATTTCATAGCCTTATTATGAAACAGCAATCCCTTCGTGGAAGTTACCAAAGCGTAACTAGTATTTAGCAATTCCACCCAGATCTTCTTTCTTGAGTCGCAATCCGAAGCACTTGACCCAATATTATCATACTTTGAAAATATATGTTTTATATTATGTATCAAGAAGTCGTAATCAAGCGTAAGAAGTTCTAGTCAGCTTTATTTTGGAAGCTCTGTGAAGCTTTGTGCGCGGCAAATTGAAATACTCGCAATCTGCGGCGGCTTCGGTCAGGACAGAATGGCTTATACGACCAAAAGGTGAATACGGAAATATATACCTGCAGTGGGGTTTTCGGATCACAAATAGCAACTGAAAAGCGCATCGGCACTTGATTGACAGGTTTGTATTTTGTCTGCTGCGTAACGATTTCTACGAATAACCATTTTGGTATTTAGTAAGAGAATACAAACACTCTTTTTCTTCTTTAGAATCTTGATATGTAGGTTTTACGCACCATGCAATAAAACGCTGCACCTCATGTAGTTTTGTTGGTCGTTCGAGCAAAAACATTTCAACCTGACCAAATACCATACTCAGAAGATGTCCCCTTTGACGTGTAGTATGCTAAAAATTAAGCTCTCGAAGGAGTGCCAGACAAAACTTGTGGTAAAGACGCGCAAAAAATGTGAGCAATATTTTCTGAAAAGCCAGTTCGTGAGGGCAGTGTTTTTATCCTTACATTTTTTGCACGGTGCAAGGGTCAGTGACCCCGAGCTCCCGGTATTCCCAGCCTACCAGCCGCACAAACTAGACAAGAAAACCGCTCGCGGCAACACGCACGTAGTTTCTAAATTTACACCCGATTTCTGAAAAGCCAGTTCGTGAGGGCAGTGTTTTTATCCTTACATTTATTGCACGATGCAAGAGTCAATGACCCCGAGCTCCCGGTACTCCCAGCCTACCAGCCACACAAACTAGAAAGAAAACCGCTCATAGCAACATGCACGTAGTTTCTAAATTTACATCCGATAAATTCGCACAGCCCACAATCGCCATGCAAGCGGCCGCACTCACTTTTGATAAAAGCGGTCGCGACCATCGTGGACTTTTGCGAAGCAGTTTAGGCATTCCGCGGGCGTTCATAGCGCATATGGGAAGCCTCCTTCACGCCGGCGTTTCCATCGTCGCTTATGCTCCATCTATGCAGCTCGGCTCAACCATTTTGCTCTCGTGTCTCCGTGTGCGTCCCTAGTCTTGTGAACGTGTCTCTGTATGCTTTTGTTCGTGTGCGGTCTCAAAGAGTCGCAAAGCGGCCATTCTTTTTACCATCTATTCTCTATTCCTTTTTCCTCCGGATCATTCGCTACCGCCAAAGAAATTTCCTGCGTAGTCTTCTACTCCATTAGAAACAAGCTAAAAGAAAAGAAAATAAGACGAAGAGACCGGCAGCGGAGCCCCTCTCGTCCCGGACTCCTAGGTGCCAGCTGTGCAGAAACCAACCTCCCTAAATACACTTACTAGCACAGAGCCGTGCATCGCCAACATACGGGTCCTCATAACGCTTCCTGCTCTCGGCTCATCCAAATCATCTCGCTCACAAAGCGCTTCCCCTCATACAAACGGGTCCTGCGTGTTTGGACTACGGCTGCGCCCCAGGTGATTGGTGTCCTTTCATCCGGGCGCGCATATCTCGAGTGGTCTATCTCCATCCCTTCCTTCCCTGAAGCCTTCGCCTGGTCGGCGATGATCTTGCAAGCGCTCGCGCGGGCAAGTAAGACCCGCTCTGCCCATTTCCCCTCACCTCTTCCTTCCTCGACTTCTCCTCCCTGTTCGCCGAGACAGGCAACGCCTGTGCATTGCATACAGATGTGGCCAGCCGGCTGCTACATTCGGTCGTCGGCCTCCCGGTAATGCGCCTCACACACGGCTCCCTGAGCCGATGAGAAGAGCAAGCTCAAAAGAACGAGGACCCACAGAAAACGAGTCTGATGTCTATATACGGCCGGCGAGCGGGCCACTTGGTCTGAGCAGTCTTTGTGGCCGAGGCATGAACAAGCTGGCCATATTTCGTTCTCCGGCCCACGTTTCTCGCGAGGTGAGATGTCTGATAAGCTCTGCGCGCCTGCTTTTCTGTGTCACGTCTTAAAAAAAGGCTTACAAAGCACGCACCCTTCCGAGAAGCTTGTTTTCATTTCCTGAGCTTTGCATTCATTAAAAGTAAAATAAACTGAAGAAAAGTAAAGTAAAGCAACTATAAACTTACATACGAAACTATCCAGCAGGAAACAGGAGTAATTATGCCTTTTATTGCTTTCAGTGCATGGCGAAGGATCGCACCGTTTCCTTGAATATGCCATCGGTTTCATTTCGCTATCTCATGCTGCCTAAGGATGCTGCACTAGGATCCATGCAGATCGACAGCCCTTGGAAGGATTTTGTGCGATGGGGCGCGGATGGTTGAATTCCACTGCCGACCCTGCGATTTTGGCACACTTCGTGTAGGGCAAGCAAGATAGGGTTTAAAAATCTGTATGAATGCTTTAAAAGTTGCGACAGCGCGCATAAAGAAACATATATCGGGGAGACGAAAAAGGAAGAAAAAGGAGGCAAGGCAAATTGGGTTTGTTTTGCTTATGAGAAGGACGGAAATATAAAATTCGGCTGCTGCTTCAACCTGTGTGGACGCCTGAAATGCGGCCGGAAAGTGGTGCTGCAAGTTTTCATGTGCAATGTACCGCTAGCAGCTGAACGACTCGCCATGTTGATGCTGAAAAAACATCACGAAAATTGCGCAATGACACGAAGAGAAGTACCCTGGAGTTACTGTCATGAGAGCCAGAGTGGCCCCAAGCATCTCAAGTTCTCCCAAGCATCCTAGTTTGCAGTGAAAACCTGCACTCCTCTACGCGGAAGGAATACTCAGTGCAGCGGTGAGAGCTGGCACTCGCTGGGACGATCTGTTTTAAGCTGCCGAACCCACTTCGTTCTAGAAAAAAAAACTGCCGCGGCGATTGGCCCCGTTTGTAAGCCATGCACGAGCCCCACAAAGACCTGTCAGAGCATTATTATTAAAATACCCGCCATGTAGAGGGGTGACTGTAGCGAATGCTGCAATGCGCACGTACACTCTGTTTAGGAGTAACAGAAAATATGTCCTTAAACTTCTTGTTTTTTATACAAAAACTACTTTTTGGCGTAAATTTTGAAGGCCTACTTCATGCAGTAGCAGACAGTGATTCGGAATTTTTTTTTAGCATGGTGCCATGCTTCTTCCTCTGTAATTTTGCACCTCGGCTTGTTATGTTATTTTCCTCCCTACAGTTAGCTCGCAGGGCTCCAATCATTTTGTTTTTTAGTTAATTTTTGTCGGGAAGAGGAGAGTGATGCCATCTGGTGTCCACAGGCAGCGCCTGAAGACAAAAAAGTGCAGGATTGACGCACTCTGGGATGCTGTTTACTGCTTGTGAAAGTGCCTCGTCCCTTTGTTCCGTCACAATAGGCATTTCGTAAAAGTGAAGGGCCTGATACAGGAGCACAGTACGTGAACTAATGAATTTAGAGCCTCAATCGAGGACTGAGCGGAGCGAAGCTGTTGGTTGCTTTACAATGCATGAGTGGTTCAGAACCATGTCATTGCGTTCAGCCAGTAGTGGCACGAGAAGCAAAGGGGTCACAAATGTCAAAATTTGGCTCCAAAAGAGGTCCTACGCAGCCACTATAACCCACACCACCTCACTGCAGTGGTGTTAATTTTGAGCCGCTTTTCCACCTAAAGCATGTATAACCAGGTGTTCTAAGCTGTCAAGATTGTAAGCCGCATCTCCTAGGAGTGTAGTTTAAATTTCCTGTTTTCATTTTGTTGCCACGGTTTTGAGATGTCATTTTACATCTCTCGGCTTTCCGGTCTTTCACCTTTCTATATTTTAACATCAGAACTGCTGAACGCTGGCTGGAGCACTGTTATCCCCCCTATTTCATCATCCTCCGTTATTTCTGTTCAAGATGCCCTAATTTTATCGAGGCCTTAATATCAGCGCTTTTCGCGAATATCATTTCACTGTAGCAAGATCAGTAATGCGAATAACTTTACTTAGATCAATTTGACGTAAATGATACCTCCATCTCCATTTCTAGCACGCTTGTCTGGAACACAGAAACTAGCACGGAAGATATCAGGGCATCCCTTAACTTTTGTGAGGCGTAACCTGTATTGACATTAATACTTTATTGAAGTAAAGGAATATTTAGGCCGCGCCTAGGAGCTTCGGAGTTCGACTCCCGTTAGGATTACTTCCAAAAAGGTCCTTTTTCACGATAATTTGCTATTTATTCGCGTTTAGTACGACGCAGCCTTAGGGACCTTTCCCCATTTCTCCAGCGTTGGCGCCGGTGGTTGCAGTAGAAAATTAAAATGGTGATAAGGAAGGAGAGGACAAAAGCACAGCAGAGCTTCGCCACCTAGTTTGTCGTGCCGCAAGTCGGGGCCCCTGGAATGATGTGCGCGAAGGAAAGGAAAGTAGCGCTTCCGCAGACTGCCTCTGCTCGGATTCGTGGCATCCTCAGTGGGCAGTTGTGCGCGAAACAGCGCTGAAAAGGCAAAAAAAAAAGAAAGAAAACCCTGCATGATAGCCGGCGCGCAGCGGATAAGATTCTACAAACTTTTGTAGCAGAACAGAGTGTTATAAAGACGCGGTGATCATCGGCTATTTTGGCAGGCACGTAGTGACCAGAGATACAGATCAGGAGAGTTAAATAACTTGGAGAAAAAGAATGGAGTGGAGCGCATTTGGCAGGCTCTCTCAGATCACGAATTGCAGCTTACAGTTCTCTCAAGAGAAGAGCACACAACAGCTGTATTTTACCGATCCTCACCTAGGGACATAAACTTGGAGGCTAACGTAGACGGTTCATGTTAAATTGAGATCAAGCCTGAGAGCTATGCAAAGAAAATGATAGGCGTACCATTAAGGGACTGGAAGAAGGTGGAATGGGTCAAGGAACGAACGCGGGTTGATGATACTCTAGCCGAAATCAAGAAGAGTAAATGGGCTTGGGTGGTGCGTGTAATGCGAAGCCAAGATAATCGATTGTCTTTAAGATTAATAAACTGAATACCAAGAGGATGCAAGCATAGCAAGAGACAGCAGAAAGCTAGGTAGGCGGATGAGATGACGTTTGCGGTGATAAGGTGGCAGCACTTGGCACAGGCCAGATTTATTGAGCCTGCGTTTGCGTTCAGCGGAAACAAAACCTTTTTCTATTTTAAGAAAGAGGGAAGCACCAATTGCGACGCTACTACTTCCTCGCGAAATTTAGTGACCGTGAAATATTTCTTAACAGGACTGCAAATGAATTCGCTATATTTCGAGTTTGCAAAACATAAGTCGTTTACTTATGTATTCTCTTGCCCGCCAAAATAAATCTGAGTTCTTAGTAAGCCTGAAATGGCATGCCCCTTTCTTTGCTGTTGTTATTTCCTTGTAGGCTGTGAAAGTCACTGTGATGCACGAACTGGCTGAGCTTCCCCCTGATTACGTGCAGACATTTCTTTTTAAATGATGTAACATCAGGTAAGAGTCACCCAGCGCGAAACAATACAGTGCAGCATTTGTCAGAAGCAATGATCGTACGCATTATGACAACCCATGCAACATGGTGCTGTAGTCATCCGGGAAAATATTTTTGAAGAAGATAAAATGATAAGCTTTTTCTGTGCAGTGAGAAACTGATTTACTGGTCGCCATCACCACAGTTTTGGCTCCCGGCGAGTCGAAACATTTTAAAACTTAGCCTGTGCGATTGTTTCGGAAAGTAGTTGGTGTGCTATTTTTTTTTGTGTTGCCTTACCGTAAAGGCTGATTATTTAAAATTAGCACGCTATTGGGGCAGTACTATCTTCGGAAAGGAAGCCATGGGGCTTTTTGTAATGCTCGTAGCAAAAAAAAAAATATGGACGCTAAAAATAATTAACCTCTGCTTGGTCAGGAACTAATCCGGATATCAACGCTAGCGATGTTCATCATTATCTGCTCTTGTTATATCCACTTCAGGATAAACGCTTCTTCCAATGACCTCCAATAGCATCGTTTTGCGCGAGCCGCTGTCAAGTAATCTCACCAAATTGTATCATCTGCTCACATGAATATCTGCCATCTCCAAGCCCTTCCAGGTTGTGTTCTCCTTCGGTTGAATTCCACCTCTCTTATTCCAAGAGACTAGGTTATCTTGCTTTCGCATTGTATGCCCTGCCGTGCTTATTTCTTCTTTTTTATTTTCGTTATCATACTGCTCAACACAAGTTTGTTTGATAACGCATGCCCCTCTCTTTCTTTCCCTTAACGTTACTCATCAGATTTTCTTATCGAATTTCGTTAAGTTTCTCGCGTAACTTGAGAGTTATAACTCCGATCTAATGGTACTGTTTCCTTAATTTTTCCGGAGCTCCGCATCTCTGGTGATTGCTCTGGCCAAATAGATACACTCAGTTACTGTTTTGACCTCTTCACTAACGATTAGAAAGTGCTTTTCAGTTCTCACCCTCTATTCCTGATAATTATTCTCAAAGATACCTTGTAAAACTGCATCATTGGGTCCTGAATCATGCTCTGCAATCTGGCCTTCGTGTTTTTTGGCAGGGCGATGTCATCAGCTAACCTATCGCTGCTTGCTTTCACTATAGTCAAGGGGCCCTAAAAGATCTTGTGAGGAAAGAGCCTAAGCTCGCTCAATCATGGCGTTGTGTTAGCATGAGCACCTGAGCGAAATATAAACTTCCATACTAAGTTGGGCGCACTAAGAGCGCGCGAAACTTGGCCACCCTTTCCGGCAACATTTTTGTACTCGTACCCTCCTCTTTTCGCGCTCCTGCGTAAGTCGGCTACGAGATGCCTGCTGGTCACATTCTTTCAGACCTCACGCAGCTACCGTGGCCAGCCAGCCGCGTACGTCCGACGGGTCACGAAGCACCGACCTTCGGTGAATGGGATCCGGCGCGCGGTAACAACAGGTGGTGGGGCCGAGTAGCTAGGACCGGCGGAGGAGATCCGGGCTTGAGGTGTACGAAAAGTGACAACAGGATAGGAAAAGGGTCGAAAACGCTGGCATTCAAATTTTTACTACTAGTAGCTCGGCGTCTAACAAACGCAATAAAATAATCCTTGCTTGAGGATATTTGCGATGCCTGGGTTGTTAATGGCATCGAAGACATGATAATGATGATGATAATGTCCTTTAAGATCCTCGGCAAGCCGCAACTTCTCTTACAGTCTCTTCCACAGCCTGCTTAACTAGTATCTGGAGATCTTAGAGAACCAACATCTGAAAATCCCCATAATACCCTATGTAAAATTCATTCTATTGCAGGAACAATATATATATATATATATATATATATATATATATATATATATATATATATATATATATATATATATATATGTAACGTTGTCTAACCCTTTTTCTATACGCTAATCTGTCTCCGCTGCAACTTGTCTTAGTTTTTCGCCTTTTAGATTTCTAAATAATCACCTTGTTGCCTTCTGTTGAACGGTCATAAAGAGAGTACATTAAAGAATGCTTTGATTACAAAATCCCAATTGCAAGAATGCATTTAAGGGCTACATTTTCATCGCCCCTTGTACCCAAGTTTTGCCCGGTTTTCGTCTGTCCGTCCATTCGAAGCTGTTCTTCTTGTACGCACATAAGTTCACAATTTCGACTTAAACGAGATTCAATAATTCTCGCTTCTTATGCAGTTGTTACTTCACAACATCGTCAAAATCAGGTCTGTTAAATACGCTGGGTTTTAAATTATCAGGTGTAATAGCGAAGTGGTTAAGGCATACAATCAGGGATTTTCCCCAAAAGTTGCTGTAACACACCTAACGAGCGTCTGGGGCTCTTGAAGCGCGTATGCACAGGTGGCGAGCGGTACGCAGTCCCCCACACAAGAATCGCCTTGAGGGATCCAGATGGCACCACTTTTCGACGAGGTGGGCGAACGCTTGTTGCGTTGGGAAGAATCAGCAGGTGGCCACTGGCGATGCGGAAGACGCACCCGGCGCTCGAGATGAAGCGCCCATTTTTACTCGCCTCCGAAAATTTCACACGCTGGTGTCTATGACCTAGCACGGTGTCGTCGACATCAGCGGAACCTTCGACAAGTACTGCTGCCAATCGCCAAGAGTGCGCTGGAATTTGCAAACGAGAGGCGAGACCTCTTCCACTGAGGAGAACCGACAGTACGATTGCCTAAGGCAGCGTCAGGACTGATCTTTGAGCACACAAGGAAAGCGAAAGCAAGAATGTCTTCGGAAGTGGAAACACAAGTCAGCACGCATGCATCCCTGCAATGGCGTAGTCTATGCGTAGCACGAATTACACAGCTATATTTTTATAAAACAATTAAAAACTCCATTTCTTCATCACTGTATAACCAAGAACAACACGTTCTCGATTAATTTTCTCATTCACTGGTGATTCCCTCTGACCTCTTCGCTAATTTCCTCCATGAATTCACTGAATGTTCCCGCGACATTCCTGGAGAGAAAGCGCTACAATACACTCTGACATTGACCCCATCCGCTGTCCTGATTTTATTTTTAGTTGTATTAATATAGGCACACCTTAGGCTGACTTGTACAGCAACAGTCAGTTTGCATTAGCAGCGACGTGAATAGTATGAAGGTACTTCGTGGTGGCAGCAAGCGCAGCTTAAGAACAAAGGAGAAAACGATGTGCTTGCTCTCCGAGCCCCGCACCGGAGACCAGGTCCTCTTTCTTCCTTTCTATCTTTTTCATTCGCTATATACTTGCGGGTCACGTTTTATGAGCACCAACGAAGTTCTCTCCCATCTTTGTTTTTTTATATATATATGGCCTCTCTTCTCCTTAGCCAATTCCTGTCTTGCTCTGTGCGTGGGCGTTGCTCGAATGTTTTCTCGGCACGTGTGATGGGCACAGCTGCGGGCCTCATATACTAACCGGGTTATTCTCAGCAAGTCTGAAACTAGTTTGTGGTTAGGCAGGGCGAGCATTGGCACGTGTGTACGAGTCCTAAGACTAGGAAATATTGAGCAACACTTCCATGAAAAACTTAATATAAAATATTGACTTATGGGAAGCGGCATTATGAAACGCAAAACCAAGATTGATCCGGCATGGATGAGGCAAAAGTTGCATTGATGCAAACCAGGAAGAAAGCAGTAAGAACGCAACAAGAAGTGACAAAAAAGTGGAAATGTTGCATTGCGTCTGGATTGCTTTTGAAAGTAGCCCTGCATATATCCGAAATTTAAATTGTTTGTGTCCGGCATGATTATATGATGTGTCCAATAGGCACTGGAAGGAAAAAACAGAGCGAAGTGTTTAATGCACCAAAGGAACAATGCCACAAAAGGCCACATTAACGACTATCGTACGCTTAATATTGTGTCAGTTATAGTATTCTGTTATCACAGCAACAAAGAGCTCATCCAATTACAGAGTTAAATATTAAAAGAGGCTGCACGTGAGTTTTACTTGCCCTGTCGCAACCCTTTTTCTATCATAGATCTTAGTCTCTGTTATGCGCTCTATTTTGTGACCTCAGTTGGCTAAAAAGAATAAGGAAGTGCGGGGAGACCTAGGTAACATAAGGAGCTTCCCGCCGTATCAGCTCCTTCTTGACATTCCGCCGGCGCGGATTCCATTAAGCGACAGTGGACCTCTTTCCTCTTTTTTTCCTTGATTTCGTCCGTGCACTGAGGTTTCGAAGCAAAGCGCGTCGCCTAGAACGTAACATAGCGGGCCCTGGGAACATCCCCTCCTGAACAAAGCCGGGTGTGTTTGAGACACAGCTCGGATGAGCGGCCTTGCTGCATTTTACTTTCTTACTGCTTTTTTCGAGGCGCCTTCTTTTCAAATTCTCTTTTTTATTATGTTTGTACGCTTTCTGTCTTACGATTTTCCTCTGCGCAAGACACCGCGCAGAGGCTCTCAGTGTCAGGACATTACATACAGGCCCTCCCTCCTACGTCGCGGAAGAGAGAGCCGTAGGGGGGGGGGGGGGGGGGGGGGGGGGCACTTGTTCTCCCTCGAATTCTCCGGAGGCGTCATTAAAGTGAACGACAGGCTCCCTTTTCGCATTTATTTTTCCCTCTGCTTTCTCTCTGAATCACTTCTTCCTTTGGTTTAGTGCCTTTTATCTGAATAGAATTTCGTTGTTTTGGCTTTTTCCTCGCATCAGTGTCAGTGTGTGCGGGGGCCACTTATATCTGTTGCGTGCACGGCTCACTTTCTGCTACTTTCAGAGTTTTGTGCGCGTTTCAGTAATCGTGTAATCAGATCAGTAATCAGATCGTGTCATAAAGTCGCAATAGAAATAGGGGGTAGATAAGCCAGAGAGAATTCTACCAAGATGTCAAGAGATGAAAGGCGTCCATAAGAAACCCGGAAGTATCAGATGTTCTAACTTGTTAGATAGGAAAGAGGTTGCAAAACTGCCAAAAGTTATCAGTGAGGGTAAGGCCAACGACATACGGAAGTTTAGCATGAAGAGCGTCGATCGGGTTGTAAAGAAGCTGAGTAGCCTAAAAGTGGTCAAGAGAAATGTATTCATTGGCTAAAAACAGATGTACGCTCTAAAAGACAAAGAGGGCAAAGTCATCAATATGAATGCGATGCGCAACATAGCCAAACCACTGTACATAGATCTCCGCACTAGCCAGAATAATCTGGATCTTAATGATGAAGCCAGTCATGTGGACAAATTTGCCATCCTGCCAGTAACGATAAAGGAAGTAGTGAAAGCCCTATACTTATTTATTTATTTTTACATACTGCAGCCCCTATAGGGCTGTTGCTGGGGTGGGGTTAACAATTTCGAAAAATGGCAATTTGTGATACACACACAAAAAGATTACATCCAACATGGTTGAATAAAAAGCGCGAACAATTTGTAGGCAGTAACTAATAAATTGAATAAAGCAATGTACAATGAACACAACACAAAGAAAACATCATGTGGCACCGATAGCTGTTAAAAGTGAGTAAATGCAAGGTGTGAAAGTCAATGGTGAGGTTAGGGTAACTGCAGATTTGTTGAAGGACGGTGAGAGCATTGTGTTAGAAAAAACTTGCCGTGCTTTGTACGCTGTGCCTCACGGCTTCGAGAGCGCAGACATCTTAGAGGAACTGACATCATCTTAATCAATAAAAAGGGGGACGTGAAGGGATTCAAAAAACACACGAACTAGTGATTCTTCGTAAAATGAGATATATCGAGGTTGCAGGGCTTGACAGCAGCATACATTAGTGCTTAGGTATAGTGCAGTGTTTTTAATTTCATCTTCCTCGTTCTTCAACAGGCGCACCTGTCTATAGTGCGCCGTTCGAGGCGAACATCGTCCCTCCGTTGTTCCGCATTTCCCCAGTGCTCCCTCCTCCTTCCTTAGTAACCAACCACCGGTTAAGCATTCCTACGCTCTCGATACAGGCTTCTTTTCCATGGTAACCACTCTCCGTTAATAGTGGTAGGAGAAGGTTGTAGCGGTTGGCATGGTAGCCAGCCTCAATTTACGCATTCCTCCGCTCTCGCCATGCACTACTTCTTGCACAATAAGCAACATTCGGTTACGCATTCCTGCCCTACAAAACACGAAAGGAGTAAAAAGGGAGAAAGCTCTCTTCTAGCCCGCTTCTTTTAAGAGGCAGAGTATGCTTCCGAAGCCCTGGGGTGTATTTCCATCACAGAAAATACAAAGTACTTCAGGTTTGCAACTGAAAAAATTACGTTCTTCAAAACAAGCAAAGCTCTCGATGTTACGAAGGTTTCAACCCCCTCCTAACCTCCTAAGCAACCGAGAAACCTAACCAAGGTTTCAACCCCCTCTGTTTGGTAAAATCAGCTTCGTCGCAGTTTCGTCCCATTGCTCACTGCAACAGATTAATATGCTTTGCAGTGGCAATATACCTATGTTGACATGACCAGGCGTTCCATTTAATTTGTGGTCGAAATCTACTTTGCAACTTGTGCAGCATACTCTACCCTTAAAAGGGAGTGCGCTTGAGGAGAGCGTACTCACTTTTTACTCCCATAAAGGCTTATTCGTGTTTAGAGCCTGCCCCTTGGCATACCATCCTCCTTCTTCACAACCCTGCCTCACTCTGCCTCAAAATGACGCATGAGGATTATGTCCGATATGCCATCTTCACTCATAGAATTCTGAGTGGTCGCCGACTTCACTTCATCCGCTTAAAAACACACCTAATGGAGTGGGATGGTTAAGGTGTTCATTGCCCACTTCTGTCGACACCTCAACTCGCCGCCCCATGAATGCTCTTAATGAGCTGGCTATCCAATCGACCATTCTCTGAGTGGCCCTGCAGCTGCATATCCTTTATTGGTGTAGCACTTCGTTCTGCTGACCACAATAATCGTTGGTACACTATGGCAATTCGTTCCGGCACGCTTCGATTCTGCTCCTTCCGCGCCTTGATATCTTTTCGTCAAGTTGTCGTCCTTCGTTCCCTGTGCGGTAGGAAGCCGTGCATACGTCCGACTAACATTTTTTCTCCTGTTTATCTATTCCTTCTCTTTCGTTTATGTCTGTCTTTGTCTATCTGGGCAGGCATAAATAAGAAGAAAATGAACAGACATAACGGTAATTACAAAGTCCTCCTAGGTATAACGTAGGAAACTTTGACAGAAACCAGTTTTCATGTGGAAAAGAGGCCCCAGTCTCCACGAAGTAATGTGGTCTTTTCTGAAACAATAGAATAGAGAAAATATTAAGAAAAATTTTCGCGTATCAAAGCAACTGGCAAACGGAATTAATAAACATTACTGCTGAGTGTTGTCCTTACGAGAAAGGTTCCGTCTTTCCCTTGGATCTCTGGTATTTTCACCTCCTGTTTTCTTTTTTTTTTGTTATGTATGCCTGCATAGTTCAGGCACCTGTTTTCTAATACGAAACCCGCGGGTGTTTGTAGTTGTCCGTCACATGAGAAAATGAGTCTGCCGTCAGCACTCGCAGAGAAGAAAAAAATGGTAAGATAGCAAGCAATAAGCAGACTGCGGTGCTTCCCGGGTATGTATGGGAGAGAAAAGCTCATTACGCTAATCAGAATACGCGTGCTACGGCATTCTCGACTGTGGTCTTTCAAAATGAACTAGGGAAGAGCGCGAGCACCATGGCGCTGAAGGTACTGCGCCTTCACCTACAAAGCAATAGAAGGATGCAGAAATGGTGAAAACCACTCGCATTGAATATCCTCACATTGTTGGCGCTTTAGTTAGACCAAATTATGAACAGATTATAAACCACCTGTTTTATATTTCACCCAAATTAAGTAATGAACAGTGGCTATTGACCGCAAAGTATCTGGGCGATTGTACTCTGCGATCTCAGGGTGCAGTTTAGATTCACTTTCGTGGTGAGGAATGAATGGCATGCAGTATTACTAGGGTTTTGATATTGAGCAGCTCTAAAGATAGAACTTGGTTCCCTATACCAATGGAACTAAGCAAGAGCGATATAGAGCGGCAAAAGCTTGTATAAATTATGAGGATAAAAATATTTTAAGTACAAATGTATGCTATCAAAAGAGCTGCTTTACGCCTTGAAAAGCTCGTAAAATCGATAAAAACAAACAAAACAAAAAAAAGATTCTTCCGGTCGCTTACAGGTTGTGTGAATGTCGTTGAGCAATTCGTTCGTTATGTGATAAGGAGGTCTATTCTTCCGCGAAAAAAAAATGTGTCAGTTTATATCAATGGAGCTATTTTACTGTAATTTAAGAACCCGACCTTGGTGAATATTGAAACATTAACAATGATGGATCTTTTATTGGTTCAGCTCCTACGAAAAACGTTCGCCACTCGTCCTTCATATCCCCACGGTGAGTCAATTTCACGGATACCAACACTCTAAACGTATCTACAAGCTGAAGCTTCGAGGCTGAGATGTGATGTCGCCCACAATGTGTGCGGTACTTAAACAGCTTGTCACCGCACAACATTCGCTCACTTACGTATGGTGAGCCTGGTTTGGAAACCGACGAACTGCTTCCGTCGAGTACGATATGATAGCTTGAAGCCCTAGCACATGTAGAAACCCTTGCAGGGTTTTACTAATTTGTACTTTCCTATAATCTTAAAGAAGAGGACAGTACCATACAAGGACGTATTTTAAACTCTGCTTACAACAACACGACAATACAACACGCATGATTGTTTTCGTTCGCAAAGAGGTGCTAATCATTCATTGAACTGCCAAAGGTGGGCAGTTTTTTCACGGTCCGATTAGTAGGTTCCCAGCTGCCATGGTGGGTAGGTTGCAGTGACGTAACAGGGTTGGCAGTCCATCACGTTTCTGCCTGCACAGATCCTTCTATGCTAACGCATTAATAATAAAAATATTCTGGCTTATTTCCAAAAAAAAAATTATTGTCTTGCATGGTGTGTGAGAAGGCGTTCCTTCGTGCTTTGTAGTTCTACTCTTGGGCTATTAACAGTGTCATTCTGATTCGCTGAAAAATTTTTTTGAAAGGCACTAAAAAATTCAAATGCTTTTTTTGCTGTCATCCAGCTCTGAGGACGTAGTGTATTCGATGGCAGCCTCTCGTTCCCGTTATCCCTTGTTCGAAACAATCTATATGCTGACTCAGCAAAGCGTTGTTGGTGGCACTGAACAGTTCCACAGAAGGAAGTCATAGCCTTGGTCAGAAAAGGTCGGCATTCATGGTTCACTAGGTGCCGTGTAACTGGACATCAGCAGCGCACCAGAGCTTTCGACTGTATGCAACAACAGCAGCCACCTCATTCACACACACGGTAAGCTCTGAGGATTCACGATATCCGTAAGCCTCACATATGACTGTACAGAAGACCCTTCTGGCTGGAAGGAATGTACATAGGAACGTGCGGGACAAGTTTTTGCTGTAGTAAGACAGAGCATGCACTGCAGTTGAAAGGAACACCCATATTTAATACAACTGAAATGCCTGCACCTAAGCTGAATACAGAGTAAAGGAAGGAAATATGACAAGGATACTTAATCGCATTCAGTCAGGAAGAAAAGAACGCTGCCTTTATTAATTAGAAAATAAAAGCAGGAGACGCGTATGGGAGCCATTTTTGGCAGTGCAGCATCATTTTTCGAACTAAAAAGTGCGAACAGATGGTGTCCAGATCGGTCGAACTGTTTACTATGAGGTTAAAAAAGTTTTGTTGAGCACGTCTAAAGGCTTAAGACAACGATTAAGACTTCCCGCTAGAAGTTCAGAGAGAGGTGTATATTTCAGAAGGCGAGAAAAGTCGGCCTGAAGGATCATTTCCTGGCCGCCTACAATGCACAGGGGAGAGGAATGGTGCGAATAAGGTTATAAAAGATGAGAGTAGAAGCGAGATAAAAGTGTACACAACCCCATCAGGAATTCCCGTAATCACAACTGGAAGTCGATCCCGTGGTGAGCAAGGAACGAAGACGCAGCCTTGAAAGATCTGAAACTTCGGCCAAGTGCGCAGTACAATTCCTCTGAACGCCACGGAAACGACCAACGCCAGTCTTCATCACGCAAATACAGGGTGTATCTTACGTACATGTTCCACAGCCTCAGTGACGTCACATGAAGAGCTGTCTTAAGAGTTGGCAAGTGAAATTAAGTGCAGGTACCTGCGTGTTAAATTGATTCACAATCTCATTCTGTCAAAGAAGCTTACGTAGCTATGGAAAACTGCATGCGGAATGAAAAGGTGATGGCTGGACTTTGCGTTTGAAAACACGTATGTCGTATTCTGGAAGAGGCCTGTGTCCCGTGTTTAGATTCAGTAATGCCGGAAAGGAGACAGGTGGCATTCGAGCTTGAAAACGACTCGCAGAACATTGCTCATGGCGCTCTTTCTTCTTCTTCTTCTTCTTCTTCTTCTTCTTCTTCTTCTTCTTCTTCTTCTTCTTCTTCTCTTCTTCTTCTTCTTCTTCTTCTTCTTCTTCTTCTTCTTCTTCTTCTTCTTCTTCTTCTTCTTCTTCTTCTTCTTCTTCTTCTTCTTCTTCTTCTTCTTCTTCTTCTTCTTCTTCTTCTTCTTCTTCTTCTTCTTCCTCTTCTTCTTCTTCTTCTTCCTCTTCTTCTTCTTCTTCTTCTTCTTCTTCTTCTTCTTCTTCTTCTTCTTCCTCTTCTTCTTCTTCTTCTTCTTCTTCTTCTTCCTCTTCTTCCTCTTCTTCTTCTTCTTCTTCTTCTTCTTCTTCTTCTTCTTCTTCTTCTTCTTCTTCTTCTCTTCTTCTTCTTCTTCTTCTTCTTCTTCTTCCTCTTCTTCTTCTTCTTCTTCTTCTTCTTCTTCTTCTTCTTCTCCTCCACAGTAAGCATGGCACATACCCACGCGGGGGGAATGGCCAAGGTACGGTGAATGCCAACGAGCTCCTGCGTCGTCATTCTCTTTCCCATGCGGCCTGGAGTGACATGAACCCGCTGAAACAGAGTACGGTGGCATTTTTCTTGAGCACTTCAACGAAGCTCAGCAACGTCGCATGCCGAATAGCGCTAGAATCAATGCCGTAAAAAAAAACTTACCTTTCAAAACTTGCAGCGCATGTTTAGCATCAGAAAACACGAACAACACTACGGGAGACCTTCCGCAGATGCGGATAATGGCTCCCCACAGTGCCATAAGCCCAGCACCGGTTGATACCATTCGGTGAACTATGTAGCGGAGCGTCTCAGAATGAAAAGCGCCCAAGCAATCTCAGTATGTTTTAAATCGAGAACTTCCGGGGAAGCGAAGATAGGCACCATTAAACCAAGGATGAAATGAGGCGAGATAACACTTTCAGCGCATACGGATCCGGAGGATGAAACCAAAATATTTAGAGAAATAAAAATACGCATCTTGTGAAAAAAAGTTTGAATCGGGAGATAGAAAATGGAACGGTCTATTAAGAGCGCGGTCTTTTTAGTTGTCAATAAAGCAAATAGGCGCATGAAGTCAAACACGCGAAAAAAAAAAGCTTGCAGTGAAGATTCAATCCTTGGGGACGGAGAAAGAGCAGCACTATTGCCGGGAAATGAGATCACCGTAGCGTACAAAGAAGAGGGTAAAGAAGAGGTGGCGGATTACAAAGAGAACGCGCACATGCCTCCGTCGATGTTAGAGCTGCAATGAACAAAATTCTAAGAAAAGAATCAAAATCAAAACTCAAGAAAAGGCGAAGAAAAAGGAAGGTGCAGCAGAAAAGGTGCAGTGAGCCATGCCGCAAGTGAAACGAATAAATTGGGAAAGAAGAATTGAGTCAGTGAGCAGGAAATTGTGAGGGGGTATCACATGGTTAGTAAATCCAATATTCACGGAATCTATATGAGAGCGGAAGAAAACAAATTACAATACCAAGAAACTCCATGAAGCGAAAAGAAGCCAGCCAGCCTGGTCGCTGTAGGTCTGCAGAGATACCACGCGCTGGAATGAGGAAAGCATGGCTGTAAGACCTAGAGCAGCATGAAGACAAAAGCCGGCGGCGGAAACCATTACGCTCGAGGAATGCACGTCACCCACCACAACGCAGTTGGGGTAGCTAGAGTGGAAGTTCGTGGTTGTCAGTGCTTTCCGCCCTCTTCTTTTCGTCTAGCCTTTCGCTCATTCCAGATGTTCGTACGTAGGCGGAATCGACCGCTTGTGGTGAATTTGCTGCCTGCATCAGTGGGGTGCTTGTCTCTTGGACTATCACTAATCAGTGTTTGCTTACAGCTAACATGGGTGGTCTTCGATGAAGATGATGATTGCCGTGAAGATAGTGAGCAGTTATGGATCAGGGGCAATTGTGGGCAAACAGCGTTATGACGCAAAATGTTTGAAGTTGCAATTGAAAGTTTATTTCTCCACGCACATTACAGTGGAAAAAGGGGACACTGGGCAAAGAGCTGCATAATGCCGCTTGAAGTAGCACCCAGTGCCCCATGAATACAACGAGAGCAGTGTGTTTCTCGAACATCAGGCTTAAGGTGAGCTGAATGTACCCATCAAAACAAAGAAAAAAAAAGACAACAGTGTAACCTCGACCGCGTACACAACAACAGAGATGCACATAAATATTAGGAACAATATACAACACAATACGCCAAACCTATGTCGTTATATTAAAGGTGAGGTGAAAACTTATTTCCCAAGAATTACTCCTTAAAAAATGCCACCACCAGATCAGGGTAAGATTAATTTATTACCGATTGGCCCCCCAGCGGCTCTAAGGATCGAGTCCCGCACTTTCCGCATGCGAGGCGGATGCTCAGACCACGAGTGTGAGAGATTGCAAAATCATCAATTTCAGTGTCGTACTGTGACACTCGTTGCATGGCAACGCTAGGTCATTGAAAAATCTAAGAAAAAGAAATTGCACGAAGGATAGATCAAGAGAGCGCGGACATGTGCGGGATAGTATTGTCGATAACGCGTAGAGCTTGCGAATAATGGACGCGACGCGTGAGAAGTAGCGAAGCCGCCAACCCCGGGAGCAAACGCTGATATTGAGCTGATTAGCGGTGGCCGCCGCGATCGATGACTGCGAGGTCGTTTCTCCGCTTTCATTCATCGATTTTCTTTCCGGCAGGCAGCCCCCGGTCAGATTGCATGCCTCGGGTTCATTTGCGTGATACGCGTGGACACCTAGACGTTACCCTCAGCCTCTCATACGCCGACAGGAAAGGCAATGAGATCGAGGGAAACGCAATGGTATTGCCTTATTTTCTATGTGTGTGTGCGTGCACGTTTGCGCACGTGCATGTTGTGTCTGCTTTCAGGTATATTAAACATCTGAATGACCATGTCCTCCTTCGATCAACTGCGACGTTTTTGGCAGCTAAAGGAAATTAAGTAGAGTTCTGTCTATGGCTGTGTTTTCGCAGGACACTCGCTGTCTACTGATATTCGTCAATGTATTTACGCAGCACTAGTTGGCCTCTTTCTGTTCGGCCTTATTCTGCCGTGTATTTCGCTGGTGCGGTACAATTTCTACGCTGTGTACATGCACCACCCGAATATTTTGGAAAAAGGTTCAATCACCAGCCTCCCAAACTTTTGTGAAGTTTATGCAAGATCTTGACAAAAAAAAATTTAAGATCACTGAGGCGACCCGCATTGGGAGAATGCGAAAGCATTGACGCCTCCTCGGCACTCGTCCCGTGTTTTGCCTCTCTTTATCATTTTCTTTTTGTTGGTATATAATTTAACTACTAAATTAACATAATTATCTGATGCTTTAATTAAATATGGACTTCTTTACACTGATTACACCTTTTTTATCTTAATCAACTATTTTGGTTTTGAAAATATGGCGCCGTGATTGCTTTCCCATACACTCACTATATCCTCGTCGAGCCTATTGAAACGTCTAATGGTTTTCGCTGATAATTAATTAACTACTTAATGTGCGAAAATGAAACTTTCTTGCTCGATTAATTGTCGCTCATTAAATACATTTAATTTCATTTCAAACTTCATTTTCACTCCTTTCCCTATATTTCGACTATATTACCGTCCACGGCTGTTTTCCCCGTCCACTCACTCCATCGACGTCCGTGCTATTTAGTCGTTTTTTCAATATTTTTGACTCTAATTAATTAACTACTTATCCTATCGACATTTTCTTTTTTGCGCGCGGCATCCTCACACCGTCCTCTATCGATCGCAACCATTTGTTTGGTGCTATATCTTCTGGTGGTGGTGGTGGTGTGGCGCCTTTATTAAAACAGCCTTTAAGTTTTAATAAAAGTGTCGCATCACAACTGCTGTGGACACGTTTTGCGGACACCCTTTCGTGACGCGATCCCGTCGACATAGCCTAGAAATGCTTTCGCACTAATAACAATCGGTTCTTTTGTTGATTGCTCACAGTAATGAAGGACACAGTTGCAAAAGTCACACAAATGTAACTAGAACTTTAAGCAACATTGCGTGAGCTCTCCAGCGAAGGTGATATTTCTTTCAGAAGAGTAAGACTATTTTAAAATAATCATGGTGTGTGGATATAGGAGTAGCCATTGTCGCTTTGAGTAGGAAGAACGAAGCACGCTACTTAAGATATCAGCAAAATAAAGCGCATGACTGTCTCGTCAGAAACGTTTCTAGGAAACCCCCAAATGCGAAACACACGTGCAAAGAATAACAATTTTTTGTGCATTTCCTAACTCGGAGTAGGTTTAAGCCCGGAATGCATGTCAGGAGACGTTATGGAGAGTGGTAACCACACACCGCTATATGCCTAGGCCTTTGGCTGTGCAAAGGGCCCCTGTATTCACCCCCTTTTGTTCTTGAAGCTAGGCGGCGCAGTGTCCGTTGCTTTTACAGGCCTAGCGGAGCCCTCCGCCATCTGATGTTTCCTTCGCTCCTTTTAATACTTTTTGGCTTCGTTCAGCCGCTTCTGCTCTTCGTTATTGCCGCTGGGCTGAGCATCCATCGTTTCTTTCGCTGTTTAACTAGCCATGACGCTCAGCAGCTCTTCATCCGCCCTAACAACGCGTTAGGCCGCCTTATTCGCTGTTTCACCTACGTGTGCGACGACATTAAGCTGCAATTGGCGGACAAGTAACGACTTTATATGTCTTTTCCCGACCAGTTCAACTGCACGCCCACTTTGGCAGCGCTAGTGGCACTGAATAAGCACTGAATAAGCGGCACTGAATAAGTGGAATAAGCGGACGAAAATGAGGAAGAGATTTGAGAACACGCAACGCGGGAGGCTACCAGTTAAAAAAACCTATTTGTTCAGCATCCAAAGATGGCCGAGAATTAAATAGAAAAAGCGGAGTGCCCTAAAGCGTATGGAAACGAAACTGCTATGTTGATCCAGCACTGCTTCAAATAGCGCAGGAGAGTTCTGTTTTTTTTTTCTTTCGCTGGCAGCCAGTCAGACGCAAAAGTTCGATTTTTTTTTGTTTAAGTTCGCTGCGATTTTTAGCGACGTTCTGAATTCGCCGAGCATGGAAATAAAAAATTTTCTTGGTTTAAGGTATGCGACTATAATGAGCGAGATTATTCCTTCGTGCGCTGTTAACGGTATTTAGTGACCACACTGCTGTCTTTTTCCTTTTTGCTTTTGGGATTGGTTGCATCTTTCAGGATATACCTGCTGTGTAATGGGCAGCGCCTTCATATTTTCTGCTTTATAGCACTGGGAGCTATTCTCGCGCTGTATTCGATCAACATACAGGAGAAAAAATACAACTGTGTTGTGCCATATATTACATCCATAATGAGGAATAATATAGTGTGGTCGCTGCTTTTCACCTGCAAAGACAGCTTAGCGAAAATTCTTCTTTCCGCGCAGGCCAAGTTGTTTGCGCATCCCTCTTGCATGTTGGAGGGACGGGGATCGAACGCCAGTTACGCCGGTTACACACCGGTGATGAAGCGAATGCATACTTTCTGCCGACCTGTTGACCTGTTTCTGCCGACCTGTTGATCTTTAACACTACCCTTTGCCATGGTGTTCTTTGTCATTGACGCCTGTAGGCCATAAAAATTCGTCAACAGCATTAAAATTTGTATTCCCATTTTTATCTCTGCTTTTTTTCTCTAATTTTTCCACGCAAAAAATGCAAAATTGGCGGAAAACTTGTCCTAGAGGAGAATTCTTATACGCTGAGTATCAGTAGCTTTTGTTTTGAACAATCTAATGTGTTCTCTGTTACATACCCTCCTCAAGTAGAAACACACAGAAAGGCTATTGTCAGCGATTACTGACGTCAGGTGCGATGAAAAGAGGCTCGCAAGTACGTCGATAACAATAAAACATTAAAATCGACGGGCTTAACGATGTTCTAGCCAACGAGAGGACTTTAATTGGAATTGTTTTTTTACAGCCTTTGCTATCGTTTGTGGTCCCTCACATATTGTCATCTATGGTGTAAGAAAGACAATAGAGCTCATACCGCTTTTGACATACTGTGGCTACGAACTGCGGCTTTAAAGAGAAGCGGCTACGAATTTTCGGCGGAGGACAAAGCCTAAGTAAGACCTAACTTTGAAACCCACATCCGCACATTTAGCTAGAATGTGAAGAGAACCTTGAATATTAAGTAGAACTAGGAGAATGCCATGTCCAACATATAATTGTGCGAAATATTATAAATACAGCGGAGAGGAAGAATCAACTGTGCTTACAAAATCTAAAGGAACTTTGAGGACAACACCATGCAAGTTTTGTTCTTGCTCCTGCTAAAAAAAATACGCGTTTACTGATGAGATAATTACATTACTTATAAAAATATAGGCTGCCATTCGACTCAAGCTCGGGATATCTACACCGAAAAGGAATCTGTATCCCCATTTTGATGTCAATGGCTATGTAGCGGAGGCTCTGCGATCCACGTCCGATATATTGCATCCAAGCGCACCAGTTTACTTGCAAAATTGGCCAGTGATGCCGACGTCTTTAATTCATATTTCGGCTTTTTCTTGCTTTTAAAAGCTCAGTCTTAACTGAAGGCAGCCTCTTTGTCTTTAGATTGCCATATTTTATTGATACAGGCGTATTTTTCTTTAGAATGCTATACTCTACTGACACAGGCCACCTTAATTCTAGTCTCAGTGTTGTTTTCAAGCTCGCTATCATCAATATGCTCTTTCCCAGAGCGCATTCTAAGCATTTCTTTCGGTCTACGAGAGGCTCTGAAAGCGGTGGTGGAAAGAATGAAGGTTGGGCTCCTGGCTGTTTTTCTTTGATAGGGGACAGTCTGCATAACCACGCCTTACACTTTGTATAGTTCAATATTCATGTGTGAAGCAGAGAGACGTAAACTCATGGGTACGATAGCAGGTGTGTTTAAACAAACGCAGACAGGACACCATTCGGAGGGTAGGTACGAGGGGTTGTGTCAAATTTGAGTTTCATGTTAGTCACTCTGGCGGGCAGCCGAAAATTTCTTAAGGTACAGTCAATTCACGGATTCTGCCTACCTTAAAGTACTTCATTCAGTTACATCACTAGTTCACACAGGGCCTAGAACTTAAGATTAGCGCTTAAGCAAGTGTCGTATGGTCGCCTTTTAATGGATGGCGGTTTAGACAAAAAACCATGCTCACGATTGGAATGCATGGGGCAGCATCCCCAACCTTACGCATAACATATATGTTAAGGCTACGCTTTGAGCCTTCCTTTCTTCTATCGGTGCTTCTTGAGACATTTTTATTTTTTTCACTCATGCTGTTTGGTGCAGACCGCTCTGATGATCTGACTGCTGGTCGGAACAAAGATTTTAAGGACAGTATCAATTTACGCGAATCCGCTTTTTTCCCCCAAAAATTAGATCATACTTGTTTATTAATTGAGAGATCGATATTAGGATAACAGTACAAGGCACGTTTGATGAACAGTTCCTCCAAATAGGGACTCCACACAAAAGCCTAAGTATTATATTAAAAATTAAAAAATCCAAAACAACGTTAAAAGCAGTTTTGAATTTTTATTTGCTATTCAAAATGCCATACCTTGCCTCAGGTTTTTTCATAGGTCACAGTTTCTGTAGCACGAAAGAAAGAGTGAAATGTTAGAAACAGTTTTTCTTTGGATAGCTGGCACTGTCAAGTATTTACGCTTCAAATTGTTTGCATTCAAGCCGTTAGGAATGCCGAAACAAATTTTTAAAAGCACTGAACTGCACTACAAAATAATGGACAGGGTCATTGTCTTGCAGAAGCCAAGAAGTATTAACTTATTAGACTCTATCATGAACTGAATAGACTTGCAGAACTCTGGTAGCGCATAATCACGAGCTTGAAAGTCCCTTTTAATCTCTTGAAGTTTTCTGTCATAGCAAACTTATATAATAGTGAAATGAATGCTCAATCTACCTATTCGTATATAGTGAAGAAAGACGCGAACTCTTTACTTCCCAAGCCAGTCTCCGGCAAGCGGTCTGTCTCTCAAAATCTCAGGCGATGTACTGTCGCTCCGCTCACTTTTCATCGCCACTGTCGGCATTGGCAACTACAAGTGCACCGATGGCGCCATACTCGCATCCTTCCTGCCTGACCGACTCACTCGCTCAGACGATGGACAGCTTGCTATCAGCCCCTCGGTCCTCATGGAGGCAGTGGACAGATATCTCTCTCTGCGGCCTTTGGCTGCACCAAATCATAGGTGACGTGCTTTGCCAGCGTCATGAAATAAAGATGAGTCGGCCTCCCTTATCTCTGTCTCTCTATCCACACAGTTTCCGGCCCGCCTTCTTCCACCTGACCTTTTTCCGCTCTTCTCCGCGGACTTCCTTCCATTCATACTTGCGCGGTGGCAAAGCCTCCATTTTTTCTTTTTATGTTTGTTAATAGGAGGCAAAATAAGGTGGGGGAATTTAGGGACAGCTGCAGCCTACTTCTTGCATTTGACGTTTCCAAGCAGGATGTGACAAACGGCTAGCGTCAGCACCCACGACTAGGTGAGATTCTTGGACCACTCGTCTTCGATCGCAAGGCCTGAGCAGCCGCGTGGTTTTCTCCCCTTTCTTTGCGTTCGCTGCTCACTCTCCCAAGGCTATCTATCACCTGTGCAACTTTTCCTTGAAATTTCGACTTTCCAGGAGTTTAAACATGCCAGACATTTTTTATCGGTTTCAAGCGCCTTAGGGATCTTTATTCAGAAAATTCTTCTTGTCCTGGCGCATTCATTCATCTCCAACTTCCAGAATTTGTGGCGCTTGGCTCGGTGAGGCTTCTGTCCAACTTCTTAATGCAGTTCGGTAGCGGAATCACTTTTAACTGCTGCTATTTTATATCTTTTCTCAAAATGAATTCTTTATTTGGGCTTTACGGTACACTGACAGTTACAGTCTAACGTCTGCTTTGGATACAGTACACAGTCCAGAGGTTTCACAGACAGGCTTGTTTTGATAGTCACGCTGCAATAACATTTTTCCAGGACAGCAACAAATCATCATCATCATTTATTGACCCTTAAAGGCCCCTGGGTGGTGGGGCATTACATAAGGGGGAGGCGTTACATAACAAAAATACACCAGGTCACAATCAGTGCTATATACATGCACTGGCAGGATATAAAGAAAAAAATGCACATGAACCCATCACAGAGAGTGGCCAAACATTTATGAAATGGTAGTTAAACACAAAAAGAATAATCAAATCAGGTTTTTAAGTGCGACAGCAGCAATAGGCGGAACTTACACGGATCTTGTTCGATGACAATGCACTCGGGTAATGAATTCCATTCTTCGATGGCAACCGGTAGAAAAGACTTGTTAAATGCGTTAGTGGAGCCGTGCACGCGTAGAATGCTCATGGAGTTAAAGAGACGGCTAAATCTACACTTTTCTTCCTATCGTGTATGCTAAAAATCTCTCGGTAGAAGGGAGTCATGGACTCTTAATTTATCAAGTCTCTTCGAATCCCTAAACGAGCCCCCTTCACCGTCATTGATGCGCAAGCGTTGCAAGCTTCACACTCATCTCTCGCCTTGAGAGTTGACAGTCGAACCTGAGAGAGCTTTTCAACTCTGCCTATGAGCGTTTCCAAATATTTCCAGCAAATTTCGTTCTGAGTAGCACATTTTCATAGAAGATGATATCCTCAGTACCAGTCAGTGTTTGTTCTTGAACAAAAACAATAACGGTGATTTAAAGAGCAACATATAGTTCCCGTGTTAACAGAATTAATTGTGTGGGGGACCTTATCCGGGCTTAAGAACGTCGCCTTTATGTGAAGTGAGCCATAGCTGCCATGTTCTTCTGCTGGCCGGCCATACAAATGCATGATACATCTGGATATCATATCCATGCATTATTGTCACGCACATTCAAAACATATAGGTGTGCTGTATACCCATGCATATGATAGGTCATGCAGGACATACAGCCAGGCAGTCATGAACCATAAAGGGCATGCGAGCTAGGCAGTGGCCACGCTCTAGAAAGTGCCATCTATGACAATATTTATTTATTTATTTATTTATTTATTTATTTATTTATTTATTTATTGTACCCTCAGGGCCCGAAGGCATTACAGAGGGGAGTGGCAATACATCAAAAATTCAGTCTAAACAGCAACAACAAGAGAAAACAAAAATAAACCAGGAATACATGACAAATTGAAAACACAGGAAGGCAATGAGATTAGAATGCAGTGGGGATATATTAAAACAGTGTGTAGACAGTGAAAGGCAATTTTTATACAGTAATAAACGACACATACTCAGAAAGAAACATTAAGGACTTGACGAAATGCATTGTTATCAGAAATACCTGCGATGTCGTGGGGAAGGTGATTCCAGCTGGCACAAGTTCGGGGTATGAATGAGTCATGAAAACATTTGGTGTGACAAGGTGGGATTCCAACTTTATGACGGTGATCAACGCGTGCTGATATGTAACATGGTCTTGACAGTAACTTAGGATTGAGAAAGCTGTTGTGGTAAATTTTATGAAAAAGAGACAATGAGGCTATTGATCTGCGGTGGGAAAGAAGTGGTAGGGACAAACTTGATTTCATGGCGGTTACACTGCTAGTTCGGTGATAATTAGAAAGAATGAAACGGCATGCGCGGTTCTGCACAGCTTCCAAATCTGAAACGAGTGAATCGATGCCAGGGCTCCAGACAGATGCAGCATATTCTAACTTGGACCGTACCAATGTTTTATAAAGTAATAATTTTATTGAACTAGATGAACGTGAGAAATTTCTGCGAAGGTACCCAAGCATGCGATCAGCGTTATTTGTTATGTATTCAACGTGAGTTTTCCAAGACAGGTTACAAGAAACGTAAACACCCAGATATTTATAACATGACACGGTTTCGAGAGACACGTTGTTAATGTGATAAGAGGAAGGGGCATTAGAGAGACGAGAAATGCGTACATGTTTACACTTATTAATGTTTAGTTGCATGTTCCAAATAAAACACCAGTCAAGAATCTTGTTAATATCAGATTGAAGTCAAGAGACATCTAATCATCTTTAATTTCGCGGTAAATAACACAATCATCGGCACAAAGATTAATTGAAGAAGAAATGTTAGCCGGTAAGTCATTTATATAGATGAGAAAGAGGAGGGGCCCAAGAACTGACCCCTGAGGCACTCCGGAACGGACAGGCAAAGAATGTGAGTTTATATTGTTCGCTGTTACGAATTGTGAACGGTTAGAAAGAAAGCATTGTAGCCATGCAAGGACATTAGGGTCTATGTTGAGATTGCTTAATTTAAGAAAGAGGAGCTCATGCGAAACAGTGTCCAACGCTTTCGAGAAGTCCAAAAATATGCAGTCTGCCTGAAACCCGTGGTCAAGGATGCAATGAAGGTCATGTGTGAAACATATTAGCTGAGTTTTGCATGAAAAAGACTTACGAAAACCATGCTGGGCAATGCTGAAAAAGGAGTTAGATTCTAAAAAAGAGATGTTTCATTGAACATGTCGATAAGCACATATAGTGAAGGTGCGAGGTGGGGATTGGATTGATACTTTGTGAGTACGCGGTATTGATATCAATATCAGTTCTCACTACAGCACGAACCCTGTTTGATGGCTTTTTCGAGGGATTTTTTGCAATTTCTTTTATGAGTTTTTGTGATAAAGAGGCGTATTCAGAGGAAGTTTCAGAAGAGCTTCCTGGCGCCACTCGAATGCCGCGATGACGTTATAGCATGCTCTTCATCAGCAATGGTTGCTGCGGAGGACACATTGACATTTTATGAGCTACGGTGCAGGCTTAGCACTGCCTGCACACTTATTTGTTCGCGTAAATGGGAGGCCCGACGTCCATACTCAAATTTTTCTCTCTGCATGCCGCTTCTTTTTACAGTAGCAACTGTTTTCACTTTTTCTACGGCAAAGTTTAGGCGAAGTGAAAGCCACATGAGTGTGCCGAAGGCCAGACGTCGACAAAAACGTGGCTAAGAGGTTGCTTAAAAAGTTACTGGCCAAAACCGCAAGGCACGTTTGCCTTCTACTTTTGATACTAAACCAGCCACTATTACTTTACCCAGTAGTCCGGATTAAAAGCAAGTGCAGGCGGGCCATCTTGCTTTACTCGTTGAAACTAATGAACCATTTGCTGATTTACATCGAGGTGCTGTGCTTGTTAAAATTTTTTCAAGTGAACTGTTACAAACATTAGGTGTTCAGAACATTGGAAACAGCAACGCAAACTCAGTTGGCAGGCAAAATTATTGGGCCTCTGCCCCCCCCCTCCCCAGACCGAGAATTTTCTGTGTTCGAGAACTTGTCAGGCTTTGTCTCTAGAGCTGTCAGCCGCAATTTATTTCAAAAAGGCGCTCTAAAACCAGTATCTCCAAGGGAGTTTGTCTCACTCATCCGGGCCCAAAGCCTACGCGGGGTAAATTCCGTTTTCACGCCCGCTTTTAGGGGGCGGATCAGAAAACGTCAGATGTCTACGTCATAGCTCCGCCTCACCAGATTATTTTGTTTTGCGTTTTGCTTCCAGGTGTTTTAACGGCGGCATTTACGCGCGCTTGTCGATGTTAACCTGCCACGTCCAGACAGTGCTTCATGGTGCATCACGTAATGCGTGAAACGCGATTGCCAGATTTGGAGGGCTGGGACACGGAAACGAGCAAACAGCTTCCGCCGAGACCGTGCTACGGCGTGCGCGGTGCAATAGAAAGAAATTAATAAGGTGAAAAATACGCCACATACAAGGTACTCCTACAAAGCCAGGACAAAAATGAACCATCCCAAAAAACTAAAAAAATCATCTCTTTTTTTATTGTAAAAGAAAACAGTTAACGGAACGAAAATGAGCTGCGCACTGCTCAATATTCCACTTCTGTGTCAGAAATAGTGATCACTAAATGCAGTTGGCAGCAGCACCACTGTGAAGTCTTGGGTGCAGCCAGGTTAGCTCTGGATAAAAAGAACGTGGCTGGTTTTAATCTTAATGTTAACTGCCTTCAAGGGGACTCTTGGCGGTAATATTTTCTTCAGAAGTTATCACGAAAGCCCAAACACTGCAGCGGCCAAGATTGTTTCATAGGTGCGAAATTGGTGAGAGCCCTTTAAAATGTCATCACCTTCATTTCTTCTCCGGCGGACGCGTTGTGGTATGTTGTTTTGGCCCTCAAGCAAAAGATGTTATCTTCGTTTCTAAAACATAATTGTATTTTGAGGCCGCGTTGGTTCCGCAAACCTCCACAGTCTATACTGCACATAGACAAGGCCGTCCTCTCATCAAATTCATTTTCCACTTGTTTTTCTTTAACTCTTCTGGAAGCCAAACCAAGCATAGAAGTCCCACAAGCTCTTCCTGCAGTTCTAATGTGACGCTTGGACGAAATTTCGAAAAACCGTGGTAAAATTAAAGCGAAAGAGCTCCCAAACGGAGCACCCTGAGAAACGCGGCGTGAAATACGCGGCGCTGGCTTGAAGGGGAGGTTAAAACGTGCCCGGAAGAAAAGAGCTTTTAGAGCAGCGAGAAACGTTCCTGGGGATTCAGGACAGGTGTGGGATAAACAAGACCGCGCCAGAGGGCGTGGGCAGCGCAGCCCGGGCAGGAAATGAAGCCCTACGCGTAGAAAATGGAGCACAAACGGTAGAGCAGTATGGCGACGTGGGCACGTACGGAGAGAAATAAAATTTGCAAAAAAGTCTAGACCCAAAATTCTATATTCTTTTACATGGGATTACGGTGGTTTATATTTTCTTGGCCTACAGGTGCAAAAAAAAAAAAGTTTGCCTACAAGAACGCTTATATAAGTGATATGGCAAAGGATTTTACTTTGTTTTTCGTCTTTAAACTGACTTAGAAGTCAACCAGGAAACTGATAGCACTACATTTATAATGATATTTTACTTTATGCAAAATAAAAAGAAAGGGACATGTATTAAAGCCATAAAAACAGCAGTTTTAAGACACTAACCTTACGCAGTTCTTCATGCACACAGTTGTTCGCAGCCCTGTTATTTGGGGCGAAAAATTATTTTTTGTTGTTGTTGTAGACCTCAAAAGACCCAGAACTTGAATCTTAAGTTAGCACTGGGGACGTGCGCAGAAATAAATATCGGAAGGAAATCGCACTTTCTCAAGCCTTAGGTTTCGCCCTTTGCACTGAGGCGCCGTGCATACGCCATCGTTTCGTTCACAACCAATCACAATGCACCGCCTTCGAAGCGAGAACGCTCGACCGTCTCCTATATACGTAGCGGTTTTCTTCCAGAATTTCCAATTGAGGAACAAGAAGTACCCCCGTCTCAACTCCATTTTCTCAGGCATCGATGGGAAAGGCAACGAAAGGTACAGGCGCCGTGTAGGCGGAATTTCACGGTGATTCCCAGTACCGCAATTTCTTCGGGTGCAATTTTGAGCATTCGTGTAGTTGATCTTCATTATGCCGCCTTGCGTCTTCGCTGGGCAAACGGACTGCGAAAAATAAAATAAAATAAAACGCCTTTTCAAAAGCTTTTCTTTGCTTTTGAACAAGCAGATTTCCTGTCTTTGCAAAAAGGCCCAAAGATGCGGTTGGCTTCAATAAAAGACAGAAATGGAAAAAAATGCAATGTGGATACCACATGGATACCTATGCTATACATAATATTGATCTGTAGATATTCTATATAGATACATTTCTCGTAACTCCCTCCCATGGTTTTGCTCATTCCTTACCTAATAAACTATATTCAACTGAAATCAATACAGCTTTATAGCACCATAAAGTGGTCGTAAAATATTAAACGAACATTTATTGGCAAAATGGGCTCAGCCACGATTCGCGTTCAGAGACAGATTACGGGAGTGAGAGAGGGAAAGGAAAATATAGATTAACCAGGTGATTACTGTTGGCAAAGTTGCATTGCAGTAAAGGGAAGAGGGTAATACAGACATCACGGAAATAAACAAAGTTGTGCGTCGTGCACAGCCATCAGCAGGAACGAGTTTGGGGCAATCTAATTTGCCCATTTGTGTTACAAACTCTACAGTTGATTTCCTGCGCAGAATATCCTCTAGCGCCTCCCTGCCACGGCGAATGATGATGTTTTGTTAGTCTTGTTTTCGTTTATAGCGTTGGTCGACTAGAAGAGCTTTATATGCGTGTTATTGCTGGGGAAAAAAAAAACGAACACATGCAAGAGAAGCCAGCACTTCTATTGCTTAGAGAACGGTCTGCTGTAAACGAAGGACGAAGGTGTCATTTCTGCGGTGCCCCGAAGGGGTGTAAAAGAAAAATCTCAAGCGTGTCGAAAATTGCAGCTGAAAAACGCAGTTTGCGTCCTCTCTGTTTCAACCGAAGCGTAACGACGGCCGCGTGTAAGTCCTTTTATGATGCCGGATAACGCCCGTCTCCGACCAGAACAGAATTTGTGAACGAGTTGTGAATTTTGGATGATGTCGCCCCTGTGGCTAGAGAAAGAACGCGCGCAGGAGCTTTCCTCTTCCCGTAGGAAGCACGTAACGCGTGTCCGCTACAGATGTTGTTTCCCAATTAGTTTGTTGTTTTCATTTATTCTTTTTGAGCGACCTGTCGCCTGCCTGCATGGGAAGAGAGCGTTAGCAATCAATTCTCGTTAACTTTGCGAGGGGACGCTCGTCGAGCGGGCACAACTAGAATGTGGACGCGTTTGCCTAGTCTCACGTGGAAGGACAACGTTGGCAGCGCTTCAGCGTTAGCGGCGTCCCATTTCCCTCACATAAACACGGTGCTTTTAGCAGATCGTAGCTGTATAGTGACCAAGCACGTCGTTTGCGGGTGACGCGCGTAAAGCCGTGAAACATTTGTTTCGTGCAACCAACCGTGGCTATGTCCCATTCCTTCAGAGGCGACAACAACAACCACCTCCTTGTCTTTTTTCTCATTTTGTTTCTCTAGTTGACGTTTAACTATCGGATCAGAAAGTAACCATCATTATTGATGAATGAATGTTTGGGCATTTGTGTGTTTCTCAAAATTAGATGTGTACTGAATAGAGTGCTGGTGTGCGTTAAACGCCAGAATAAACAAACGTTTATTGAGAGGAGTGGGGAGTCTTCCTGGTGAATGGGATCCGCTATGTGCTTTTCTTCATTGGAATTTATGTACGTGCGCGTGCACTAGGTTTTGTTATTCATGCAGGTGACACTGAATTTAAGTGCGTCAGAAAAGATATTGGCTTTTGTCTCGAAAGGTTTCAATATAAAAACGTTGTGCACATTCTACGGGACACTACTTCTTGATAGGTAGCATGAAATAGCATTACCGACGAGAGGCTCAATGGAAGAGGGACGTGTCCAAAAGGGGTTGGGGGGGGGGGGGGGGGGGGAGAGGTCTCAGGAAGCCTCCCCCACCGGTAAAAAAAAAAAAAAAAACATTTACAGGCCCTTTCATCACCCCTCCCCCCCCCCTCCCCAATTTTTAGAGCAGTGCTCTTGTTCCGCTTGCATCTCTCAGCATCCCCTTCCCCCCTGTCTCTGTTGAACGAAATTACACCAGGCCCCTCCAGAAAAAAAATCCAGGCTATGCGCCAGTTGTCGATATTGGAAACGCAAGCTCTGCATGCTACGAGCCGGAAGGCGCAAGAAAGTGACGTGGTCACTCAATGTTGTTACAAATGAGCAGCAAACTATTCGCCATCAGATGTATATCTGGCTCCAGTGAAACCCTATGTATAAATTTAGGAGCCACCAATTAACAAAAATTCAACCTGCGTTGACAGCCTGCTTTCTGAGAACAAAATAAAAAAAACATTAAGAAATGTTGCCCACAAGAGCAAGCAAAGAAAAAGAAAACAACTTACATGCTGTTTAATTGTATTAAGCAATGTTGGCAGTGTTGAAAGCAGTCAAATTTCGGACGGCATTTCACAGCCTACCTCACATTTTGCTCTTTCTTCGTTTTGTGTGCGTCTTTTAATCGCGCAGAGAGCACGTTCCCTCTCCGAAGCAGACATGGCAGGCTCACACTCGAACCGTTTCACTACTGGAGTCCCTGATAATGATTTAGCAGCACGCGGGAGAACCACATGAAATCGATATCGGTTCTCACACAACCAATCTCATTACAAGAAGCGCTGAAAACAAACAGCTTCCCTTCCTTACTTCAACGTCGCTTCGGCATGCAGACATGTTTCTTCTGTTTCATGTTTTTCTTCTGTTTCATGTTTTTCTTCTGTGAAGAAACGGCCTGCGTTTCTTCTGTGGTCGACCCTGCACACAGACGGCGATACCACTTGTTCAATCTGGCAGCTCTCTCTTGCGAATGTAAATCACTGGGACGAGTGTTCCACGTTCGCAGCTCTGCTAATGCAATTTAAAAAAAAAACTAAACGACTGTGATGTAGACGACGTCGTTGTGTTCCTTCGTGGTCTCAAACAACGCCATGTATCTGTGTTTTTGAGGTCGAGTTGATACGAAAATGTTTGTTCATGTCGACGTTCTGCTGGTTCAAGCAGCGACGGTGAGTGCGGGTAGAACAACTTCTATCCATTTGCCCTGGATTCAGGTCAGCCTTTTGCGTCGTATGCCAGTGAAACGGATGTCACTGTGAACGCCTTTGATGACGCATGTTCATTCATGGCAGGTACGTCACATAGCAGTGTTCTGATGGCATAGAGAATTAAGTCACTGTAAGTCACATCTTAACCTAACTAGTCTTGTCTGGAAGTTAAAAGAGAAGCGTAAAATTCCTCCGGACAGACGCGTGCAAATAGCAATGCATGGAATACGCGTGGCATGTTGCAAGGATTTAACAGCGATGACGAATGATTTAGTAATAGTGAGTTGTCAGTGTTCATAGCTAAATCTACTGGCGTCGTGTAAGGAAGGTGTCTGAGGAAGCGCCGGATAAGACAGTATCCTTTTCTGGGACGACAGTTACGATAGTGCACGCAATTTTTTTATAATTTTGTTCGAAGCGTCTGTAGGCGTTATCAGGAAATCGGGCATGCCACCTATATTTGATGTCCCTGTTGGATCGAATAGAAGGGCCGTTTCGTCTCTAGAAAAAATGGATTACTCTTCAATACCAAGAAATAAAGTTAGACGTCGCGAAGTTCTACAGTGCACCTAGGAAGTGTTCTCCGGTACTAACACTTTTTTCTTCTTGCACTCTGTAGAATATTTTCTTTCAGGACAATGCGACTGAGATTTGTTTGCGGAAACAGCTTCGAATGATAGGAAACATTTAATCAAGCGTAAATCTATTTTCGGGATGAATGGGGCTCAAATTGCATTAGCGTGGAATTTTGTAGAGATCGTGAATTCCTACAGTTTTTGAGCTGTTCATTTTAGTTGGTTAGATATAGGGCTCCAATTACAGATGCACACATTTTCACAATTTCCTCTATAGTAGGACATAATATGCGTCTGAAAGTATATATTACACCACTCGCAATAACCGGTGCATTACCTCCTAATTAAGATGTAGGTTGCTGCTGTGCAGAATGTTTCATATATTTCACTAAGGGTCGCTCGAAACAGTGTGGCATTTCTTTCATGCACACGCTGTCTTCTATAGCTTCTAGCTTCCGTTTTGTATTGGGGATGCCTCCAGATTTCTCGCTAAGTTGCAGCGACTAAAAAAGCTCAAAATAAAACAAAACACAGCTCGATAAAGTTTCAAGCAGGAAGGCATGGGTTGAGATGAATAATGGCCAGAGGGGACCCTTTGTTGATGGATTGCCAGTTGCTACAGCAATCACTCCACACGTGAACCACGGCTAGAAGTTACCACGTGTATGAATTCTTTTTGCTACCGTCGGCTGTTACAGATTTGGTCCTTGACATACATGAAAGAAGGAGCACTGCTTTCGTTGTTCCTTTCCTACTCTTGCCCATTCGCCCTCTGCCGTTTTCTCTTGATTCTTCGTGCACAATCAACCAGAGGCCAGCGTTATTGGTCGAATCAATCAGACCGTGAACGGTTCTGTCTCAGTTCCAGACGCGTGTCCAATTGAGCCTTGCTGTGATGAGTAAACGCTGGGGCAAGAACTAAGCCATCGCTCAAACGGTGCGACGGCAAGTCGCTCGCTTCTGTCTGGCCAAGAAACTCGGATTAAACTCGTTCCTTTTGTCTTCGACGTTTCCTCTTTGGCTTCCTCTCGGGGCTTGTTTCCTGCTCGATTAGCTCCAACTGTCTGATGATAGTTTTGCGGCGCCTATGGCTATGCCAGGCATGTTGTTCTTCGTTATACAGGTAGCGTTATGTCTGATTTCCCGGATATGTCGAAGATATCAGCGCGCAATTATCACAATTGTCTTCGTAACACCGTGTGCTGCGGGCTCTATTAGGTTGATTTCTTACCATCCTAAAGACACAAAAATTAAAAAGCGTGGCATAACCACATTTCAATTCACTTTTATTCCTAAAAGGTCCCCATTCAAATGGGTGCTACATAAGGGTAGGATATAACAATCCATGGGTGGAATATCACTCTTATGCCTTTTACCAGAACATAGATAAAGCCTTGACGTCGAAGACAGCAATAACAAGCATAAATATTAAAACTCGAGGGCAAATAATATGCAAGCATAACTAAAAATGAAAAAAATAATGAAGGAATGGCAATTGCAATTTAGAACCACGTATGCAGAACGAAGAAAAACAAAAAAAACGGGCGATAAGTGCAGCAATGACCAAATGTGCGTGCTCTCAAAGAACTCATGAGAAGAAAGGACAGAAAACAGCTATTCTAGTCAAAGCGATATGTCAGCGCCTAAAAGAAAAACTGAAGAGATCTAGACACTGAATAAAACTGAATAAGGGCACTCTATATGATGTAGAAAATTATCTCGAATTTTATACCATTTTCATGAGTTTTTCACATAATTTAAGAGTCTTTTCCGGATAGTTTCGACGTTATTCCTGTGATCTGCATGGCGTTGTGAAGAGGCTATATTGATATTAACTTTGCCGTATATGTTGTACCGACTATGTGTATAGTCACTGTATGTTCCAGTAGGTTTCCACTTGAGCCACGCGAAAAGAACAACATAGTAAAATTTTGTCAATTATGCAACACTTTACTAGAGCTCCCTTTGTTCGCGAAATCAGGCTATACGTTAGCGAAGCATATTGCTGCAAGCCCCTCTTAAGACCAGTGTGAGTAAGTCTTGGCGGTCGTCCGCGTATATTATCAAAGTTCCTGGAAAGTCTCACGCCAGCAGACTCATCAGTCAAGAAGGAGAAAAATTGGGAACCTAAAGGACTGTGATGACTTAAACAGAGCGTTAAACATAGTGCGTAAAACATAGTACGAGCAAATAAGTGGCGCAAAAAGAAATGCG
Source organism: Amblyomma mixtum (assembly GCF_055824585.1). Classification (NCBI taxonomy): domain Eukaryota; kingdom Metazoa; phylum Arthropoda; class Arachnida; order Ixodida; family Ixodidae; genus Amblyomma; species Amblyomma mixtum. Next base: position 210,919,647 of record NC_143012.1, on the reverse strand, counting down.
TTTTTTTTTTGGGGCGTAAGCCTCACCCGTCTTTTATCCAATACAGCATAAGATGTGCCACGTCTTTTTAGTCCAAGCGCTGGAGGGGAGGAGGGGGGGGGGGCATACGTTTACAGTAGCTTTTATTTATATATGTTAGTATATCACTCGACCGGAGATTCGTGTTTCAGACGCTGCCCTAATCTACTATAGGAGGAAAATAATGAACACCAGCGCTGACATGATACGAGAGTTGCACATCATTTCTAGGAATTGTTTCACATCACTTCAATTCGTTTATCTGTATGCGAAAAGAACGAATGGATAGACTCTCCCTTTTCTGTTAGCCAATAGGAAGCATTCTGTACGGCAACCGTTAGCAATTTTATTAAATCTGCTCAGTGTGCAGTTTATATGCCGCAGCCTTTCTCCGTTTTATCCCCTTAAGAAAGCACCTTAAAAGAGGAATTTTTCGGTTTCGTCGGGTAAATTTAGTATATTATACGGTATACGAGGTCTGTTAGAAAAGTATTCGACTTTATTTTTTTTTTGCAAACACCTGATGGATATGAAACAAGCGCGCTAACAGCAGCCGACCTTGAACCCTCGTGCGCATGCACGAATTTTTTCCCGCCTGCCGATAGCGTCAGTGGCTGGGAAGCAGCGTTTGAGTGAGGCAGTGCGCAGCGCTCTCGTCGGTTTTTTGTTGCAATGAAAATGGCGGAGCGAGAGGAGCAGCGCTACTACCTCAAATTTTGCCAGAAACTTGGCGATAGCCAAGTGGAAACCATTCAAAATGTTCAGACGGCTTTCGGTGATGATGTTATGAGCAGTACACAGATTAAGCAGTGGTGCAACTGGTTTAAAGACAGCCGCACATCGCTGGAGAGCGAGCCACGCTCCGGTCGGCCATCAACATGCCGAAATGACCAGGTAATTGCCGAAGTGAACGCTGTGGTGATGCGGGACTGTTGTGTGACTATCCGAGAAATTGCAGGAGAGGTAGACATCAGCAATTTTTCTGCACAATCCATTATCACCGAAGATTTGGCCATGGAGAGAGTGGCAGCGAAATTCGAGCCGAAGCTGCTGACGGTGGAGAAAAAGCAGCTTCGTGTTGAAGTCTCACAGGAGATGCTGGATTCCACAAACAGTTACCCTGACTTCCCCGACGCCGTAATCACTAGTAACGAGTCTTGGGTGTACGGGTACGACCCGGAAACCAAATCCCAGTCGTCACAGAGGACGCATTCCACGTCACCAAGACCAAAGAAGTCCCGCCAAGTGCGCAGCAATGTCTAAGTGATGATGACTGCTTTTTTGACTCCCTCTGTGTGGCACACCACGAGTACGCACCCCACAGGGTCAAAGAATGACTAAATAGTACTACAGGGGTGTCCTCCATCGCCTACGTGGTGCTGTGCGGCGCAATAGACCGGAATTGAGGTCAACAAGAAATTGGCGCATCCCTCGCGGCATTGCTCCTGCACATTCCTCGCATTTGATTCAAACTTTTCTGGCGAAAAACCAGACTCCTGTAGTTCAACAGGCTCCTTACTCTCCTGATATGTCGCCCTACGACTTCTGGCTGTTTCCTAAAATGAAGAGGCCATTGAAAGGAGCGCCATTTCAGAAAAGAAAGGACATTATGGCTGCAACGACAGCAGAGCTAAATTCCATTCCGAAAAGGGCCTTTTCGGAATACTTCCAACAATGACAGCGCCGCTGGGAGATGCATATGGAGCCCCAAGGAGACTACTTTGAAGGTTATTAGGTTTCTAACGCTCCAGTTATGCCAGTTTTTTTTCTTCGGCCAAAGGTCGGATACTTTTCTAACAGACCTCGTATATACTAATCAGCGAGCGAAATCGAAAATCGCAGCAGAGGCTCCATACTGAAAGCTCGACCTACTTTCGGATAAGAAAATGCCGGCTGCGTAAGCACTTGGTTTAAGTACTAATGATGCGCTTGATCGCCTAGAGAAGCGCCGAACACTTACTCGTGATGGAACCGAGGAGGTAGCACTTGAGCGGCTCTCTATACGGTGAAACAAATGACTGTGTTGTTGATAGAAGGGCGCAATCTATGACCGTTGAGGAGATCTACGTTCCGAGCAGGTCGCAGGAGCTGCGCGGCTCTAGCAAATTTATTTGTTAGTTCTTCAAAAAATTTTTGCTTCCAATCCCGAGAATGAGCAATCGAAATTCTGAGCCCACGTTTTAACGCGGAAACCTTTAATGCCTCATCGTTGCAAGCAGCAGTTGTCGACAGAAATGTCACGCTTTTCAATACGTCGAAACGGTCGTGACGTCATAGTGCGCGAATTTCAAACGGGGCCATTTGTACTTTGGCCAGTAACCATGCAGCCAATTAAAGAGATCGTATAGTGATGCTCGAAAAAGTGGGACTGAGTTTAGTTCATTGCCAAATTAGCCTGATTAACCCTTCTAGTCAGGCCAGATAAATACATAAAGCAGAGTAGGAAATTGGTCCAGCTCGGGGATCGAACCCCGGTCTCCGGAGTGCGAGACGAGCACGCTACCTCTCCGCCATGCCAGATCGATGGCTTGGAATGAACAAGGCGCGTCTAGTGAACACGGTGTCTTCGTTCACGCCCATCTTCCTCTCTTCCCGTTATGGCGAGGTTTAAGTGACCACCGAGATATGACACCCTGATACATTTGCTTTCCTCAAAAACCAATTTACCGATGAGCAAGGCGTACAACCTTTCCTCAAAAAGCGTTGCATTCAAAGGGCAACGCATTGCGCCGAACGGGTGGTGGCGTTCCGTGGGCCGCCTGACAGCGCTGCAACAGGCTGTGGCGTTCCACTTCTAAAGGCGAAGCTAAAGCGTCATTAATTGGCAGTTAATTAATGCACCAACAGAATGTGAAGTGAACAATCGCGTAGCAGAATGCAGCACTCAGGCTTTCGCCTTTGACCACTTTAGCCGCTAAAGTTCCTCGTAATTTTTTTTTCTTTATTACATTTTCACAACGGGTATTATGCCATGCCCGCTCGACGGTTTGGAATGAAGAAAGGCGCGTCTAGTGATACGGTCTTTTCGTTCACTCCCATCTTCCTCCCTTCCCGTTACGGTCAGGTTCAGGTGTCCACGATATATGCGTACATTTCCTTTCCTCAAAAACCAATTTACCGACGAGCAAGGCGGAGAACAGAGCGGGCGATGGCGTTCTATGCTCTCTGGCAGCGTTGCAAGACGCTGTCGCGTTTCATTCTTAGAGGCGAAGCCTAACATCTTAACAACGCATCAGTGACACAAACAGCAAAACCGCGCTTAAGGCTTTCGCCTCAGCGCACTTTAGGTCAACTAAGTGCCCCCCTGAGTTTTATGCGAAGCATACTACTTTAGCTACCACTTCAGCCCTTCACCGTGGTTGTGCGCCCTCAAATAACGTGATACATGACGTCACACCACGTGACACGATGACGTCACGACAGTGGAGAAACGGGGGCCCACCTCGCGCCGTCGCTGTGGTTGTGCGCCTCGAAATTACGCGACACGATGATGCTTCGCATTCTCCAGGCTTAACCAAGTTAAGCCTCAGACTTTTTTATGAAACGTTCTAGAGAAATCATGGTGGAAGTTTTGACATAGCATGCCCGGCAGGTTTTATGAGGGATCTATAGCAACAAAGTTGCCCATGAGCTGTGAGAGACAATAGTTTAGACTTCCGGAATAATTGCGACCCCTGCGGTTCTGAAACGCGCACAAACAGTGTACAGCGGATTTGGTTTCTACCGCAATGAGGCCCCAACAACCGAGATTGATCCTGCGACGATGGGCTCGGCAGTCCAGCGCTACAGCTGCCAAGCCATCGTTTCAGGCGGATGTGCTGTAATTGTGATGTAGATAATTCGTTTTGCCAATGTTTAGTTTCATGTGGCCGCGTCCTGAAGCACTTTGAAACTATTGCAAAGTAGCTCTTTCTGGTTCTTTATTACCCTATTTTTTCTCTGGACGCAATGCAAAATTTATTTTGAAAACGTAATACTAAACATTATCCGGAAAGAATCATTGAAAAATATAGTTAACTGAATAATTCAATCACGATAGAATTCTGATGCTTGTGAAGCCTTTGGCGGCGATGGCTACTAACCTCTCCATAACCCTTACCAGTTCACACTGAGTGATGGAAAATGTAAAAGGTTCAAAGAATATCAGTACAGTGCTGGTCCATGAGCCATGACATGCCTGAGACAAGAAACTGGAGAACTTAGGTTTTCCTGAATTTACGTGAAGAGGAAGTTTACTTCCTGGTTATATATTATCCATCCGCAATGAGGATTCATTGCACATAGTGTGTGCCAAAACATTTCCTTAGCATGCAGAAAAAGGAATCTCTCCCCTCCCTTCTTAAGGCGTGATTACCTCCCCTTTCATGGTTATAAAGCTTTTCCCATACATAATTCAAACTTGCGGTGAAGCTCCCACTGAAGACCCCCACATACTACTGCGCACAAAAAGCATTTAGCCCAGCTGCAATTTCATTAATAGGAGTCTTCAATGGCACATTTTAGCAACCAACCTCAGAAGATGCTTTTATGATGTATTTGACGAAGAATTGAGCCTCCGCGCAGCCTTCGTTTCTGGCGTTTTTAAATTAAAGATAAGCTGACCATACCTCTCTAATCCGATCAACGCTAACAACAGATGCCACTTTTGCCATCATAAAATCCAAACCAGAAAGACGTGTTCCGTTTGACCGCTTTTGTAATTCTTCACTAAATATTGCCTGTGGTTTAGCTCTGGTTAAACCTAGTCGAGTAGCGATAGCTACAGACCCCCTGATGCGCTTAGGCTTCGCTTGTATTTAGACATGTTGTTATTAAACCGTGGTTTCCCATTGGACGCTCCTCTTGAGTTTCTTCAGCGTGCTGTCTCCTCTTCCCTTCATTTCTACGGCGATTCCTGTACTCCTTCAGGCTGGACGACTTCTCCCCATCCATACTGTGGTCTCAACTATGGCTGCGGCGACGCCAGCTGTCCCCTTCTATACTCTCGGTTATCACAACTGCGGAGCGTGAGGTGTGACGTCATACAGAGGGCGCAGCGAGCGCCCAACGGCAGCAGCGGTGGCCGTGCGGTGACTGCGACGAGCCGAGTTGCTGGAGAATCGAGGGCCGTGGTGTGACGTCACAGTGCGGCCACGGCGAAGATGCGAAAACCTGGCGTAATGTAGTTATTTCTACAAAATGATAAACACTGGCCAGCGTTTAATGTCCGTTACAAAGTGGGCAACTACTGTCGATGCATGTGCCCTCCGTCATATGTATTAAGTGCACATTAAGGTAGGAACCCACCCCTTAGATGCTCTTTGTAGAGCTAACAAGCCTAACCAATAAGACGACTCCTCTTTGCATCCCTCCTACGTTAAAAATATTTTTCTTGCGCGTATATGTTTCACTGACCTATTAATAAGTGGCGCACGATCTGAACGCAGCCGTTGCGTGCTGGAAGTCATTGTGGTTAATAACTTGAAACGGGGCTAGAATATTCGCTCTCACAAAGCACAGCAACTGACGCGTGTTACTTCGAGTGCTAAACAAGCCCCATTTAATGCAACAAAGTATAAAGCGCATTCGGTCGAAAAGCAGTCGGCGGAGTAGTAGTCGGCACTGCATGTCGGGAATAATCGAGGGGTGGGAGGGAGGAAGGCTTCATAAATACAATCGTATAATGCTAACCGTTTGCCGCAGAACGTTTGGAGCGTGTCATACGATTCAGCGGTTCGTGAAGCATAAACTTACTAGTTAAGTTCGAGGCTATAGCTCGCGGTAGGGATTCGATCTGGCGACCTAAAATCAAGGAAACTAGAGACCTATAATGGGGGCTGCGTAAAAAAAAAATCATACAATGCACCTTTCGGGTGTCCAGGAAGATAACAGAGACGGTTACTGCTGCATTTCCTTTCCTCAAGAAAAAAACAAAACAATTTCCGATTTTTCCAACTGGCAAGACTTGGCGCAGATGGGGCAATGGCATTTCATGCCCTTACTGGCAGCTCTTCAACATGCTGTGGCGATTCCACTGAAGCGTCCTCCAGTTTTTTTTGTTCGTAGGCGTTTTTCAATAGATGTTCTTCAGTAGTATATAGTAGTCCTGCTATCTAAGTTGGCCAAAATTCTGGTATAAGTTGTACGAGCTGTGAACCGCATAAAGTTTTCTTTAAGAAAGAGAGCAGTGAAGAGCTGAAGTGAGAAGTCTCGCTTAGTTTTGTGCATATGGTTTTACTCATCAGTTATCGAATTCTGCAAGGCCGAGCTCTTGCAGTTTTGGCTGATTGGCGTCCCTACTCTTCGCTGTAATAAAAATTAACGATGACATTCAAACACTTCGAAAATGTGTTGTATTGGTTGGTTGATTGTTTTATTGCATATTGCCCTCCTCAGCTCAAACCAGGTATTTTCGGTATTCAGCTGTAAAACCTGTTGAAGCATAGGTTTCAGATGAAAAGTAAACAGCAACTAGCTACAGATGGCTCTTGTATGCTGTAGCACTGACGGGGGTAGAAAAAAATCGAAAAAAAACAGGCTCATTAGTAAAGCCCTCTTTAAAAAAAAAAGATGACATAGAAGTGAGCATATTTTTTGCTTTTACTTAATCCTACAACCGGCTTTTATACGACGCCCGGGATGGCCGCATGTTACGCGTTCCACTAATTTCGAGTTGCAGCGTGAGGTGCAACGCAATGCAGCGGTGACACCTTGTTTTGTCTTCGTTAGCTGAGCGCTGTTTTTTTTTTTTTTCGTCTTGAGGCATCACGCAGACCACAGACGAGTGGTAATTACCGTGTTGCAGGCTAGCAGAGCCGGGCTGTCGCAACAACTCCCATAGGCAGAACGTGCGAGCAGTGGCTCTACATTTTGTTTTCGCGGGCAGGAAACACCGTTGTTGTTTTTTACCCACTGACAATGCGCAGAAAGTGCAGCAGCAAGCTATAAATTAGAGCCGAAAAAAGGTCGCCCTTTTCCATAAACACAGAAATTATGTTTCTGTTGATTAGCGCCGCCGCGGTGGCTCCGTGGTTATGGTGCTCGGCTGCTGACCCGAAAGACGCGGGTTCGATCCCGGCCGCGGCGGTTGAATTTCTTTGGAGGAGAAATTCTAGACGCCCGTGTACTGTGCGATGTCAGTGCACGTTAAAGAACACCAGGTGGTCGAAATTTCCGGAGCCCTCCACTACGGCGTCTCTCATAGCCTTAGTCGCTTTGGGACGTTAAACCCCATAAACTAAACTCTGTTGATTAGCTGCTTACTTCGATCAGTGCCCAACGTGATCCTCCTGTAGCAGATTGAGTGGAATGCTGTATAGCAGCTCGTGGACTGCAGTTCGTATCCTTGGCATTTTCGCAAATATTTTCTGATATGAAAATAAAGCGTAACACCGATGTCAGATGGTTGTCTTTTAACGGCACTGACAGTTGCTCCTTTATTGTCATGGTTATCGGTAACCTTTAATTTCATTCCAAATTCTACACGTTTCATGGTTATTCTGCGCCTAGATAGGTTCAGCGGCAGTAGTTTAACAGCCAGTTGAGCTCCTGGAAAATTGCAGAGCCAACAAATATCTTCACAACGCGTTACACGACCCAAGTTTAACGCCGGAGAAGGCAGGCGCTTGACAGGTCGGCGACTAAAGAATCGGGTACACACTCGAACACCAGGATCATGGCCGTAGGGGTTTCAAAAGTGGCTGCATCTAAAAATCGCTTGAATGCCACAGGCACAGAGCAGACATATATTGGTTAGAAGAGCGTATCCAACAGCATATATAAGCTGTGCTATAATTAGGTCTTAACGGTCTTCCGATGCATTTCATGCTGGCTCCTGCTGCCGGCGACGACGTCGATGATTGTTCATTTGCGAAAACTTTAAAAGCCTCATAGTAACAAAAGGTGTCTTTGGTCATAAAAATTGCCTCTTTGCTAGAGGAAAGTGACGTCACCAGACCGGAAGTGATGTCAATTACGGTAAAGGCATCAAAAGCTTCTAATGCTATCGCGTTGCCAACGAATAAGGAATTCAGGCGCTCCTTTGAATTTTTTCTTCCTATGTCTCTACGTTTAAGCAGGGCAGTTGTGCCACGTTGCTCTTGAGTGGATGAGGCAAGACGCTGCAGGGAAGGGACAAATATGGTTGGTTTATGGGGTTTAACGTCCCAAAGCGACTAAGGCTATGAGAGACGCCTAAGACAAATATCGAAGTTTCTAGAATGGTTGTTCAGCGCTACTTATTTCAGACGAGCGCACCGATAGACATCAAATGAGTAGCGATTAATTATTATTGTGGGAACAATGCGTCCCCAAAAACCCTCGCTGCCTGTGAAGCAAAGAGCGAAATTTCCCTAATAGTGTTTGTTTTCCTGGCAAGTCAAGTTCGCTCCTTTCAATAATTTTATTTGAGCTGAATTTAATGTCAACAGAGTGTGCTCGCCTTACGGAAAGAGCTGTCCGAAGGACACGGCACATGAGCAGGCATCTAAAAAATTTCCAGAAAATCAATGTAAATATTCCCCCGATTTCCGAGACGCATTCAGCTGCCGCGACAAGGTGGATAGAGGAAAAAAGAAATCTGATAACAAGTTTGAAGACGAAGGCAGGGAAACATGAGGACTTCTCTCTGACTTTTCTGACAGAGCTCACAGCACTGCAGGTCTGCCCGGGAGCAGATAGCACTGTTCTGCTCTCATACTATTACAAATAAACAAATTCGGCAGAGAAACTTAAGACTGCTTACGTGCGCCACTGCGAAAGCACTCATTTGCCTGGGTAATTGACACCCTCCTGCACGCACACACCACCTATACACTTGCTATGACACCACCCTGAAAGCTGTGCAAGAAATGGTTGCATGATAGTTTTGATACAAAAGTCTGGGAAGACACGCGAGTGAAAGTGTATATATCTCTCGTTCGAATTCCTGTTATAAGCTGGCCTCCAGCTTGACTAGCACATATAAGCTATATGCAACGAGAAATCATATGACACCGCCCAGAACGCTGCACGACAAAAACAAATTTGGTACGAATGTTGTCCGTAAAAACTGGCGCCACATGGAGGCCGGCCAGTGGCGAGTGTACCTAGAACGACGTGTATGAGTTTGTCGGAAGTGGCAGTGCTGGGTTTTTTGTGTATATCATACGGCCGCTGAAGGAAGTCAGCGTATTTTTCTTGCTATCGCTGGAATTTTCTGTACCATCTGCGAGCACACGTTAGCGCAAGCACACACATCGGCTTTCCCCCGTAATGAGAGTAGTCATGCTTTCGCATTGAAAGAGCACAGAAGGAAGACTACAACGGCCATGCAAATGAGCAGAATGACAGACTTCATTACAGCAAGAACACATCACCTGACACAGTCATCTCCGAGGAGAAAATATATTGGCACTTTTTTCCGGACCCTCTAAAACGCGCACGCAGCGCGCGTGGAACTCAGAGAAGCGAAAAGGGTGAGAATGAAGGCACGCGCACGCAGAGCTCTCGAGCAAACCTAATCGCGCGTACGGAACGCCGCCTACCGCCACATCCAGCAGAGCCGCTTCCGACGAGCTCACTTGCCCCCAACATCCTGCAGCTTCTACATTCCCTAATCACTTTCACTTTCCCCTTTTCACTCTAGGCTTTATCATAGGAAGTCAGGCATACCGCTCTAAAGGTGTTCGACGGTTCAACGCCACGTCCTTTTCGCGTGTGGCCGCATTGATTCTTTAGGAAGAGAAGGGGGCACCTCCCTATATTGACTACGTACACTGCAGGCGTACCTGCGAAGACAGCAAAGCTAATTTTGCCACGATACCCGCTCTGTAGATTACAACGTAGCCGTCCTTTTTCATTACATGGTGTATCAGGTGTTTGGCGAGAAGTACATTTCGTGACTGCCCGCACCGCAATAAACCGGGCAGTGCACAATTTATCTAAGCATACTTTACCGTAGAGAGAGTGAACGATGAACGAAGAGGCAGGGAGGTTACCTAGGCGACGTCCAGTATGCTACCCTACATTTGGGAAGGGCGACGAAGGGAGAGATAGAAAGGAGAGAGAGGAAAGTAGTAATGTTGTTAGCACTCAGGGTGGTGACAAAAAGGAGAAAGATGAGAATTATACAGTAATAAGACCACTAACTCAACTATTCACTCTACTCTACCCTGTGCGTGGGCATTTCAGCTCTTTTGACAAAGTGGGGACAGCCGAGACTACGAGCAACAATACCAAACTCTTCCTTTTCAAATTCCAAATTTCTGCTACTTACCTCGACAGGGTAAACCCTATACTTCCCATATATTTTAGGTCCTGTCTTTGCGCACTTTTCTCAAAAGCCAGTAGCGATAGCCCCAAGCTGTTAATATCTTTTTTTATTTTTGCATTGCCTTAGCCGTTCAGTTACTCCTTTTCAAAGCTATTCGTAGAAGAGAAACATACAACACGGGAAGCAGTGGATATTTTAAAAGGTGCGGAAAAAGAATGTCCGGTTAGAGATGAAACAAATTGGAAATCAAAACCTCGTGGATATTTTGGCTACCCGGTCCTCTTAAGATTTTCTTTATAGAAAGATGTAAAAGTGCCCTCGAACGGTTATACTTGCGGGTTGTTCTGAAAATAAAGACGTTTATCCAAATTAAACTGAAATTTTTATCAGTGCCATAGGTGCTCTAGGGCTACGAAAAAAATAAACGCGCGGTTCCTTGTATCTGAAACGTACAAAAATACCCAGCTGATAAATCAGGCAAAAGAACGCGTGTGCGTTCACTCGATAGATAAAATATTTGCTCAAACAGTTTGACACATGTACATGACAATGGTGTCTTAGTATTTGAAACTGCCTTGTGTTCAAGGGAACTACATTACCGTCTTGTTTAGTTTTCACTTGTTTGTATTAAAACGCATTGTTTGTTCATATCCCAACCTCATTTGCTATACAACTGCGGCTGCTTTGGTAACGTGGCTCTGAATATATGTGCCGCCTGTTTTGTCAAAGGAGAACTGGAATCACTTTATACAAAAAACACACTGCATTACAGCACCCGGCGCAACGTGCTTGTCACTTGTCATCTCGTATATAGCACAGAATGGGATCAAATCACAGTTATCTGCCGCATACAGCCGCACACGTGCCACAACCGACTGTACACCGTTTCCAACAGCCAGCGACGGGTTCTCTTGGGCACTGTCATTGGCCACAGAGAAAATTGCAGTATCTTTACCACAGCAAAGCTATCGTGTAGTGTCATCACCTATTTTATTTGTCATTATATGATATGTTGTGTATCAAACAGACTATGCTTCCCTATCTACTATTACTTTTTTACATACATTATATTTACACATGGAAGTAGGTGTGCCAGCGGAAGCGCAAGACAGGGCGCTTGTGGGCGGGCCACGACAATCAAACAAAGTGCAGTCTCAATACAGACAAAATTACATGGTTTGCCATATAAAATAGAGAAAAAAAACATATATTGATAGGAACAACAATCACACTTGCACACACTGAAAAAGTAGGTTAAATACGTAGATTATGAGGATGCAACAACAACAAAAAAAAGCAACCGTGCTTTAGAACACGTATCAACAAGACCTTCAAAATGTTTCGAGCCATTATGTCAGTGTACCGTTTTAAAGGTTCTAGACGTAACTAGCCAGGATTTTACTTGTAATTTGACCTCTTTGATAGTCTGCAATGATAGTATTTTTGTTGGAAGCTGGTTAAAAAGGAAGGGGATGTAGAACATCCGGCACGTTTTTCCATAGTGTGTATATAGTGTGTTGTAATACTTCACAAACATGTATTCTGTTTCAAATTATTCTGCATATTTCCTGTCCTTAAGAGGTCTGTGCAGCTTTTTTTTTTTTTTGCATACGGGTCTTCCCCCATGTGATGCCCGCCTTTAAAGGGCTTGTTGTCGTGATTTTATGAAACATAACACACAAATAATTAAATAATACTTACAAACACCCCGCTCAAGGCTCATATCAGCGAAAAGCTGGCGGGGTATTAGGACACACATGTCGTCTGTGGGCCGTTTTCCTTAACGGAAGGATGCGTCGACTGCGACCCTCCATCATCGGCTGCCGTGGCCGTTGACGGGTGAGACACGATCAAATTGTTCGGCCGCCTTGGTTTCCGATTGCTTAGGCGTCTTTCATCTCAAGGTAATGCTTGATGTCCTCCCAGCGGCGAGTAGCTGTAACCTCGGCTAAGAGCACGCCAGGGTGTTGCCTACAGACACGCTGCGTTCTCGTTCTTGATAATGATAACAGATAATGTGGACGGCAATGATGAAAACTCAGTGCCTTGGATTGAGGCCTGCTCTCTTCCCTATGTTCTTTCTGTAGCCGGTGCTCTGTGTTCACGTCGTTCCTGAAAGTTCCTCTCCTCCGGCCGCTGAAGAATATCCACCAATGCGAAGTTTGAAAAATTCAGCCTCCAGGGATAGAGGCCTTAGTGTTGCAAAAGAGACAGACAACCATCGTTTGGCCAATTGACTGAATAAATATGTAACTTATCGGCTTATTTGTTTATTTGTTTACTGACGGCGTCAACGGAGCAGCAAAATAAAGGCTGTCGTTATTCACGAGTGAGCATTTTTTGGCGAATAGTTTTTATTATGATTTCGAACATTTTTAAATATTTATGGCTTTGGACGGCTAACATAATTCATTTGAGTCGAAAGGACGTCCGTAAAATATGCAGAATTGTGTTGGGTGTAACAATAGCAGCTTATATAAGGTAAAGTAGTCGCATCGTGTCACTATCAAAATCCCTCTTATCAGCAGTAGATGAAACAACACGATGCCGACAGCTCGTACCAGTGAAATCTAAACTTTAAATTCAAGGCGCCCTTTGAGAAGCTGACAATAAATGTTGAGCGCTTCTGGGGCGGCAGCAACAGTTAGGCACTTATGAATCATTCTTCACATGCAAAATCAAGCACAACGCTACAATACTAACTTCCAATGACAATACTGAACATGTCAATTGTTTACTGACTTTGGCATAGTAAAAGTAGTGAACATTTTCGAATTCCATTTGGTGTATTCCTTCTTCTGATATCCAAAAAAGTGAAGCATTTTTAGGCAAAGGTTCCAGTTTAGCTATCGAAAAAACATACTCGAGCCCGTGCCTCACACCCGTGGATAATTCTGCAGAGGCGTTTACTTAGGACAACCACTTAAAACCATGCATCATTCGTGCTAAATAAATACGAAAACTCACTGCTTGATTTCACCATTTTTAGTCGAAGAAAAATTCCCGAGTAGTTTGCAAAGATACCCAATTACTTTTTCCTGCTTTATTTTATGCTATTATAGTAATATACGAGAATTGTGCGAATATGTTCCAACATGATTATTCACTCAGATTAATTTTGTTTTTCCCGTTGGTGCGGCTCCTGAGTTCTTGTTTTTTTTACTGGCTCTTTTCTTGCCAAAAAAAAAATCCTTGCATTTCTGTTGCCATATTATGTCTGTACCTTTATGTGAACACAAACTGCCTGCTGAACGGTCGTCCGCTTCTATATGTCTGAATCTCCGGCCCTGTCTATAAGTCTGCTATTGCTTTATGGTGGGGTTTCCATGAATCTACAGTTGGAAAGTAAAAAATTTGCGACTGCTTATGGGATACAGACGTCATACGCATTACTTTCACTCTCCACGGCACTGCCAGTTGGGCATTCAACAAACCAGGCTATTAGAGTGTTTATCAAAAGGCGAAAAATGAATAGAATAGGCGACAAAAACTGGGAATCAGCAGCCTATTCGCACGAGAGAAAAAGAAAACGATAAAACACTGAAAGTGAGGGCCGCTGCTTCAATCAGGTATTGGTTCGCCCTCGGTATTAGTAAGGCTCTCTTATACTTCCTAATGCCTTCCGCAACCAAAAAAAAATATACGCGAAGTTGCCTTTGTGACGCACCATCTAATGGGTCCCGCTATCTCCTTCGAACACCTACACCGACAATGGAGCGGCCCATTGCTGCATTTTCAGTACCGGCTGTCGAAAAGCTACCGCGGTTCCATTCTGATGGTGCCCCCACTCCTGTGTTTTGAAAGTCCGCCACCTGTCTGGCTCTTTATCTCCGTCCTCCTTTTGTGGTTGCTCGGCTTGCTTAATATATGCCCTGCGCTGCCAAAGACGGCACTCCAGCTTATTAAGTAAATCAAACGAAGGTTCGCAATAGAAATTATTTCCTTCTCGTGTACAATACTTGTCACACATTGCTAACACGTCTTAATCTCTCTTTAGGAGGCTCAGGGGGTCTGTGTATAGCGTAAAAATAAGATTGGGGGAGGAAAATTGAATTCATAACTAAAGCATCGGTACCTGGAAGTCCCGAAACATATAAATCAATGAATCGCTCAGTTTCCTTTGGGTGCTTTTTGTAATCCTGTTCAAAAACTCCGGGTTTGAGGATGCCTCTTGTTCTTCCTTCTTGTGTGGTTGCATGCTTTAGCGCTGCTGTATTTAATCGATTAAAGTGCACAAACAGGTCCAAAAAGAAGTTTTGATATTGCATTACAAAAGAAAAAAAATATCAGTGCAAACAATTGCAACGTTTTTTTTTTGGTTTGTCTGGTTCAGAATCTCAGCGGCAGCTATTTGTGATGATTCATTCTTGCATGAACAATCTGTTGGAAGCGAATGCTCCAATGAGCCTGAAAAAATACGTGGCATATTGAAAGACAATGAATTTCTTACTCTGTACTAGGAAGAGAGAGCAGGAGAATGAGAGGCTAAGCAAGTTTTCCGATTAGACACTTCATTATATGACAATGGTCATTTAACTGCGAGAGCTAGTGAAATGACACACGTTGCACAAAGTTATCCTGGTGCATGTACCCACTATATTGGTAGCCGTTTCAGACTTGCTAATTCTATTCGTATAGATTCTCGTGAAGAGGAGGACGCTCAGTTCAGCACAAGCAGTTATTATCTAGTTTGGTTTGGCAAGGCGGAATTTACGTCCGCACAAAAACACTCCTAACGGCTTCGCTACTTTCGTTGTCGATGCGGCATCAGTCAGTAATGGTTTCTGTGCACCTTGGTTTATTTTTTAACGATCGCCAGTTCTGCAAGAGAGGAGCAAAACAACAAAAGAAAAGGCCGAAACTTTTTCCTGTGCAAGAAGCTGAAGAGAACAGAAGTTTTTCGCGTGAGACGCGCGGAACAGTACGAAACTTCCGCGAAGTTGGTGGGCACACAATTCGTTATTTTCACCTGAAAGGCTTCTAAGAGGAAACGAGTGCATATACTTACTTCCGTTCCAAAACACGCACGTTTGCGTGCAAGGAGAGGCTAACATCTTCAGAGCAGGGTAAGACGCGTGAACGAGCACGAACCTCGTTTGCATAGCTCTTCTCGGAGGAACAACTTGCGTGAATAATGGAGCGCTAAAAGAAGGCTGTTCAGAGTACGGTTTCCTGTCAGGTGCGATCAAAATTTACTTCGCATGGTGCTTTTAGCGTGGGCTTTTTTGTGCCACAGCACAGACATCGGCATTGCCGGATGATAAACGCGGCAGCCAAAACTGCTTGGTCGAAAAGTGGCACTGTCTTTCGTGGAATGTATCAGTAGGCCCATGGAACAGTTTTTTTTACTTGAAAGGCTGCCTTCATTTTAATCTTTATCAACGCACACAAGGCGGCTAGTTGTCCACGCATTATGCAGGGATTATGGCTAAAAAGACAGGACAGGGACACGTCTTTCTTGATATACGTTTTCATCATGTGGTAGACAGTCTAGCGCGCATTACTGCTGAAATTCTAATCGTGTTTTGAATGTTTTAGGAACTAGCAACTAAACCCGAGATTTTGCCCAGTCATCCCCTTTTAGCCGTACAGACTTTCCGATCGGTCTGTGTGTTCTTGGCAGCCGTGAGAGAAATATTTTCGGCGAGGAAGACCGAATCTTCGCTTAACTGAAGTTTATGCATGCCGCGTAATGATACATTTATTAGGAAAAGGATGTCAGTTTCGCACACAAACCATGTGTACCTCCATAACACAGAAACAAAAAAACAAATACACACAACATGGTACAAAACGAACTAGGCAACACAAAAACTTATAGCCGTTTACCTTTAGGACATGATCAGTTATCAACCCTAGATGGTGGCGTCACTGATGGCGCATCGCAAGGGTGTTATTGCCACTGAAGATACACAGTCAGCCATATAACCTGAGGAATGATTGGGCGGGTCCTTGGCTGAAGATAAGTGTATCCTGCATCACTGTATAAGCCAGCCCTTGTGTTCGAATCCAGTGGCTCAAGTTGAAGTTACCTGGTGTGGAGTCTAGGGCAGAAGAGCCGTAGGGTGGCCATACCTCAGCCCGAAGCGCTATACATGCGCGTATATAGCTGTCTGTCTCTTTAATGCAAAATGGCGAATGGGCACGGATGGCAACAATGACACAAAAATGGTGGAACTTGGCTAATACTGCAATAGCGCCAAAACCCGAGTTGGGGAAAAAGTGTTTCAAGGAAACGCTGTTAGAAACCCAAAAGAAAGCAACGTTGGCGACGAGGCATGATTTCCAGCCCTCTGTGACCGTTGCACCGAGAAAACTTGTGGTGTTTAGATTGCTGTGCTAGTTTCATTAATAGTTTCTTTTCGCTCACTGGCGCGTAAAGATGGCACGGGGCACTCTTATCGTTCCGAAAGACTGCTTGCTGCGAGCGTTTGCGCTGTTCTTCACTACCGAGGAGTGCCGGTGGGAGTTGTCTCACCCTCCTCCCTCCCCCCCCCCCCTCTCCTCTGTGTGCCCCCTTCCTGCCAACGATGTCACGTTACCAGTGGTCACGTGGTCAGCGTCAGCGTGGTACGGAAAAGTGATAGGTGCACAAATCAGTGTCCTCTCCCCCTCACAATGCTAGGTACACTAGATTCTCAAACGACGAAGGCAGCAGCGCTGTTTTTGTCATAGATAGTGGTCCATGCGCTTCGTGGCTGTGTACTTCCCAACAGCACAGGTAATCGGCCCGATATTGCTAATGGATGGTTTCACTCGGTCTCTTCGTAGGACGAGCCTTTGCCCATGAATTTCCAATACTGGGTTGACTGCCTGTGCTGCTGGAGTCAACGCCCTCCACGCACTATAAGGAGTACGCAGCAATAAGCAGAGCTTGAATACATATCTTAGCGGCGTGCGGATAGACCGCTCCACTGAGGACTTCAAGCACAGAAGATAAAGTGTCCTATCGGCCCATGCCGCGCTCGTGTGCCCTCAATCCGGAGAATTAAGAGCACAACAGTTCAAGAAGTTACTACGCAAGCAGCTACGAAACGAAAAAACGGGCACTGTGTTGCACTATCTTCGCAAACGAACCCGACGTCCACCGCGTCTAGATAGCGGGCTTCAGCAGGTGCGCGCAGGCCGACTCGGTTGAAAAGCATTGGGGCGAACATCCATTGATGTACGCAAACTCTTAATATTAGCACATGTTGTGATAAGCTCAGTTGTGCCGCCAAAGTGGGTTGCCAGACTCTCGTCGCGTAATGGAAGCGCAATACAAGGCGCTTAAGTATGGGTTGGCAAATCCGTAGTAGCAGCAAGAAACGGTCGCTCGCATATACCTTGCCGGTTACATCAGCCCCATTCTCTACACTCATGCCTTACTTACCCCGAACACCCACGTGCACTCGGGAGAAGATAGTGAAGCCTAACTTTCGTGCATGCGGTGATCCCCCCCGCGGACCTTTCAAGACCAATGAAAGTCTGTCCCAGCGTGGTTCCTCAGAATGTGTCCTTCACGGTCGAAGTGTCCAACAGGGCGGAGGGGAAAACGACGTCGAGAGGAAACGCGAACCTCGCCTCGCAAATCAAACGGAAGCAAAAAAATTGCCGTGCTAAAGCCGCCAATCCCAGCCCCTTATGAGTGTACAAAATGAATTTCTGCACTCATAGTCAGTCCCTTGCAGAGAATAATATTATTACCTACATAAGGACTCGTCGCCCCGCCGCGGTGGCTCAGTGGCTACGGCACTCGGCTGCTGGCCCGAAAGACGCGGGTTCGATCCCGGCCGCGGCGGCTTAATTTCGATGAAGGCGAAATTCTACAGGCCCGTGCTGTGCGATGTCACGATGTCAGTGCACGTTAAAGAACCCCAGGTGGTCGAAATTTCCGGAGCCCTTCACTACGGCGTCCCTCATAGCCTCAGTTGCTTTGGGACGTTAAACCCCAATAAACCAAACCAAACCATAAGGACTCGTCTGGGCCTCCTAATTTGTTTCGCTAACCAGTGCAGCTATGCGCGGAGACGTAAATTTCCATCACATAGGAAGATATTTGGAACGCCTCACGAAACCTTATGCTACATGTTTTTTGAAAGCACTGCATGAATTTTCCCAAGCGACAAGTTTTGCTTGCAAGTAATGCATGCGAACTTATTTTATCAAATCAGCAAACAGTATTTATACTCCCGTTCCTGGAATGCCAGACTCAAGTGTTCGTTTATAATTTGTCCCTCTTTTAAGGGGAGACAGTGTCTTCATGAAAAAGTAAAAATAAAGATCATGAAAATAAAAAAAAAATAAAAGATCATGAAAAAGTAGGTTTTTTGGAAAACAGCTTTCTGTACTGAATGCACTTCAAAGTCAGCGAAATTTCCATGCTGATGTGAATCGCAAGGTACGAAAAAGATGAATAATCGGAGAGTCGCACAGCTGAAAAGGGAAGCACGAACTTCGAAATGACGCTCCACTGGACGCGATCATAATTCCGAAACCACTCTCCGATCGCCGCCCTTTTCGACCGTTTCAAAGAAATGCCCTTACGTTTGACACCTCCGACGATGGCAATACCTCAGCTCAGCCAAAGCTGCAGACGTTTCAAAGCAACTTTATTTCCAGCTACACGAGAAATGCATTGGTGATTTGTTGGGGTTTAACGTCCCAAAAGCGACTCAGGCTATGAGAGACGCCGTAGTGGAGGGCTCCAGAAATTTCGACCACCTGGGGTTCTTTAACGTGCACTGACATTGTACAGTACACGCACAAGAAATGCACCGAGACTTCGAGCTTTTATCTTTATTGGTGATTTTTCAATTAATGTCGCTGCCTTAGGGGTCTTTTTCTGGTTTGCATTGGGAAATTGAAATGAATTTGGTATCAATTTATTATAGAAGATTAGAGCTGTGCAATGATGATAATTTTACTGGCGTTTACCTTATTGTTTAAATTTATTGAGCTGATTTCCTAGATTTCCAGCAAAATGGTTTCTACGTCCGTTTCGTAAATTTTTTACCAATTAATTTTCACTGAAGCAAGCGAAAAGACAGCATCACCGCACATTGTGCGTCCCGGATGATTCAGTATTGTAGATATTTTAAATAATTTGTACACTACTACTAATGATGCTTAAGCAGAGGCACAAATAAAATCACACTGGCATCCACCCAAGCGGAGCCATACGGCTACAAATTTACTCCACCTTGGGGGATTCCCCTAAACATTTGACCAAATAAAATCACAACAGTCCTTATACCTAAAATTCTAATCGTGCTATTCAAAAACCTAATTGCATATTTGTACTCTGCGTAAAACACACACAGTGTAGATTTAGAAAAATTGTTAGCATAAATAAAAGTTTGTTATAATACCCACATCCCCCGTTAGCAGGCAAGTTAGCACTCTTGAAGTCATGTCGAGGGGAATCCAAGCCGGGATTTTTGACGAAACGCTCCATATTTCTTCCAATATCTGTTCACTGGTGCTCACTGAGACTAAAACGTCAGCCCCTTTAGAAAAATTGATAAATGCTCTTCATTCATGCGCATAATAAGAGTCAAAAATGCTTTTTGCAGATTTCAAAGCGCGCACGTAGGGAGCCGTGGCAGCAATATTATGGAAACGCTAACAACGCTAATTCAGTGAAACGTGCGGAAAATCCGCCAATACAAAAGAACAAAGAGATTAAATTCGTATTCAATCGGTTTCTATGCAAATGAAGAAGTGGGTCCTAACTTTTTTACGTTCCATACATGAAAGAAACGTGCACAATCTGGAATATTGCGAGAGCATTTGAATGCCGACGAAGTTTTTGCAAGAACAGTCGAAGCCTCTCGCCAGATCTGGAAAGGCCAATTACAAAAGAAGTTTCCAGCATTCATTTTTATGTTTATGTTGTTTCTGCGCGTTCAAGAACAAGCTTGTGGAGAACGAATTTTTTATTGTCCTTGGTTTCATCCTTACTAGCCCGTTATTCTGCGGTGTACCGGTCAGAGCGTTCAAAATTAATATTGATCGCGAAACAATGCCGTTCCATAGCACAATGCTTGGTGCAATCACTGAGCGGGCATATCCGATGCCAAAGTCTTGCACAACTTGTAATTGCGATGACTGCAGGTACGTGACTTTGCTGTTTTCTTTGGCACGCCTCCGTGCCTTTATGCAGTCTTGCAGGTTCTCGTTTCATTACATGCAGCGCATTTCGAAACACTCTTGTTCTTAGCAGTACTATTACTGGACCTTTTGTTTCTTACTTCTGGAAATAGGGAAGTGCAGCACAAACGAAGGATGGGGATGCAGACGAAAGGCAGTGCCGGGCGCCTGAGCCAATGCTGTCCTCCCTGTTACTGTATTTCGTTAACGCTACTGCTCTTTTTACGCGATTCACGATCATTTACTTCTTCCACTATGCAGATGCGCCCGGACGCATTTGTGGATTGGTGGTGTATGCTCTGCTGCGCATTGTGTGCATCCACTCTTCCCATTTTGCTTGCCCATGTGCGAAGCTCTTGCAGTACTCCTTAGAACACCCCTGATTCTGCTACGGCTTGTGAGTCAATCACACGGTGGCCCGTGATCGTGTTATCACACAGTCACTACGGTAAATCATCCGAGCGACTCTGTGACCCTGGTTTAATCGTAGCCACACTGTGATTATTTAGCAGGGGAAATTTCTAGCGCAACACCCCCGGCACGCGTGACCAGGATGGGACAGGTACGTGGAGCGCAAGCCTGAACATAAACGTCAGACGCTCCACTTTAACAGCAGCGTTGTGCTAAGCTGTTCTTCAACGGTGCCCTGGAGTTACAGCATCAACCAGCAACACCCTGCAGCAGGCGTCACGAACCCTTGAGGCCTATAAAATGTTTCCTCATCCCCTTCTACTTGCGACGGAGGCTTCACCTTAGCTGGACATCACAATAAATGCGGCGGTTCTTCTCAAAACAGCTGCAATTTCAGAGTAGACATCCTCGGCACAAGCAACACGTCGACGATCAAACAGAGCAAGCAATCCTCTTCGAAAGAAACCCCTCTAACGACACCACTATTGTAGCGTACAGTCAGCGCAGAAATCGCCAGTGTCTTTGAAAACCCGCGCGCTGACTTTTTGCTTGCTTTGGCTGGCATTTGATGCTTCTTGAGCAGAGAACGTCCGCTTCACGGCCATAACTTCAAACTACTCTACTTGCAGCTGTGAAAGTGTGCTAGGGGTGGAAAGGCGAAGTGATGCACCGTGCAGTAGTGTGAGGAGAGGAGTGGTGCAACTTTAGAAGGAAGAACAGGTGCCGTAACTCAGCCTAGCAGAAACCGCAACATTTGTTTGAAGAAAGGGGTTAGGTTTGGTTTAAACGGGCGAGCCAAAAATGTATAGAACGGAAGGTGAAGACAATGATACCAAGTGTTGTTTACTCGGAAGATCACATAAATAGGATGTCAGACGGCAACAGAGACGTAAGTAGACTGCCGCAGTATCTCGGGAGCAAACATAGTAGAGACCTCCGTGTGCCGAGCTACAATACCAGTAATAATCAATCTTGTAATCGCTGCGGCATGCTTGATTAGGCATGTTTGTATGCGTGAGTACAAGAACAAGGTGCATAGCTACTCTTAATTGCATAGGAAGATTGAATACTTAATATGCCAAGTAATTACAAAACCTAACGTCAGATCTGGCGAACGGCGAGAAGGTCGAGCCAGGCTTCAAAAACACACAAACGATGGCAAGCTGTACAAGTACGGAGTGCCCGTGCAAAACGTATGCTCCTGACACCGCACTGCCCGAACACAACAGAGAAAGCATTAGGGCAGAGCGTACTCTGAAAAAGAAAGGCAGCAAGAACGGGAATCAGAATGAAAAAAATTAGGTGAACGCTTAAGCATCACCTTAAAGTAGACGCGACAGCACCTTCTCCTCCTTTTTTATTTCTCTTTGTTCCTTTTTATTATTACTTCCCACCAATTACCGATCCCCAACCATCGATCGTCGCGATCAATTGCAGTCATCATTACCGATCATATTACGTATCGCCAATCACAATTTTCGATTACCAAACACTAATCATCAATCATTACCTAGGTTACACTGCACTACACACTACGCCACTGTATACTCGTACACATGCTCATCATTTTTGTGAGTACAATGAAGAATCATAACAGCAGCACCGCCTTTTGATTCTGTTCAGTTTTTTACACCTAATTAGCAAATTTAGATGTCTTTTTATACTTACTATAAGATCTGTACACGTCCCAAATAGACGTTGCTAAGTCATAAGTCATACAGAAGTTTGCGGGGATACAGTGGCCGCAAATGGCAAAGGACAGGGTTAATTGGAAAGACATGGGAGAGGCCTTTGCCCTGCAGTGGGTGTAGTATGGATGATGATGATGATGATGATGACTATTGGAATAGAAATAGAAAGGTTCTTTAAGTGCCTCCGATAATTTTAGTTGCTCTTCTAATGGGAAGATCTTAGTGATACCCGGGAATACACAACCTGAGTTAGGTTGACATTATCTCAGCTCTGGCACTCGAATATATGAAAGACAGCATGGATTTCAGGCATATCAACTTTGCTAAATCGATAGCTTTTAAATCTGTCTCGGCTGTTGACAACACCTAATGTAGCGCATCTGCGGTGTGCAGTTATAATAACCTGCGTTATTTTATAGTGATACAGTGGGCATGATCCTCAGCATATCATTTTCAACCCGTGGAGATTACAAACATTCATATTTTCACCGCGATATTTCCATTGAACCTTTCTTGCGTGTTGGCAGAAATCGATATTTTAATTAAGCAGCCGATGTATTAAGGTGGTGTGGAATTCCACCGAGCTATGGCAACCTTTCTTGTCGTGATTGTTTTCTCAATACAGGTCGAAAGCGAATGAATTTCATGCGTGTTCTTTTTCATTTTTCCTGCTTTTTAAACATGGCGGAAGTATTGCACAATTCTGTCTTGATGCAATGAACGAAAGAAATGAGGAGTAACTTATCTAGTAATAACAATGTTACTATGTCATCTCGAAGATTCAATTAGAGCGAACTATGGCGTTTGGGTTACAAGTGTTGCATCACCACACAAACAGAACTGCCTGGACCACGCAGAGCCGATTCAATTACCTCGAGCATGTCCTTCTCTCTCTCCCTTCCGGCATTCTATTTTTTGTTCATTTTTTCTGCGTCTTCGATTACATTTTGTATTTTTCAATTATATTTCTTCGAGGAGTGAAAAGGGAGAATGCGATAGCAGCTCGGGAATGCCACTCGAGGTGCTCGAGCACTCGAGAGTGCTCAGCAAAGCAAAAGCTCAATTTCTTTTTTTTTATTATGCTATTCCAAAAAAAAAATTGATCAATCACGGCGCTCAACAGCGCACGGATTTAAACGGAGCTTCAAGAGTTAATGAACATAATCAAAACAGATATCCTCGCCAGTGCTCCACATTGGTAGGGACGTAGCTTAATCGGTGATGCGTTTTAACTTTATGTGGACTAAAGTCTCAAAGCCATCGTAAAAAATTCTATAACAAACTGTACTCAATAATTTTAAAAAGCTTTAATCAAACAAAGAATACTGAGAGGTCACGGTATATAGTGCAAAGAATAATGGCCAACCATCCTAAAAACGTTACTCTTCTTAGATCCAGTATCGGGACCCGTGCGACTATACACCCAATTCATTTATGTCACATTGTTGTAAAAGTCAGAGCTGATCAAAAGGAACCTCTCACATAACTTCTTCCCCAGGCAGACCCACTGCGGTTAACTCTTGGACCGATTGTGGTCCCGAGAATTAATTTGCAGCACCGCCTTGCCCGCTAACTTTAGCACCAAGTGCCTAGGATCCTCTAACCTTAAGCGCCAACATTGGACACTACTAGCCACTGCAAATGTGAAGCAGGTCTCCTCTTCGATGACGTCATATGTGCCCTCCATGGCCTCCTTATTTCACACAGATCTCTCGCTCCTCCCCAGAAGCGCGTTGTGTCTGCGCGACCTCCCTTTCCATACTCTCGTCTCTCCTGCACATTGATTCCTCTTCCGTCTCTGGCCATTCCCTGCATTCCTTGCCCCATCCTATGCAAATCTCATCAGACGCTGTTTGCAATGCTGTGAGTTGCTGATACTCGCAAAAAAAAAAAGAGAACAAAGTTTATTTTTGAGGAAAGAAACGGGTAGCACAAGCCGAAGAACGGCACGACAAGAGGATTCGTGCCGTCGTCGTTCTTATGTGGTCGCATTTGGCGCTTTTTCTAAGATGACATTCCTTCAAATAACCCAGGTTGGCACATTTCTAAAGTACTTAGTTAAGGTGGACGGAGTCATTTAAATTGTTTTTCAACAGTCGCTTGTAGAGGAGTTGTAAAACAACCTAAAAACTTCTATTAAGTTATCGATTATTTTATACTTGCCTTCATTTCTCCCACGAACGCCCATATTTCTTAAAATCTACTCTATGCAGAGTGTTGAAATTTTGTAAGAGAGTAGCAATGAACGTTTTGCAAGAGAGTAGCACTGCAAATTTCTGCAGTGCAAATTTTGCAAATTTTTGGAAAACGTTTTTTAAGAGAGTAGGAATGAACGTTTTGCACTACTGCTACCGAAATTATGTCGTTCCAAAAAATTCATTGTTTTTTCCATGTCGGTGCAATAAAATTTCAACCATAATTTTTTCTTTGTGAAAAAAAAATAAGAATTATCTTAAGGGGTTGATTCTGGTAACATTTGTATACCAACCCGCATAAACCAAAATAAAGCATCAGAAAACCCATTCATTCTTGAAAACATTACTTCACTGAACAGCCCTAGTTACCAAAATAGACTAAGAACCAGGCTAAATTCCAATCCGAGACTGAAGGATGTTATTCTGATGAAAAAATTTGGAGCAATAATTTTTTGCAAGCATTCGAAACTAAGTGACGACGTCAAGACGCACCCACTGTTACGGTGGACGTGACGACGAAAAAAGACCAAAAATAATCTTGGAAATCGCGAATACCCAATTGTAATGCATCTTCTGTAAGATGAGGAACTTCTCTACCTCAAAATCGTGAAATTTTAAACTCGAATTTTTTTAAAATACAGTCTAACCTCCGATTAGGATCACGCAGCGAGCTTCGCGTGCTGATTTTTAAGTTGTATTTTTTATCGAGCGCAGCTTCCATGTATTCATTGTTTCATGACTTCATTGAGAGTATCGAGTGGCCATTACAGTGTGTCACGAGAAGTTGTTCCTTACTCTAACCTTCAGCCCTCTTTTTTTCTTCCACAGCTTGGGCGCTGAGCCCGCAGCTAAATGGTGGTCGTGGCCCGACCATCGTTCTGGAGCCGCCTGCTGTCGTGGAGTTCTTGAGTGACACGGGTGCCATCCTCCCCTGCTCCGCCCAGGGACAACCGGCGCCCAGCATCCGGTGGGAGAAAGAGGATGGTAGCGCCGCCACCACGGTAAGAGAGGAGCTGGTTGTAGAACCGAAGCTCAGCTGCGCTTAAAGACGTACAGTACGGTCCACTGTTAAGGGGAACATGCGATCGCATGGCCTCCGCGCTTTGCGGCGCGCTGCCGACGAGAACTTGTGGGCATTGTCGGCACAAGACGCATGTGCAGTAAGCACAGTTGCTGGTCTTTCCACGCATGCGCCTCATGCCACATATTCTCGCCGCATCTAGGCAGCAGGGCTGCGTGAACTGCGGAGGCCACGCGATCGCATGTTCCCTTTAACAATGGACCGTACTGTATGTTCAGATGTTCTGGGCACAAAGGCATTCACGCAAACCGAGATAATTCTGCGGATCGCGACAAAGCATGCACTTTTGAGATTAATGTTCTTATTTCTCATTGTCTACCAAGGGTCTTACAACACTTATTTCGCCTCGTTCCTTTCTAACAGAGCACACAAAACATGCTGAAACCCTGTCTTTCAAGCCAGAATATTAATTTTGTGTTGATAGAGATAAGCGGCGGAAAAAAAGGTGATACTTTCAACCCATCCAAACAGTAAACAGGTTCTCTATCCTCCTCGTCTTCATGCAAGTAAATCTGTATAATTTCCTTCTGCTACCACCAAGAAAGAAAATAACATAAGTCCTACGTTTTGACATAACAACTCGGTAAAGGGATTAAAAGTCAAAAAAGGGTTTCAAAGTTTTTTATTGAGTACGGAGTTTAAAATACTCCTTTATGTTGCGTAATTAAAATAGAAGTTGCCTCGCCAGAGGTCCTCTAAAGAATCACCGTGGTCAATGAATGATCAGCGCGTAATATCTACATAATGCATTTAGTAACTTTTCAGCCACTGAGCGTTCCATATTAACTTACAGTATGAAAGCTCCGCACCTTCGGATCAATTAAAATGGGTGTCGTTTTCGTACCGCTGCTCCTTTAGAAAAGCACCATCCAGGCGTTCTAAATCCGAAAAATTCTCGGCGAGAGTTCTGAACAACACGCGGCTGCCGGTGGAATGCACAGTGCGCTAATATGCTGGAAGTTTGCGCGGCTCTCCTTGATCTTGCTCTTCACGGGGGATTTCTCGCGCCTCATTCAGATCCCAGATCAAGTAACTAAACAGTATAAGCACCAAGCAGAGTTTTGATTTAAGTAGAATGTCCGTTTTGCCTTATGTTTTTGTGTTCTATAACATTCTAATTCAAACATTTGCGCTTTTTCTTTGAAAATTTAGGTATTTATTAGCAGCTTCTTAAGAGATAACATTCAGGCAAATTGCGGACGTTTATGTACGATATTTTGGTTATATAAAATTCTGTAATTCAGCTAATTAGTTAACTGATTGGGGGGTTGTACATTGTACTATATTTGTGTTTGGTCTCCAAATTTTAGCCTGTTCATGAGAATGCGCAGTATTTGTGGTGATGACTTCAGAGGAGGTCGGCACGTGTTAAGTGGTTCAGTCAGTGACAATCCACAATCCAATGGCAATCTATATTTTTTTTTTGCCGCAGATCCCCGGATTGCGGGAGACACGCTCGGATGGATCCCTGGTGCTTCCGTCATTTGTTCCTTCCCAGTTCCGGCCGGAAGTGCACTCGACCACGTACCGCTGCGTGGCGGCTAACAGCGTGGGCCTGGTCAAGAGCCGACTCGCACACGTCCGAGGAGGTGAGTGTGCTGAAAAGAACTATAACGAGAACGACAACAGCTTCTCCCCAAGAGCTAGCGCATAAAACTCGAACGCCTATGCTAATGGAAAATTGAGCGCCCCTCCGCGGCGTGGGACATAACGATATAAAGCGTTCACCACAGTGAGGCCTTAACTACAAGTTAAGACCTGATTGAATTTAGGGGAAGTTTTGCTTTCTCGAGGTAAGCACAAATAGCCGGCTGGAAGCTGCCGCCTACTTTGAAGCTATACCTTCACTACTGTACCTTGGGCTTAAATCGCGGACCGTGTAAAATTAACCTTCAGCTGAGACAGCGGTCAAACCATCAAAAAGAGAAAAAGAAATTGAATCAATTTCCATGACTGGGAGTCGAACCGGCCGCTGCGCGAACAGATCTCCTTTCAGGGCCGCTCATCGAGCCCACTAGGATATCTCCTTTTTTTTTATTGACCACTAGGCTATCGCCGCAGCCAACACGCCTCGTGTTGAACTGCACCACACTGTCGCGCTGTGCATTGGAGAGCGTCGTATTCATCAGCTTCCATCTGCTCCGTCCCGCGACACTGCCTGCTAACCGTCGTCTTCTACGTAGCACAAATCCGTGCTTTCGCTCCCAGTCGAATGTAGTAAAGCCTCTGGAATTTTTTTTATCTTCATTCTGGATTCAGTGTCCTCTGTCAAAATTGAAGCTGTTAAAATTACTGACGCCAATCAGAACCTAAATTTGGGCGCCTGACATGTATTTGATAAAGACAGCCTACATAGAGTTCCGCTCGCCATAACTTTTTTATTTATTCGGCTCAGTGCCGCTCAAACTAATGGTGTGCTTAATGAAAAAGATTGAGTAAAATCACGTCAGGTTCCATACTGCACAATACCCGCTAGTTTCTCCAATCGCAGGCTCAAGCAAATTGCGTCAAATCCATTTCAGTTTCTTTATCTCTTTCTGCAGCTGTCGGTAGGGAGACAAAGAGAGGTTATTGAGAATAAAGAACACGCAGATAAAAATGTCTTGATAAATGGCACCAAGAAAAGAAGCAACAAAAATGCTGCATTCAAAAATTGCCTGGCCTCGGTGATATACAACTGAAAGCAGGACCTGATGCGCGACTTTTTTTTTTCATGAAGGTTACGAACCAGTGCCCCTTCCTTCTTTCCCCTCCTCTTTCTTCTTTGTCCTTGTACCATTCCGGTCTTCCGTAACCGTCATGCAATGCACGTATCCACAAAAAGCCAACCAATGAGCAATCATCTCATTATCAAAGGTGAAATCACCATCATCATCATCACCGTAAGCTTGACTACGCCCACTTCAGGACAATGACCTCTCCCATGCCCCTCCAATTAAGGCTGCATTTTGCCAGATACGGCCGCCGTATCACCGCAAATTTCTTAATCTCAACCGCCCACCTAAATCTGTGCCGCCTCCTGCTACGCCTGCCACCTCTTGGAATCCACTCCGTTACCTTTAAGGACCAGTGGTTAACTGCACTGCACATTCCATGCCCTACCCAAGCCTATTTTTTGGTCTTGATTTCAATAAGGATGTCATTTACTCGATTTTGTTCCCTTACTCACTCTGCGCGCTTACGGCCTGTTAACATTAAACTTGTCATTTTTATTTCCGTCGCTCGCTGCTTTGTCCTTAACTTCAGCTCAACCCTTTTCGTTAGCCATCACGTTTCTAACCCATAAGTGAGTACCGGTAAAATACAGCTATTTTACACTTTTATAACAAAATCTTTCTTCCGAGTGAGTGTATACACCACCGTGTCTTTTTTGAATAACTAGAGGAAGAAATTTTATGTCAGGCTAAATAATTTACGCCATTTACCGCTGCCCAACTCGACTAATTAACAAAAATAGTCAGGGAAGGAGTAATGCAGGGGAAAGAGTAGGCCCGTGCTGTAATTGATGCCAACTTCATGCATCGTTAGACGAGTAGGTAAAGCATAATCACCTTTCCGCTCTGTTTTAGTGGTAGCTTTTTAGCACATTCACAGTACGCAGTAATAATAGTTTTGGGCATGACAGGGTATTATTTCCTATTATCGCCACATTCACGCAATTACCGCAAATCGCGGCGAACCCGATGCCGAAAGTCACGCATAACATAGGCTGAAGCTTCCAAAACTTTCGGTCGCAATGATACCAGGGTTAGCGGCGGCGATTCCCTATTGACACCACCAGGAAGCGGCGGCGCCGAGACTACGTGCGTGAGAGCGGGAGGGTGGCAGCTCGTTTGCGCTGTAAAGGCAGCGTATCTGTGCTATCCAACTTCTGGCTACACAATTAACAGGCGTCTGCGAGAGTCCTTATCGCCATTTAACAGTCTGTGTTGCAGACCGATCGTTATGTGAGTTGGAATGCGCACACAGCACTACTAGCGGGTCAACACCAATCCCGCTCAACGTACCAAGCCCCCTCTCACACAGAGGAATCCATGCACTCTGAAAGTATTTTTCTTCGGCCGGGAACTGTCCTAGAAAACACTGCTCTTATCCAGCAGTGCATTGCATCCTACCATCTACTGTAGGTAAGGGGATTGGTTACATTTTCTTGATTATGGTGGTAAAATCTTTCGAGTAGAAAAGCTTGGTTACACATGCCACTCTTCCCTGTGGTAAATTAGGAAATTTGAGGAAAAGCTGCAATTTACCAAAAAAGATTTTTGCGCCAAGACAACACACCCAAGAAAGAAGACAACACGGGCGCCCGTGTTGCCTTTCTTGTGTGTGTTGTCTTGTCTAAAAAATCTTTTTTTTGCATGTATGATCACCAACTAGCACAGTAGTTAGCTCTTCTAGAGCAGCAATTTAGTGGAGGCATCAATTTGTTTATGCTGTTTGCTTTGAACTCTCTGGGATAGCCTACCGACACCGAAAAAGGGAATCTTTTTCTCAAAGGGCAATTCGCTGAAATGGTAACGAAGAGTTTCGGGTAGATAGCGCGGCGGACAGATATTCTAAAGGGAGGTGACGGGCACACGATGTGTTTTTTTATGTTCGCGCTACCTTGAAAGAGTGTGACCCAGCTGTTTATCACTTAAAGAAGCCTACATTGGGATTGTAATATATAGTTACAGATATGCTCTACGCGTAACAACAGTTGTAAAGCAATGAAATTGTAATTATTGAGATCGTAATCTTGGGATAAAATATGGTTCCTCCTAGTGTCGGAAGTATATTATAGGAAGTATATTATTATTTTCTGTGAGCCTGGGTCCTGACTCGGGAGCACTTCCATGATCGGATATAATCATTGCCTATTATGGGGCAGGAAGGAAATTCGACAAAGAAGACTGTGCCGTAGAAAATGTATCTGGTTCCGCAAGATCAAGCGCAGATTATTTTCGCAAATTGTCAGCAATAGTAATCGACGTCATCATAAAAATCTGAATTTTTAGAGCTCCTGGAAAACTATGACCTATACCAGACTAGCTTGCGTCGGATTTACCGCGCTTTTGCGCAAGCCGCGTCTACATTACTTCTGCAAATAACGTATTGTCCAAAGAAGATTACTGTGCATTCAAGAGCGCTATCATCTTGCTAAATACGCATCACTGTTTTTAATGCTGTCCTAAAAGTAGGTAAAGGTACTGCTAGGCTTAATTTCGAAATGCGCTGAAAAAGTCACATAGGCTGACAGAAAATAAGCTAAAACCAGACTTGTGACGCTTTCTCGAAGGCTATTATAAAGCTAGATGTGTGAGTGTTTTCGTGTACTGAAAAATGCCCGCAACTACTTCCACCCCTGCCTCGCGTTCAGAAAGATTGAGGAATCTGCTTTCTTTCTGGATTATGGCTGTATTGGTGAAGTATTGGGCCATAGAACACACAATATTTCAGTTGATTTATCATTTATAATCTGTATGTAAAGCCGAAATATCGACAGGTGCGATCTCTGAAGGATGCCTTTTATAGTGAGCTGTTTACACAGCTTGCACTACCGTCAGTAACACTCATATATCACCATCTCTCATACATCCCATCGTTCCTGCATAGCATGCTGTTTCAGAAAAAGATTAGGTTCCTTCTACACAGAGATTGATCTCTAATCTTGTGGACTTATTAGGCTCGCCGTCGTGATAGGCTTTATCCTACCTGCATTAAAGGTGGTGTTGCAACGCTTGGAGCAGCTTTAACAAGCAGAACAGACGGTGGGCAGAGGCATGCTTCGATCAGACGCTCCCTCTTTGGTATCAGTCCTATTCAGAAGTGGACGTGCAATGACAAGCAACCGCATTGCTTTTGAAGTAAGCATTCGTTTTCTGTGTGCAGAGTTCGTTAGGGTCACAATGCTGACAGCTTGGTTGGAAATAACTTCAACCACTTTATAATACGAACGACGGAGTGTCCTAGACGTGTATGCACAGCGTTTGCCACTTTTGCCAAGATCTCTGCTTTCTGATATCAACTGAGGGGTGGGTGTATGCTGAAAGTTTCGATATGGTATTTATGATTAAGGAATATTATGGTATTTACACTTGCACATCTACACAAAACATTGCAAAAAATTAGCGTGGGTGAAAAACAATGCATTTCTGAGCTTAGCTTAGAAAAAAAGATCATATTGCTTGTGCTTATCATGTGTTTTGGCCGCCATATTTTGCATCAAAGTCTTGATCTGTCGACAAGCTATAAATGTCGCCTCAGGGAATTGCAGCTGGAGAATTGCGATGCGCATGAGCTTACGCGAAAAGAAATGAAAAAAAAACCAGGAAAATAACAAAAATAACGTCAGTAAAGTGGAAAGTTCCCCAACAATGCACAGTCTAGTATCCCTTTGTTTTACAGAGACAGCTGTCTAAGTGCCACTCTGCGATATTGTGCCGTCTTCGCCACACCACCAGACACCTACATCTCTTTATCATACAACATGTACGACCGTCTCATGAAGCTTCAAGGTGGACCACGGCTGCAGGACCCACTTATATACCCTAAGACGCCAACAACTAAAATAACCCAGCACCCCTAACCCTTAACCCCCACACGTTTTCTGCATTTTGGCCCGGCTACCACAACACTCCCAACGACGGAATATGACACCAGCAATATCTCTCTATCCGTAGACATGGATTATGGGTTCATGAGCGACCATGCGTGAAACGTACCCCTACTTTACACCCGTACACCCGCAGCACACACCCGTAGCCAGAGTTACCAAACACTTGGACTCGCATCAGCCTTTCGCGGCCTGTTATCGTTCGCTGGAACCCTCATTTGCCACAAAATCTCCGGTTACTCGTCCTAATATCGCTGGCAGTGTTAGTTCATGCCGCACTCTAAAACCCCGGACTGCTCACTGTACGCTGCTACGCAAACACTGTAAACCCCGCACTCGCATTTTCATGGGGTGGCCGCTCATTGCGCGCATTGCGTCTACACACCTACCCCGTCATCCTTACCCAGAGCTGCTAAGCACACCGACTGGCACCAGCATTTCTCAACATCCGCTCTTTTCTTCCTCGCTCCTTTGTTAACTGTGCCTATTTCAACTAGCGCTTGCCTTATATGGCTGAATTAATAACCGTATGTGCACGCTTAGCCTAAACCCCTATCATAAACATCATCAGCCTGACTACAGCCTCTGCAGAGCGAAGGCCTCTCCTATATCTCTCCAACTAACCCTATCCTATCACCGCAAACTTCACAATGACATCCGCCCACCTATTTTTATGCTGTGTCCTGCTACACGTGCCTCCTCTTGGAATCTCTTTCACCCTAATCATACACCCACAAACCACACACCAACCCACCAAGCCCATGTTTGTTTACTGTACCACGCTACTCAGACTCATCAAAAGCACTTCATAAAGCTTACGCGTGGCCCTAATTCAAGTGCAGCGGCATAAAGCAGGACACAGCCCACAACCAGAGTTTCGAATGACATCATCCTTTCGCACCACCCCAGCTTTCACTCAAGCTGCGCCTAGCCTAGAGTCCCACCATATTGGTGGACTGTAGATAGGCTGTGTCTATGTGGGTTCTGAAGTACGAACCATCACAATTGCAATCCAAGTTATATTTCTTCAGACTTCTCCGGTTAGGACCAAAGCTGTTTTCTCGCGCGCAATGTAGAATACCAAAGCTAATCAGATAACTATGCCGTAACAGCATCATTTCTCTGTGAAATGCACGCGGCGCACAGACGGTATCACGGATTGTGCTTACCCCGCCCAGCCATGGTATGATTAGAAAAATTATAGCTTTGTGGGGTGTCTTCGGCGTTCCATTTTCGGCCAAGCATACGTGAGCACGAGTTTGCTTCAGTTGTCCCTAATTATTTTCCAGAAAAGTGGATGGCCAGTAAGAGATCATTCGACGAAATATCAGACGACAGATAAACGAGCAAGTAGAGTTTTTTGTGAAATATTTTGTTATAAGAGACCCGATATAAAAAAAAACAGTCATTTAAGCGAGACAATACGTTATAATGGAAGGTGTAGCAGCGGGCGCGCAAGCCTAAAACTATTTTTCATCCTTCGATCTTTAGAGAGGTTACTTCGGCTCCAAAGCACACATTAAGCCTAAAAGTAAAAATGTTGTGTTACGCGTCAGATCTATAACTAAGCACAAGATACAAAACTCTTTGGTAATTTTTTCTTCGCGTCTACACAGTAGAAGCAAAGAAAGATTAAACATTGTTACGTCGGCAAATCTCTGGGAGGTCTAAGATATCAATATAAGCCAATAAATAGTGTGCCACAGTCAATTACAAAATTTTCTTCTCATCATTTAAGGATGCCTTGCGATTCCGGCTAAAGAGTGCTGTTTTATAATATCCGCAGCCGACCTGCTGTCCGCAGGTTTCGTATAAAAAAATTAATTTAAAGTCATTTTTACGAACTACTGAACCGGATTAATACAGAGACAGAAACAAGCGGGTCCTCTTTTCAGTTTATTTGCTTGTAAAAAAGAAAATGAATTTACTTATACTTGTGCCGCTCATAGTCCATGCCTTCAATGCATTTGTGTTGTAGAGCTACTACACCTATTTAAATTTAGTAGGAAGTAACATTTAATTGCTTTCAGTTTGAAAACCACTACGGCAGGCTGAGCACTATGCTTCTCGTGACCGAAGATAAGCATAGCGCGGGTGAGCTTAATTAGGCGCTCTAGACAAAATGAATATGGTCCTTGAAGTGTAGCCTTAATACTACCTTCTCCTATATCTAGGCAGGTCAAATTGTCTGCTCATGAATGTTCTAAGCTGGAATTTAGCAGGGGTAGTAGATTTTGCTACAGCGCTGATCTTTTACGACGTGAAAGCGGACTTCTTTTTTTTTCAGTTTGATCTTTCCAACGCTAAGGAGCAGTTTGCTGCTAAATATTTTGAATTGTTATGTACTGGTGGATGAACCTGAAAGTTACGCGACCTGTAGGCGCCTTTTTTTTTTTGACGTTATGCACGCTTGCTCTGGAAGCGTCATAATGAACAATAAGAGCCCTCATTATTAGGCGATGACTATGATTATAGGGGCACTACAAGGCGAAAGAGAAGTTGGCCTGTATCAGGAGGATGTCGCGTTAGAGCCATTAAGACACAACTGTCAACAAAGAGAGAGCTTTTAGAATCAACTAAAGGAAAAATAAATCTCAATACAGGTGTCACCAGAACAGATCGATCTCGCGAGTAAAATGGAGGCACTGATAACGATTTTTAGCCTTGGAACTCAGCGGCTTGTCTGCGCCGTCATGCGTTTTTGACACTTGCTTTTCGTTAACGACGCGACTGCCTCGAATGGACTGGAGGCAGGGGGGGGGGAGAGGCTTTCAAGTCTAGTTTCCTCCCCGATTAATACGTTTTTGGTTGCCGCACATATCTCAGCATATGCGGAAAATGCCGGAAAATAAATATTTAATGAGCACAATAAAAGGATAGAGCTGCCCTGCGCCCCTTCAAATGCCCGGTGAAAAGCTTTGATGTCTCTAAATTTTGATAAGCGCACAGCGAAAAGAAAAGATCATTCGTTAGAAGCATGTGCTCGCGAAGGTTATTAAAACAGTGTATTCTGAAGGCACCCTATCCCAAAGTTAAACTAATAGTGCATGTTAGGGCAAAACACGTAAAATATTCTGCTTACTTCAGTTCTATGAAGCCTCTCGTATTGAAATATATTATTTGAATGCCATATTATATGTGTTATTTCAACATCAGAAGCATCAAAAAACTGAATTCGGCAGAATATTTCAGACGTTTTATGCCTGAAAAATTTAGACAGACGGCCGCTATCTATGAAGAAAATTTTAAGTATTTGCTTAACTTTGAGAAGGGCTGTAGGACACTTGTTTCTTCTTGGCGCTTTCGGAGGTCATAAGCATGGTGCGCCCTTTGTGTACTGCAGACAGTCCTGACGAAAGCGTGGCGTGCAAGTGCGCTTTAGGAAAACAGAGACAATCAGATAGTCGATATTTAAGATCAAGGCCAAAATAAAGACCAAAGAATAGTGCAGAAGACGTGGTCTCATTTTCCTAAAATTTTATTTTTTTATTTATTGATACCGCGATCTTTTACAAGACCTTCGCAGGGTGGGCACACAATACATAAATTCTGGAAACAACAAAAACGACCTCAGGAACAAGCAAACAATACAAGAACAATTGATCAACAATTTAAGATCAAGAACACAATTGCAAAAAGTACAAACGAAACACAGAAATGTAGCGGTACGACATTATAAAAAAGTTAGAGGTGGCTTTCAAACCTTTTTAGTGAAGTTTGGGTTACTGCATCATTAGTTAGATTATTCCAGTCTGTAATCGTTCTGGGGAAAAAGGAGTACTTAAAGGTGTTAATTCGTGCGTTTAATGGTGTTACTGTAAAATCATGGCGTTGTCTTGTGTTGTACCCTGAGGAGAACGATATAATATTGGATGTGTCAATATTGTACTGACCTTTGCTTAACTCGAAAGCTTGATTTATGAAGACATCTGCGTGGTGAGTTTTTCATTTTTGTTATTGAGTCAGCATGCCTTTTGGTATACCAAACTGTAGTATCCTACAGATATAGACGCACACCGGATTTCCGAAAGGACTCCAGCACGTTTGCGGGGTAGAGGGGGGGGGGGGGGGGGGGGGGTGCTCGCAAGTCAATTTCGAGCATCCGGATGTCACCCCGTAGCGGACCACGTCGAAGCAGGTGTTTTTACCCGAGGACGTAGAGAGAGCCAATGCTCACACAGAAGCGGAACGGAATGGACAGGATTCGCCAAATAGTGCATGTTACCGTGCCACCTACAACCATGTTACCGCATGGCTGAGGGCCACATGAAGCCGTAGCCTTCGAAGCAAAACCTCTTACTAGCGGGCAAGGCCGCCGCTCAGTCGGAGAAGTAATAACGTGGCACACCGATGGCGTTCGTTCCCAACGGGCAATTCAATTTGAACTTTTCAATTCCTTTATTATGTTCATTTCTTTAGTGCAATGCATGCCATCAGTGTCTGGATTCTTAGCCAAAGTCTAGTTAAGGATCGCTAGGAACAACTGTTTCCACTGAGTATCAAAATAATACATATATACACATGTTGCAGGAATGCAAAACGTACAAGTATTAGCAAATTAGTACAAATGAGAGAAGTGTGCATGGTCCAATGAAAATAAATAGGAATGCCAGAGCAAGAACCGCAGACATTCTACAAAAGAAAGGTACCTTCCTCAAAATTGATTATTCAGTGACATTCTATGAATAGTAAGCCAAAAATCGACAATAGAGAATAAAACAAGAATTAGGCAACTAAGCAATTCACACTGTCTATGCCTCAATTATTTCTCCAAGAAAAAAGCCTACTGTAAAATAGTTGGATTAGACGTAGCCAAGACTGCGTAAGTATTCTTATTCCAGATTTTTGCCCCTTGATACTGAAGGCGACCCGTGCCGTACTCATTGCGAGATGTAGACACCAGAAATTTTCCCTGTGCTCCTGAGCGACTGTTGTAAATGGGGAGGGAAGGAAATCCGAGATGTAGACACCAGAACGTTTCCCTGTGCTCCTGAGCAACTGTTGTAAGTGGGGAGGGAAGGAAATGTGAAGGAAAAGGGGACGCACCGCACAGTACTCTTAGTACGTGTAGTGCAATGGGGAAATCTTGAAACTTTAGGCCTTTGTTTATTTTTTTTGTTTGGCTGACTGTTTGTCTTAAGGCGGTTTTGTGACCGGCTGCTCACCTGCCCACCGTGTCATGCTGGAGCACATTTAATCTTGAGAGACTGCTCGGGAACAGTAACCTGGGTCGCAACCCAACCAAACCAACCCAAGACTCACAAATGGTAACACCTGCCATAGCCCCTGTCTTGTGCCACTGCTCACCTGCCTCGCGGGTGGCTTACTTGCCAAGGTGTAGCCGGTTTGAACCAGGCTAGATCCTGAGGCGCTGATTAGGCGGCACTGGCCCTGAGCGTACCAAGCTAAGCGGAATGAGCAGCAGTAGTTACGTGGTGTATGTGAATCGAATGATGCTTGCAGAGTAGCTAAACGCAAGAAAAAGTTAGGGTGGCAATTAGATGGTAACCTGGTACCACCTACTAGGTCGTGGCTCCGGCCGACAATTGACGTCATGCTAGCGCACATATCCGCATTTGGCCAAATTATGCTAAACGATTCAATTTTTTTTTTTGCTTGCCATAGCCTAATACACTTGTAGGCTCCGTGTTGAAATTTTGGAAAAGGTTATTCCGATATCGCCCAATAAGTATTCAACATAGTAACGAAAGAGGCTAAAGATGAAATGTAAAAAGCTCGTCTTCACAAGTGCAACGTCACATCGGGAAGAAAAAAGCTGCGTTTAAGCATATGCTGTATCAATTTTTGGTGTCGCTTATTATCACTGCTAATGCTCTTATTGAGGCTTAAAGCGTCAACGTAGCATTTAGTTTAGTAGTTAATTCATGCCAGGTCACAATTAGAAACAATCGTTCGAGCCCTCCGTACTTCCTTTTGTTTAATGATTACTAAATATAGGGGATGCCTTTATTGTTGTAGCAAAATTCTGGGGCAAAATTTTCCCGTTAGTCCCCTCTTTCGCTGGTGCTTTCTCACGTCTAGTTCTCTAGGCAGCTGTGATTTCTTTTCTGAAGAGGTTTATCTTGACCGCCACCTTTACCTGTCATCATTCATCTTGACCATCGAAGTAAACAGAAGTATTTTATACTTTCATGTACATTCGTCCCTGTGCTTGTTTTTACTTCGAAGTAAACGGAACTGTGCAGCTTTTGTAAACACGGTGGAACAGTCAGAAACTTTCTTTGCGATATATGTTTGCTGTGATCTTTGCGCACAGCCGCTGCAACCGCCCCTGCTATACGCGCACAATGGCGACAGGCTGGCCGGTATGTGTCTCTGCTGCCAGCCGTAACGAATGGCGCTAAGTCCAAGTAATGGCTCCTGTCCACGGGGCCACGACAGCGTCTATCTGTTGGTTCGGCACCAGGCTCCGGAGAAGGCCGTCTTTCCACTTCAGGCGGTGAAGAATGGATACGACCAGGGTCGGTCGCCATCGCCTAGCACCGAGATCTGCGATCTTCAGCCGTGATAGTGGACGCTGGACCGGAGTGCTAGATGCGTGATTAGCTGGGTTGAAAGAGGGAAAGCAGGAGGAAATGGGAAGGGGGGATCCCGCATTCGATCCGGTGTCTTGATCCCACAGTGCACTAGGGTGATTGTAAGTGGCTCCCAACCAGCCAGTCCACTCAGTGGAGGTGGAAAGGGCAGATCTATTTATTTCTTGTTATGACCTGAGGGAACGAGACCCGAAAACATTGACAGGATTTGGAGATGCCGCACATAGATCGCCTATGGGGAGAGGGTAAGAGAGTGTAAGGGGTGCTGTTGTTGCTCAAAATTTAGTGAAAACCTGAAAGGCTGCAACGCGTTTTAAATACATGTGTTTTTTGTGATGTCAACTCTATCTGAGAAGCAGCCTGAATGTGAAAGGCGGCCGGAACACTATGAGCGACAAATTTCTACACATTGCGAATGCAACCTGCAGCTCGCTAATAACGCAGCATTTTTGTTGGTAGCTACTGACTGGACATCAAAGTGACTCTCATTAGCTGTAAATTTAGTCTTCATTCTGGCTCGCGGAAAGTAGGCTAGTCGAGGTGCGCTAGGATTGAAAATGAGCTCTCTTGTGCGAACCGGGTTGCCTTGATAACAATTATGCACAAGGAAAGCACGTGTCGCTTAAGTCTTTTCACCATGAATATGGTGCATTTCACTTTCCGACCCTTTAGCCGATTCTATATCTACAGTGTTACTCAAGGCTAAGAAAAAACAAAAACAAAATCTACTTTGAAAAGGTAGCTAGCTTTTTATCGACATTTCCATGCCTCATTGTGAATACGAGGAGAGCAGAGTAAGCGCTGATATTTGTAAGCCTCAAAGCAGGGTTTGGGGGATATATGTCAAGTATACAGCCTTCTGTTGTGTTCAGGGTAGTAGTGAAAGTGGGACGTTCGCAAAGCATAAATTATGCAAACGTATATCCACATAAATAAACAGGTACCAACGCTCTAGCGCATCTTATATTTTCACCCAATTATTCCAACCAGATTGATATACCTTAGTAATATTCGCTGAATTAAATTCTCTGAGTATTCAGCGATTCATTCTGTATGTGCTATGTCCGCCGTATAGATTTTCGCTTCAACATTTTTTATATAAATGCTTGTTTGGCATTAATTTCTCAATATTCGCCTTTGAAGGCTGTCTCCAAACGAAATGCTCCTGCTAAGCACAGAGATTTAGCGATGTGCATTAGCGGTTTTGCACTCAAAAGCCTAAGTAGATCTTTGCTATTCGACAGCAACAGGGCCAAGAAAAGCACCAATGCGATGCTTCGAACAATGTTAAAGACTTCGAGCTTAGCGTCAAAAACAATCTTTGTGCATTACGACCGCTTTTTCAAGTGTAATTTTTCTCTACTGTTAGTCCGCACGGATGCAACTTATTATGTGGTTTCCAAAGCGTCCCTCCTTATTGCAGCAGTGCAGAAGCATCGTAAACATTTGATCACCTGGCTGAAAGAAAGATGCTTTCGCATTTCAATAGGGTGCAAGATTTTGTGGAAACTTTAGGACAATTTTCATCCCTGAAAAGGACGGCTAGGTATCCTTTTCATGTTTAAGTCTTTCTAATGCGTACCTCCCATTAAAACTGGCGGTACAACGACGTGCTCGAGCGTTCCGAACAGTTCCATGCGTGGCTGAAACACCTGGGCGGGTTCTCACGTGCGCAGAGCCTCGAGAAACGATCGGCACCGCTGAAACAGAAGCTCGGCATGATTTGTGGCTCCCACAGCGACAGCGAAGATTGAGTTGCGCCCGTCCCGCGATCGTTTATTTCCGCGCGTTTGCGGGAAGCGCTCAAACGTAGTGTTTTGTTTCACCCGCTAGCAGCTCAACTCTTTTCGAGGGATGAGATTTCCGGGGCGTGCTTACACGCGTACGCAACTTCCATGCTCTCTTTACGGCCGCAGGGTTCTTTCTATTTACGCTTTAATCCCATTTTGTTTCGTAAGCATTTGTGTTTCAATTTTTCGGCGTTTGTGGCTATTTTGGGGAGCTGTTGAATAAGCAGAAATACGAAAATTTTTACTTTTGTAATGTTGTGCATCCCATTTCTTGTACATTTTACATGTGTTCAAGAGAAAAACATGACTGGACAAGTGCCACTATTTCATGAAGGATCCAAATCTTAAACTCTTTGAGCTGCATATTAGTCGCACGCCGCAATTCATGCTGGCAGCAATGCACAAAATTTTTCAGGCAGCTTTAGTGCCCGCACGACTTTCTTCTCCTTGTTGACGAAAAGATCATCAGTTTTTGCTGCCTTTTCTCTCAGCACCTTGTTACGAATCACCGACTGGACCTGCTGTCGCTAGCAGGAAAAGAAACAAGGTTATCAACGAATGGTTGTTCT
Organism: Amblyomma mixtum; assembly: GCF_055824585.1. Classification (NCBI taxonomy): domain Eukaryota; kingdom Metazoa; phylum Arthropoda; class Arachnida; order Ixodida; family Ixodidae; genus Amblyomma; species Amblyomma mixtum. Next base: position 210,878,378 of record NC_143012.1, on the reverse strand, counting down.
GAGACCAGCGCAGCACATCACAGACATGTATGCAAATATCCCACTCTGACATTGTCATGTTTCTAACTGCAGAATTATCGGCTCCTTCCTAAAACCAGATGGCTCAAATATCTGGCAATATTCAACAATTAGGGCTCCTTTTATTTGTAAAAATTATTGGTACAAAGCGCATTGAAACAGTGTAACTGAATAGCGGTTCACTATTTATTCAATACATTCTACATTTTAAGATGAACGAAGGAGAATGTCAAGCAATATGAGATGCTTTTAAACTTTTTGACTTAGGTGTTTACGTCACAGACGCTCCCCAAAATGAACGTGAGTGCAAAACAGTCCCTGCTTGTCCTGGTTAAATAATATAATTGAAAAAAAAAAATGGTTTAAGGAATAAAGAAGGTAACTCCATCGTACTTTTATTCTTACAAATACTCAGTTCTGGAGCTTTCTACGGCTAGGTTGATATCTCTCCGGCCCCAAAACAGCCATTTCTTGAAGACAATCTTATTAAAAAGAAACGGCTTTTCCACTCCACTCAATTCACACTGGTGACGTCAGGGCCAAAAAAGACTTCACGATCGTAGTTTGGAAGCCAGTGCAAGTGCAGCCTAGCACCACGTATCCGCACGAAAAATAACAGAGTGCTAAATTTTAAAGCACATCAACAGGCAACCCACGCACAGAAACCCCAACAGTATAACATCTCCGCTATAGAAGCGTCCCCAAGCGGGCAGTATTTTTCAATCTAGATGTAGAATATTGTAGGGGAATGAGTTAACAACCGATACGACGCAAAACTGTGCAATCTGTGCAAGCAGGGGGCTTGGAGTTGTCTAGCCATCAGTTCACTAATCATTAAGAAAGGAAAAGCGCAGAACGAGCGTAGGCGAGAAAGGAACATGGCCGGCGCACGTTCACGATTGAATTTTACTTGGAAGTACTCTTAATGCACACCTTCATATCAGCTTAACCAATACCTAAGCGACGTTAAAAACCTACCTTCTTTTCTATACAAGCTGGTAGAAGGATCGCTCACAGAATTATCATATTTCTGGTCTGCCGCACACCTGCCGCACGGAAAGTGCCCGAACTCTCCCAATATTCTGCCCTGATTCTATGCACTTCCAGTCTTCTAGTATGTCTGCTCATGTGGCTACTTGCTTTCTTCTAAAGATAGGACGTTTTTTTCATTGCTGTCCTTTCTCCATAGCTGGGGTTATGCTATGAGCTTAGTTTTTTTTTTTTTTTACAACGAAACAATTGATGCCTAAAAGCGTCCGCGAACAGCACACTCAACACGATGTTGTCCAAATACATGTTTGGCGTCAGCGCAGTAAAGATGCAGCAAGGTAAGGAAACTACTTTTTCTTTGTGCACATGCACGAGGGCATTGAAACGAGCAACTCAATAGGCAGAAATGTTAGATGTTCTTATCCTAGGTTATACATTTTCTGTCGTTGTAGGAGATAGCACACTAATTGCACTTGTAATGTGCTTCCACTACCCTACAACTTCTCTGTATTCTGCTATTGGACAGCACGAGAGATAACAGAGAAGTCGGCTGTGAAAGCAGAAAGTAACTTGCGCATCGCAGCCACCCTTGCTCTGCATACACAGTGCTAGCACGTTAAGAAGCAATGCCACAGGTAAATAGAAACAGGCAGAACGTGGCGCGGACTTCCCCTAAGATTTACAATTCAGGCCCGCCAAATTCATACATAGCAGCGTGGACACGTGTGCACAATATGTAAACAAAAGGTTATCACCGTTACTAGCCATACTAGCGTGTACCGCCTGTTTTCCGGCAGGCAGCAAGTACTTTTCATTGGGCTCTAGAGAATTTTTCGTAGAGAATTTGTCGGTACCTTTTCTCGCGCAGTATGCCTCACATATTCTCGTTTCCAAAAAGCGCGTTACGAAATTGTGCGGTAATGTCTGTTCCCCACCCCCTCCCTGTGTTAGCCACATGACAAGCTCTGCCAACTAGCAGTGCTCGACGCAGAGCGACTTTTACAGCAGTCCGAGCGGCGGCCTGCGCAGATATACCGACCCAGACCGCGCCGATTTCAATGAAGTCGGGTAAATGCAGTGACAGTAAAAGAATCACACATGCATTATGACGGTCTCTTTCTACGAAAAAGCGTGATATCCATGTACACCACGCTCTCGGGGTTGTAAACCTTCTCGCGAGGTTTCCTAAGAAAAGGAATTACGATAAGAATACGATGAGAGTTAGAACGTTAGCCTGTTATTCATTGATGATCACGCTGAGCAAATAGTGGAAGGCCCCATGTCCACAGTGATAATTCTCGGAAGTACCAGTTGCAGAGCGATAAAGAAAGAAAATTCTTTGATATAAGCGAAACGCATCCCTACATCAGCGCGCGGTAAATCTGTGACGGGCATGGGGAGCGTGGTGCCGTTTCATCCGCACTCGCGGCGAAAAGAGACCAAAAAAATGAAATTCTGCTGGATGGGCGCTGATGAGATGACGCGTTAGGAGCGAGTTAGGCGCTAGGCGAATGCAGGCGCGATACTCTGGCTGATGATCTGGGCGCTCGGAGAAAAAACGCACGAGAAAGAAAAACAAACAGGCAGTGCAACTGGGAAAACAGGACAGCGCATCTCCCAGCCGCAACCTGATGAGCTATGCTCGAGAGAGACACGTTTCTTTCTGCCTATTCATACTGTGGCTGTTCAAAGGACTGTTTGCCCGTTATCTTGGCGTGGTGCTTTTTGTTCCATAATAAAAAAACATACACAAAACAGCACAAAAAGACCGGCAGAGTGATTGCTGTACATTTTATTCCTCCCAATAAGCAAAAGATTGGGCGATCGATAGAAATAACTGCATTGGCCAAGATAGATGTCCATGTATCTGCGATCTTTGTGGCTGCCGGAGAGTACCTGAAATTAGCTGGGCGTAGGTGATGTTCCTCCTGGCTACTATTACTAGCGGTCAGAATCAGTCACCGGGATCAACCACAGGCATCGGCATGAATAAAGTAGAAAGAAAAAATTTAGGGTTGATAACTTTTAATATGCATTTTTTTTCACTCGTCATTCTGTAATCAATTCTGTATCTAATGCAGTTCTCAGTCCACAGTATGTCACTCCCTAGTCTATTTAAATTCTGATCTTGTTCCAATTCCCACTACGAAAACACGCACAATGCGTCTCATTGCTGAATCGCGGGAGTCTTCGTACCACTGCCAGCGCAGTGACGCAGCGGTTGAGCGAAGAGTCACTACATCGGCAGATGGCTGTTTCAAACAGCCAGCGGTGGAGTTTCTGATGCTCAGGTTGCTCTTGCCGTGCAACGAGGGAAGGAGCAGCTCCCAGAAGCCTCATTTTTTGCACAGATAGTGTTTCGGAATGCTGTCTAATTTGCACGTGGACCTGCTGTTGTTCAGTAATTTTCATTTATGCTTTAGCAATCCTTCGTTCGGCGTCTCCCTCCTCTTCCCTAAAAGAGGAGAGGGGGAGGAGTGATTGGCAGGTGGCCGGTAGGCAGAAACGATGGTTGGCAGGTGGAGGGAGCGCTCCAACACCACCTCTCATGATAGCCAGGTTGGGAAAGCTCAAACCGACCTCGCCGTCGCCGAAGTTTTAGTCTTTACTGCCGCCTAACGCTATTACATTAAAAACATCGCATGGATTGCGCAAATGAAACGGAGCGCAGGAACGGCAGCAGCATTGGGGGTCAAGTTGAGCATTGGCCAGTTGAAGCAGCATGATAAGCAATTGCTGTCAAATGCGTGGTGCATGGCCGGGTCTCATGCATTTCCTAGAAAGGTGCAAGAACTGGTTTCGGAGTAGGAAGACAAGGTGAAGAATATGTGATCTTTTATTGGCGTATGGTTGTCAGAGTCAGAAATATCTGCATAATATTCGCGAGTGTCCTAAAACACGAAAACTGTTTTTTTCTTTTAACGTATGCCGATGTGCTCAGCGCCCTACTTTCTCCTTTTTTCCTCTGCTTCGCTTATATTTCTTTTTGCGCTGCGCCGACCATTCCTTGATATTAACTTTCAGTGCCGCCGCGGTGGCTCAGCGGTTATGGTGCTCGGCTGCTGACCCGAAAGACGCGGGTTCGATCCCGGCCGCGGCGGCTAGAATTTCTTTGGAGGAGAAATTCTAGAGGCCTGTGTACTGTGCGATGTCAGTGCACGTTAAAGAACCCCAGGTGGACGAAATTTCCGGAGCCCTCCACTACGGCGTCTCTCATAGCCTTAGTTGCTTTGGGACGTTAAACCCCATAAACCAACCAACTTTCAGTGCCGCATGTGAAAAAAGGCTTTATTCACATTAGCGTGATAACTTGCTTTATGACAATCCGGCGCTTTAAACTTCGCCCACACCAGCGTATTTTTCGATCATTCATATACAGACATACCTTTCATGGTTCAAAGATATATCCCATTACTTGCTAGGAAACAGCTCGGGAGGTAGACAGGGAGAAGTAGAGAAATGAAAGTGGGCTGTGCACAGAAACAGCAGCTGGGCCGCCGCGGTGGCTCAGTGGTTATGGTGCTCGGCTGCTGACCCAAAAGACGCGGGTTTGATTCCGGCCGCGGCGGCTAGAATTTCTTTGGAGGAGAAATTCTAGAGGCCCGTGTACTGTGCGAGGTCAGTGCACGTTAAAGAACCCCAGGTGGTCGAAATTTCCGGAGCCCTTCACTACGGCGTCTCTCATAGCCTGAGCCGCTTTGGGACGTTAAACCCAATAAACCAACCAACCAGAAACAGCAGCTGCATATGACATTCTTCCGGTCCCATATAAAAAAGGTTGCGCTTGAGTACGCAAACAAACACAAACCAGCCCTTTTAATTTCCAGCACGGAACTTCCGCTTCGCTAATCTTTGTAATCAAAGCGGCGCACATGCAGCATATCGCCACGTGATTTGTCCTAAGCAGCCCTCATAATCGGCTCCCACCGTTCGACAAGCTGGAGGCCAGACTGGAAACAGACAAGCGTCGAGAAGGAGGGAGCAAATTCACACAGATGAGTGCACTTCGCCCTGCTGGCGTCTGTTCACAGCTGTCATTTGCACTTGAATAACAGGCATTCAGTTAGAGGCATATCTGCGCAGTCTGGTGAGAGGCCGCGCAGTACACGACTGGTTTCCTCCAACTCAGACTAACGAACACGCCTCCTCCCCGTTAGTAAACAAGGCGTAATGGTGGATGTGGGCATTCCGGCAGCGTACCAAACGAGTTGCCCGCCGCTCGCCGTTAGGTACTTATTGAACTTACGGCGCTCAACTCTGGAAGGAGCAGGTGCTCATCAGGTGTATATGTTTCGTGCACGCTGAACGATGCGGGCGTGATGAACTCACGGTGCTAGAGGCAAACTCTTTCAAAATTAAGTGTCCTTGTTCGTGTAGTCACAGACAATCCGCACGGTTAGACGCACCGGCATGGAAAGTTTGCAAGTTCGTAAGTACCTTGCTGCTTGTGTTCGCTTAGACCGGGCAGATACATAACGGTGTTCAGATGAAGGAAATGTTCACCAGTGGACGTTATTTGCCCGTTTCGTCGCCGACGTTACCAGCTTCGGCATAGCGGAGATTTTTCAAGACTGGTTTTCTCACTCACGAAAACTTGCTATGCGAATGTTATAGTCCAAACGTGTTTGAAGTGATTTGTTTACACTTCCCAAAAGCTTTCTTATATTGAGTGTCCCGCCTGTTAGCTTCAGTTGTTTCTGCGCCGTATGACTGAGTGCAACTTGCGTAATTGCCTCACAAGCCTGACGAGCAAATCTTGTAAGTGCCCCGCCGCGGTGGCTCAGTGGTTACGGCGCTCGGCTGCTGACCCGAAAGACACGGGTTTGACCCCGGCCGCGGCGGCTGAATTTCTTGCTGTGCGATGTCAGTGCACGTTAAAGAACTCCAGGTGGTCGAAATTTCCGGCGCCCTTCACTACGGCGTCTCTCATAGCCTCAGTCGCTTTCGGACGTTAGACCCCAATAAAACATGAACCATAAATCTTGTAAGTCATGGCTTTAGCAAATTCTCATTTTTTTTAAAGCAACTACATTTCCTGTCCATCACCCAAGAATAAACTCAGCTTTTTTGCGCACGTGCCGCATATTCAATCCTCTTAGCGGTATCTTTATCCGGTTGGGCGACGCGGGATTTCGCTCGCCTGTAATACCTAGAAAAGAGACGACGTAAAAAGGTCTGAAAGGAAGTCTCTTACACAGCCACTCCTCGAAAAAAAAATTAAAAACAGTAACTGGAACTCCCTCCCTCTCGTGTCAGCCACCAATACAGAAAATTCCCCCTTTCTTACCGTCATCTTCTTTTGTCCTCGTCTCCACGTGTATTGCACCGAACCGAACACTGCCTGGTCGATCTTCCTGCCTTTCTTTTCTCTCCCTCTGTCTCATCACAAAAGCCGATGGCTTTCACAAAGCATTTAATATCGGAATGCAAAGCACTGCATCAAGTGCTGGCACATCAACCGGGTTTCAGTTACGTTTCTGATGTGAAACGAGCTATTTTTCGGCTCACTTGAAAAAGTCGACGGCGGCAATTGTAGCAAGCGTGATCGGCTGTAACTGAAAAAACTTAATCATTCCCGCTCTTGGTCGCCCTCGATTTAAAGGTGGGGCAGACCTTTTGCGATAAGCAGCAGAAATCACTTATTACAAGCTCAAACATTGTAAAAACGGTCATATCTTATGATAAAAAAAACAGCAATATTATCTTACGGGGAACCAACTAATCATCACTCATCAATCAACGAAGGGCCAAAACCGCGTTCCTTCGACTTTGAGCAAAAACAAACAAACATTACAAAGCTTCACGACAATATTTGCTGATGTATTTGTTATGATGTGGCTGCATTTTTTAGGCACTTTATGTGTACCTGCTCTTCAGCCATTATATTCTGCAAAGCTTTGTCTAAAGCGTAACGTCAGAAATTAATGCATGAGTTAATTTGTATATTATTCGTTTCGAAGTCCCGAAGAGACAGGCAGGCTATCACGGACTGCGTAGTGGGCAGCTACGGACTCGGCCCACCTGGCAATTTTTACCTACGATGAGATGGCACAGCACACGGGCGCCTTTTGCATTTCGCCTCCTGCAAAACGCCGCCGCCTCGGCCGTGATTGAACGTTGGTCCTAAGTATTCTTTTCAGCGGTACAGCTCTAAAGATCGGGACAACATGAAGAGTAATCACAGGACGGGCGCTCTTTTCCTGTGACACCTCTTCTTTTTTGTCCCCGTCTTTGCGCTGTTGGCCCAAAAAATGTAGAGCCAGCTCGACTGTTTAGCTGCAGACCTGGGTCAGCAGGCCGAGTGTCATTACCACTAAACAACCGCAACGAGTAATGTATGACTGAATGAAAAATTGCTGAAAGACTGTATAATATTCTTTGTATTATTTTATACTGTTATTATTTGATACCTCACAACTTTCGAATAGTCGCAACGTAGACGGATTTCTGCACTACGGCAGTGAATTATCCTAATCGTTTTACATTATTCGGATTTTGTCAGCGCTTCTGGTTCAGCGAACTACTCTTTTGATGAGTGTGAGCTATGCCTAAGCCTGCCTCATTTTTTTGTCCCTGATAGACGCTTTCTTTTCCCCGCGGAATAAAAAATGGGGTTGTCGCTCAACTCAGCCGAGCCAGCATATACAGAGCACAAGCTCTATTAAGGATGGCTAGACACGGTTTAGTTTTGCCGCGGTGGCTCAGTGGCTATGGTGCTCGGCTGCTGGCCCGAAAGACGCGGGTTGGATCCCGGCCGCGGCGGCTGAATTTTTTTGGAGGAGAAATTCGAGGCCCGTGTACTGTGCGACGTCAGTGCACGTTGAAGAACGCCAGGTGGTCGAAATTTCCGGAGCCCTCCACTACGGCGTCTCTCATAGCCTTAGTCGCTTTGGGACGTTAAACCCCATAAACCAACCAACCAGTTTTGGTTCATCTTCATTTTTTGAAGACTTCAGCGAGTGCAAATTGCTTCAGCGAGAGCAAATCACCTGCTGCAGCACGTGCTAAGAGTGTAAGAGCGAGCGTCTAGAGCAGCGGTCGGCGCAGCAGCGGACGTGACTGCAAGCGCAAGAGCGAATCACGTGACACATTACAAGCCACACCTGGCGAGGAGGAGTGGCCGAGCATCAGCCAGCACAGCAGCGTAAGTGACTGCCAAACGCGCAGCTATGGCGCCGATGACGAAGAAGGTCGAGCACCTGAAACGCGCGATTTTACTCATGCGGCGTTCCTCCCGTTAGAGGTCAAATGTAAGAGCCAGACGACCTTCAGGCTCAGCAGAGTGGGAGTAGAGCTTTTCGCTCGAATAAAAGGTGGTGAGCTGGCCTTGCACGTCCGGTTAAAGGCCTCGATGTTGCATGCTGGATTTGAGAGACGCCGCAGTTAAGAGAGAGAAAGATGAAGGGAAAGGCAGAAAGGTTAACTAGGCGACGCCCAGTGTTTTACTCCTTACGGTACCTAATCACGCACTCACTTCGCAGAGCAAAGTGGCGCATTCTTGCATTTCGGCTGCATCTAAATGCATTATCCATGGTATAGATTTCTCCTTGCGACATCCCGAGAACTTCTTCGCTAGAAAATGTGTAACAGTTAGAAGCGACGTGCCATTTGCATTACCCCTGTTTGAAGATCACATGAGAAATTGTGTAGCGCTCCCCACCATATTAAATAACACCACAGCAAATTGGACAGTACTGTGAATTTGCCACCACTGTGCGAATAAAAATACATTTAGCAACAGCACCAGCCCCCTACCGGCATATTATGAAGACTACTCTGTCGCACTTACATCCCCAAAACTGTATTATTGCCTGACGTCTGTGTGAAAAACAAACAAACAAACGAAGCATAAAACTCTGGTATTGCGAAGTATTATGCGAGCGAGAGCGCATGCCGACAGCTTGTATCAATCATTAATGTGTAGTTTGATGTCTCGGCATGAAGTCAGAGAAAAATGTGCCTAATTTTTGTCATGTTTGAGCACGCACCGTGAAGCTTGTTGGATCTCCCACTCTTGTGTTGTTAATGGGACAGCACCAATAGGTAAGGAAGGTGACAGTTTGTTTCTCGTATTGCGGAGAACTGGACATGCCATCGCAATGGCGATCAGCTTTCAAAATAGACGAAGTAGTGCGTTTTGGTTCTTCAGTGCACGCATGCAGAGTTTTCTGTTTTTTGTGAAGCAACACCAGATTAATATTTCGGCTGTCGTATTTCTGAGCAAGAGACGTAGCGTTATGATCTTATCTGCTGGTCGTCTGGCTTTTGGCACCGCCTGATAGCAGGGCTGGTGGCCAACACCGAAGCGTCAGTAACATCTTATAGCGCACAAATTGCAGGTTTCTGTGGAGCTGAGATGGAAGCAGTTACAAAGATGATTTGGCCACTTCTTCACGCTACGTGCGACAAGCGTCTTTCAAAATGTGTCTAGGAATCTTTTTCTAGTGCATTTTATTATTAATTTGCCGAGGCAGTTAGACATTAACACAGCAACTACCGTGCCTCAGTTTTCTTGCACTGATCGTTTTTAAATATGTCCCCTTTTAAATGATGAGAGTTGCGAGAAAAGGAGACGATTGCAATGTTCTTTCTCTCGGCATAAGCGCTTTGCAAAACATCAAAGCACCCACTGCGGAGGGGCGATAAGAGCTCCTTGAATGCCAAAGGACTGCAAAGGTTAGCTTTGATATGTTGCCTATTTGTAACGTTTATTTATAATAAAGCTTTCAAAGAACTATCCCAATCAGTCATTACGATGACAGTTGACCTGCAATGAACTTACTTCACATGCATATAATTTTTGCCAACAGCGCACGAGAAAAAAAGAATAGGGCGATAAACACATAGACAAGGTTTGGGCACTCTCAGACACACAAAACAATTGGTACCTGTTTACAACATCTGGCTGTGGCGACAAGTAAGAGTGCTTTGCAAGATAACAACTATACACCCGAAGCTACTCAGAAGTGCCGTTCTTCACTGTTTCACTGCTTTTATTTTCCCAAAGGTGCGATTATTGCGTAAAAGTATAAAAGGCATCATTAAGAGCCATGGTAAACGATTTCTCAGTAAACGAATTCAAGAAAGGAGTGATAAATAGGCCTCCGTGTCGAAGCAGCACAAGGCTCTCCGGCCGCTGTACGGCGAAAGAACCGTTTCTGCCGGTTGCAGGATACTGGGCCGTCTATAAGCTGAGGAGGCCGACAGAAGTGCGGCGTTTTTTTATTTCCTCTTCTTTTTAACGCTATATCGTTAAGGAGCTCGTGTCGCAGAAAATGCGGCGTCGCAGTCGGCTTCCTCGGCGTCGTTGGCTGTGAGCGAAAAATCTACGAAAAATCCCCAGAGAAGCAACTTAGGTGGCACATGGGCCACCAAGATCATTTGACATTGCGGCGTCAGCTCAACCAGCCCACCAGATTGTAAATAAACTGCCCACCGTGGCAGGTGGCATTTAAATTAATGATTGGTCGCTTGGGAAGAGCAATCTCGGTAGCACAAGGCCCACTGGTGGCACCACCTTCCATTGCAGGGCAGTGGCACATTCTTTAACCACTGCACCACTGCGCCAGCAGTGGTACGAAGGCTCCCAGGGATCTATGAATGTAAAGTACAGAATAAGATTTAAGTATATGGGCACAAACCCATTACGCAATCGCGTCGTACCCTCAAAGGTGCCCTGAAGAGGAATCTGAACTCGTCTTTTTTCCGCGGGAACTCGATCTACACTTTCCGAGCATTCTTAGAAACTTCGACGTATTGCCCTGTGTGGCCGATTTCCCTAATTAAACCGAATTAACGTCCGGCTCCCGCCTTTAATTTTTGAATTCTCCCCGTACGGTGGACGGAGTCGACCAACGCGTGGAGTGCCTTTCAGCCAGCTGCGTGGAGGCTTTGCTTTCGCTTTATTTTGTTTTTTAGGTTTCCCTGAATAAATAGTTTCATTCGCAGATAATATAGCCGCAAAATAAGCCCGCAGAAATAAAAATACGCGTGTACTATTTGCTTGTACTGATTACTACGTATTACTCCGCCGATGGCAGAGCGGCAAGCCGCCGCGGGACTGGGTGAAAGGCACTCTACGCGTTGGTCGACTCCGCCCACGGTACGGGGAGAATTAAAAAAATATAAAGGCGGGAGCCGGACGTTAATTTGATTTAATTAGGGAGATCGGCCGCACAGGGCAATAAATCGCAGTTTCCAAGAATGCTGGGAACGTGTAGATCAAGTTCCCGCGGAAAAAAGACGAGTTCAGATTCCTCTTCAGTGCACCTTTAAGGTCGGCGGAGCTTAAGTGTACCTCGCAATTTTTTTTCTTTCCTTCTAAGCATTCTTAAGCATAGATGAGGCTTTAAATTCTGCTAGGAAACGTAGCCACCCTCTATACGCAATGGCTTATGACCTCGAGCGGACCAGAAGCGGGGAAGAGCTCTGACATCATCTTAATTTATAAGGAAAGAGATGTGAATGACTTGAAAAATTGCTGACCTCTCAGATTACTGTCCGTTGCCTAACTGCCTCGATTCCAAGAAAAGGCAAGCGCAGCAAGGGGGGAGGGGGGGGGGGCAGAAAGCTAGGTGGGCGGATGAAATTAATAATCTAATTAAGGATAGGATTAATTGGAGAGATATGGGAGAGGCCTTTTCGCTGCAATGGGCGTAGTCAGGCTTATGATAATTATGACTGCAATGTCGCAACTTTTCTCGCTCTGGTTTTTTAAACTATGGGGCTTATTTAGTGGCTAGCGTAAATTGAGATGGGAAAAATAGCGAAAAGTAATCCTCAGTAAACTTTTTTTCCGGAGCAAGACTACAACAAAAGGGCGATTGTTTTGTCATAAATGCCGATGCTAGAAAAAGAAGCCGGAAGTGTGGAATACTACTTTTGGTGGTGGGCTCTTCCAAGATATTTCAAGTTAATTTCAGAACATCATCGGCTCACTATGCTCACATTATATGTGTCCAAAACACTGCCACCGCGTACACATCAGGAAAGCTAAAGGCCTTCTTTGCGGCCGCGACAGCCAATAAAGCATCGCTCGATTTTTCGTGAGTGGTGCGCCGCATCGTGAATTCCTCGTGACGTACCCATCAAGTTGACCGACGTGGAGAAGGTGTGGGACGAAGTTTGCCAGCCACCTAAATTCCGACTGACAAGGAAAGTGCTTCGGTGTAATAGGCCATTATCCCGAAGCCGTCGCCTTCTTCCTCCTCCGATACCTTCCGAGCAGATTCCCAAGCTTCGGAGAGGTAGAAAGTGGAAAGGACGAGCGTGCTCAAGTGCTTCCAGGACGCGCTTGGTCCGTTGGCCACGCTCCTCGGACCCCCCCGGAGAATCGTTGTAAAACGCGAGTGTCTGGTCAAGTGCACTTTCCCATTACGCTGCGCGGACAATATCATCCGAGAAGTGGCCGTGTGCCGCAAATAGTGTCCACTCCACCGCGCGGCCAGAGTACCACGGGTGAAGTATTGGAGAGTAGACTTTGGCGCAGTGAACAGTTGAGTAGAGGCGCCTCTTGACATTGTGGGCTTTATATACCCTTTCTTTCCACATTGCTTCAAGAACAAAATGAGCTGTCACACGGTTCCTTCCCCAAACAACAGTGATGAGCCCGTCGTATAGTTTGCTTGATTTTTCCCGCCGCTTCCTGCAGTTCAGTGCGTGACCTTTTCTCGAAGCAACGGAGAAACATCACCTAAAGGAGGTGAACTTTTTCCTGCAGATTTTCAACTTCTCAGTGTTTGGTGGCACAAAACAGTCTTTCCCTTACTTGCAGGGCTATCAAGGTAGAGAGAAGAGATGAAAGTGCGCAAACAGTGAAGCAAGCACAACCTAGCTAGGTAGAAATAGGGGGAGCCTTTAACGTCCTACCTGAAAGCGATCGACAGTTGACCTGACGCGTGAAAGCTGGGCTGGGCAAAGCCCAACTAAACGCAGACAGTTCACCACCGCCTTTCGTGATTTTTCATTTCTGTCCTCGCTTTGGAGATAGCTGAAGCAACGAGCTCATCTACTGTTTACTTCCTCAGGAAAGTGAGGCTTGAGGAGCAAGATGTTCATAAGTGGGTATCCGTGAGGCTTATTTATGGAATTTGATTCTTTGCTGTTCTAGAAGTTACGTTTCCTTCCGCAGCAGCTTCCTGCTTGCTATTTGGTGTTATGTTAAGAGCGGTGAATAAATCTCCTTGAAAATTTTATAAATACTGATATACATCGCCCAGGCCGGATAAAGGTGAAAGCCAACCACTTCTATGATTCGGGCTTTGCCTCTGGCTTTGGCTATGGCTATGTCTGTAGCTCTGGCTACCGACATATAGATATCAATTCATATTTCCTGTCTTCGACATTTTTTTTTTTTCAAATATGTGCTGTATCGTGCTACAAGATGGACGGGAAATATTTCAACATGACTCCCAGGTAACGGCACTCCTCGGTAGAAGCTTACATAATATGCGTGAATGGATGTTTGGGTTAATACAGCGAAATGGCGCAAGAAAACTGTTAGAGAGTAAAGCAGATTGTAAAACAGCATCTTATGAACAGCATTGCTATATGTACATTTTGCATAAAAGTTAACATTTAAGACATAATAACATCAGGTTTAGAGTTCTAGTCATGCGAAAAAAAGGAGAAAGAAAATGTGCTATATAAGTTTTAAAATGCTTGCTCAGAAAAAAGAAATATTTTTGATCCTTTGAAATCACATATCGACAAACTCGGCGCCGTCATAATAGAACAAGCTTCATTTGTAGCCTTTCATTTCGAAATATTGGGATAAAACACACAATAGAAAAATACCCATGAAAAGGATTTTCATGTAGCTCTTTGCACGCGTTCGTGAGCAATCGCTAGCTTTTTCTCAGCTCACGGCTGTGTTTTTCTTTCTGTGGCTGCATAATCTTCAGGCTTAGCTGCATTGTCGCATAGGATGCCATGAAGTAGGCTCAGACTAGCGTACAAGGGAAAGGAAATGTACCAGAAATTAGTCCTTTATTCCGTGTACGTCAATTTATACGAAAAACTCTCATGAAACTGACTGCTATTTTGTTTGGAAGGATGTTGGTGATACTACATATTTTGCGGCGGATCACCTGGGTAATGTGTAATTAGAGGTTATTATACCATCACAACTGGGCCGCAGAAAGGTTTTGCATGCGTTCCGAAAAAACAGACGAACACACTACCTGACCAGCAATGTCGTCAATGGTGGCTTTAGCGGATATTTTCCACCGTATGTGAATTTCTGTTGTAAGCTTTGTTTCTCTGCCAGTTCGAGCCCAGTATGCCTGAAAAAAAAATAGCGATATTTTTTATATGTCGAAATGAATGATATAAACACGCATCATCCCTCATTTTGCTCACTATATGGACAAGCCAGATGTCATATGGCCGGTTTTCTGCACCTCTGTGCTTTGAGACATTATGGCGGAAATAAGCTCAAGCTGGCTCTGACAGCTGAGTGTCGTTTCACTCCGTTTTTTTTCCAGGTTACAGCAGAGAAAAACTAATGATTCAAGACCGTTTGGTCATATCGCGGGGAAATTAAGCTGCAAAGAGCAGCCCCACTTCTCTACTGCAGTAATATTTCTTCCTTTGTTGTTTGTTATTCAAGACTAGGCTCGTCTCCACTTGTTTTTATTCAACGAACCTTTTAAAACCGAAGCTGTATCGGTAGCTGTCTATTTTAAAACATTAGACAGATTGGAACGAAGCTTCCAGGACGACAAGGGGAAGGAGTAAAAACATATCGAAAAATAAGAACGTGAATATAGAATTGGGAAAGAATAGAGAGTGGAGCTGGCGACTCTCTGTAAACTACCTCTGCACAAAGGACATTGCGTACCTAGTGCCTACTGCAGCCTAATGAGTGTAAATATGTTTTCAAACTGACACCCTGAAAGTGCTGTTTCAGTTTATACTACTGAGTGGCTCCCACATACTACGGCACGGTAAGAAATGTGTATCGGGTATCTGAGCGGCTTTCCTTAAACGAGGAAACTTCATTACATGCAATTCACACGGGCAAATCATCCTTAGATTAATATCTGTACAGTAGCGTTCAATTAATATAGCACAACACGGCCGCATTCCTAGATGACATCATTTTAACACACGCTGTGTTATCTGCTACTGCTAATTCTTGCGCCGTGCTTCCCCAAGGCATCGCACTAACTTCTGTCAGGGTAAAAACACTCTATAAGAGCAAATACTGTCTGGTTGATGCAAGACAAAGACTAAAGCAAGCGCTGCATGCACTATATCCTACTACTGTTCAGGATACAGATGATGTTGCAGTACATAGAAAACAATGAGGGGATTCCAGCCCACTTCGCGAGCGAAAACAAGGCACTGCGAAGTTTCGTGCACTTCGCAGCTTCGAGACTAGTCCCTAGAACTTTGAGAACGAGTATTGACATACTTTTGCCATCCATTTTGACGTTTAAACAAGTCAGACACAAGTCATCCATTCTGACCAGAAACCAGCCTTGTCAGGATTTTCAAAATTCTTGCTGAGCTTAAACTGGTGGTGCTCTGAGACTCGTTCAGTTGAATATTTAGATATAGTGGCCGGAGGCTCGCGGGGGGGAGGGGAGGAGGGGGGGGGGGGGATGGTGAGAGCTGTGTAGCTTTGTTTACCTGAAAACTCTGTTCCAATATATTGCGTTCATTTAATGCACATTCGTACATTTTTACAAATATACACGAATATGTATTGAGAGGTACGCCTTCTAACGCCGGCAAAGATGCTCACAGAGGTTTTCAAAACACAGGGGTCACGAAGAAGACTTATTTGCTTCAAAGTGTAATGAAACAG
The DNA here is from genome assembly GCF_055824585.1 of Amblyomma mixtum. NCBI lineage: Eukaryota > Metazoa > Arthropoda > Arachnida > Ixodida > Ixodidae > Amblyomma > Amblyomma mixtum. Next base: position 210,862,558 of record NC_143012.1, on the reverse strand, counting down.
CTTGTGTGCTCGGCGCTTCCTTGACTAACGTGCAAAATAAAAACATAGATATCAGGCCGGGCTCCTGGTAGCCAGTAAACCCAGCCTTTTCGCGGATTATATGCCCGAAACCTTCTTCTTGTCCCTGTACGTATGCACGTATGCAGAGCGTCTTTATAGTGTTGAATTTATCAAGGCCTCGAGTAAGGACGAAGAATACCGACTGTTAGCTAACTCCACGGCATGAAATGGACTTTGAATGAAAGGCAGAAGAAGTGACTAGGCGTGTAGTTGTGCTTAAGTAAAAGCCTTAACCAGTCAATATCAGTGGACTATAACAATCGAATACAAGTAAACACAGCAAAGAAAGTAAGAAAACGGGGTCACGGTCTCCGGCACTAGCAACAGCTGCAAGCGTTGTACCCGAATTGGAGCAAAAGAAGCTGTGGTGCCATAACAGCCCCACTGTATTCGGCCATGCCTCAGGGCGCCATAATCCTGAAAAGCAAGACCATGTCAGATCAAGCTTACAGCATATTCTCCCCCTCTGCCCTTACGTCCCAGTGGGACTTTTCTTTTTGCAAGAAGCTAGGCGCTGCTGAGCATGCATTCGGCTCTCAGGGAGCTCTCGAAACATCTTCCGTTTTTCTCTTTTCTGAAGCATGAACGGGGCGTGCGCGGGCACGATAAAAGCGTCGGGCGGCAGACGGGGTTGTGCGGCGGCAGCGATTGGAAACAGGCTTGGCGCGTCCCTGCGGTGTGTGTTCCGTGCAGAAGCACTTCTGCATGCGCAGCGCCTGAGGATGACGCCGTTTTCCGGCCGCGTAACCTTCGAAAGGTAACATCATATCTCCTGAGGGTAGTGTTCAGGAAGCAGAAACTCATCGTTAACACCTAGGAAGGAGTCTTCGGCCAGTAAGTTATGTTAAGAATGCAAACAGTGCGATAGTTTCGTAAAAAGATACCGCGGGTACAATTTGTGCATACGTACTTTAAGGCAACGGCCCTATGGAGAACCACGAATCATGATGGAATGGCTTCAACGAACCATAGAGCCTTCTGCAGCGCGCGCCCTTCGTAGAGCATCCTGAACGTGGCGCATGCGCGGATGCAATGATTGCGGCGTTTTTATGCTTCGGAACTTCGCCGTTGCACTATAGCAACTCTGTTCACATGGAAAGTGCTTGCCCAAATGGTTACACATATTTAATTCGCGTGCAGTTTATTATGGCCATGCACACGGCAAAAGGTCCTATCTATGGCCTGAGGGATCAGTTGTCACAGTGCCCCTCGCACTAATCTCTCTTTCCCTTTTCAGTCCCCTCACCTCTCCCCCCGTGCAGGGTAGCCAACCAGAACACCGTTCTGGTTAACATCCGCGCCTTCCCATTTCTCTTTACCTCTCTCTCTTGATCCCGAGTTGGTTAATTTTTACAACGTAGGACTGCACGAAAAAGGCAAGGACAGATGACATGGCGGTGTCGTTTTCGTTCCTATGTCTACTATCTTTGTCTTTTTCGCACACTCCTACCATCTTAAGCGCGCATATCTGTGCGCGCATATCTTCTTATGTGCGCGCATATCTGTTCTACACGTGGCGACCTGATGCCAGGATTCAACGTGCTCCACTAGAAAGCGCTTATTTACCAAGCCTGCTAACTCTGTAGAATTGGAGACTGTGGTTGCAAAACAGCGGCCTTCGAGTGGAAAAAGACGCAAAAAGAACGCTAATGTGATCAGAAACTCAACGAAGCACAACAGCACTGTATTGCCGAGACGAAACTGCTGAATAAAAGCGTAAATGCCTGTTTAGATCACATGTACAGCGCGCTAAGCAAATGTTTTGTTCTGCAGTGTACCCTGTCTTTTTTCAGTTTTAGATGACCTTTTACCTTAGTGTTCATAATTAGGCTTTGCTGACAGCGTGCCATCGATTACAGTGCAACGGTAGTTATATTTCCTTTCTGTAGGCTCTACCTCATAAGTCAAGGCTACAATGATGATAAAACTGCTGTTCTCCGACTCCAGTCGGAATGAAAGAAATAAGCGATTTTTTATTTCTCTGCAAACCTTCAATCTGCTCTGCCGCTCATCCCACTTGATTCATAGCTGTAGAAGCAATGCCTCTGTACAGTACGTGTTATTTTTAACAGCCGCTTAAATTTGTTGAGCTTGATGTTCATATCTCGGAATAAACATGAAGTAAGCCTTACCTAGCCATGTTCGGCCGATTCTGGAGACACGCTACGTCTTTTGCGCGTGCGCATGGGAGTACACCTCATAAGTAGAACGTACTATAGACCGCAACCTGAGAGTGAACACGGGAGCGCAAGGTAAATGGCCTGTAAGTGTACTTAAAGCGGCCATCTTTCGCAAATTTAAGGAAATACTGCGGCTGTTTTTGCTGCTGGCGGCACTCCCGCTAGTGGTGTTTTAGTCCTTAGTCGTATGTACAGTCTTTGCCAAAAGTAACCCGGCACAGGTGGTTTGTTTCTCAGCCGCGTATCGAAGCACTCATGGCAGCCCTTAAGCTCTGATTCTGTGTAAAGAAAGGTGAGACCTTGTCCTTCCATTATGGCACCGTTCGGTCTTTAGGGCTGCTGCAAATGCTCCGTGATACGTTTGAGAAGCAAGAACCTGTTGCTCGGTTACTTTTGACAGCGACTGTACATAATTGAGAGCATTGCGGGACATTCACCTTCCATGGTTTCACAACCAACATGGCGAAGGGGAGTTACGCTGCGCACACAATGCCACAAAAAAACAAAAACAAAGAAACAACCAGAGGTTTTTATCTGTTCAGAGGACGCATTGGTGCTCTGTGCGTACTTATCCCTCATCATGGTCAGGTGCTCAAGAAATGCTCCATGGTACAGAACACACGGATGCTGTGAGAGTGGCAACTCCTGACACGACCACACATCCCGTTTAATTTCTTTCCGGAAGCGGGCGGGCGTGTCCACAGCAATGCTAATCGAGGCTGTGTCACTACTGTGCTGGTTTACGGGGGCACACCCAATGCATACGGGGATATTCTTTCGTCTTTTTTGTGCTCCTGCCGACTCTGAAAATGAGGAAAATGATTTGCATTCGCGGTTCTCACCCTATTTCGCAACTGCATAGGTCCGGCGACCACTTTGAAGACACATGCCCGCACATACCCACACGCACGCACGCACGCACGCACGCACGCACACGCACACACACGCACGCACGCACGCACGCACACACACACACACACACACACACACACACACACACACACACACACACACACACACACACACACACACACACACAGGCTGCTGAGCCCCAGGAAATGGTTCTGAATGCCGGCAGCGGTGGCCACATTTTTATGGAGACGAAACCGGAAAGACACCCGCACTGCGGCCGAAGTCAGCGCACGTTAAAAACACCACGCGGTCGAAATTTGTTCCGAGGTGTCAACTACGGAGTCTCTTAACGTCCATTTAACGATTAAGGACGTTTGCATACCGTATCAAACCATAGCACTAATAACTACACATGCATGCACACGCAGTAGTATACCAAAGTTTACAGAAAGCAAAAAATACATCATAAATATACAAGCGTCCTACCAACGAGTATTTTCCTGTTTTAGCAGCCAACTTTACTGAAAGAACCCCGCAGGAATCTGAGTTAGGACAGCCTCGGCAGATAGCGCGGAAAAGGAGGGCACGAAGGCAGGAAGGAAATAAGGAACGCTGCCTTCATGGACTTCGTGGCTTTCCAATAGCCACGCTTGTAAACACTTCTTTGATTCCATGTTATCTAACTTTTGGCGTCGTCGCTATACTCGGCAACACTGATGCAAATGAATGTCCTGACAGCCCCGCGGAGTCATGCGTGCTGGGGCAATAAATTATGCTAATGTGGCGGCCCTGCGCGGCGTTTCCTGTTCTTGCAGCAACGATGCTTTGCTATAGAACGTAAAAGAAGGCCGAGGCCCAAACCTCATTTATCCTCGGGCAAGAGAGGCAGAATGAAAAAAAGCGACGTGGAATTAAAAGGAGGACAGACTACGGGCTAACGCCTGCACCGAAACGAATGCCTAGCTTTGCATGTTGCCCTGTGCATCCAAGGCTTAGCGGTTGGGTAAAACGGTGGTGTATGACCTCGAAGTGAACACGACTAGGGTAATTCATTCAGCTTTATCTCCCGCACAAGAAAGGCGCTAACGGGCATCCACTGAGGTGAAAGATTACGTGTGTCTCTATATAGGATCCCGCAAACGGCGAATGCGTGCATGAACAAAGAAAAATGCAGCGTGTTATAATGCCTTTCTGAAGCCTTAACTATGGCGGCACTCTTTTGCATGAGCAAGAAAAATGAAAAAAAGAACACATAGTTCGGCCCCTCAAGCAACATATAGAAGTAAGATATTTCGTGCATTTCATGGTATTTAGGCACTTAGCATGCCATAGTAGACTAGAAAGACATTGCATTTCATGGTATTTAGGCACTTAGCATGCCTAGTAGACTAGAAAGACATTTTCAGAACGCTGAAATGTTTTAGCGAATAAACTAACTTTACTTTGCCTGTCTATGTTTAGGTCCTTAACTCCGCAACGACTTCAGTTGTGTGACTGTCATTATGATCTCTGAAGGGATCGTTGGCTATCTCATAGGCCAAGAATACCCTGACAAATTTATACTCACTCTCAGGCTTTGTGCTGTTTTATGCAGTACCCTTCATCCTGCGAAAAGTTTTCAATCAATCAATCAATCGTTCAAACAATCAATCAATCAACCAACCAATCAATCAATCAATCAATCAATCAATCAATCAATCAATCAATCAATCAATCAATCAATCAATCAATCAATCAATCAATCAATCAGTTTATTCGGCACTGCAAAGGCACCTTACAGATTCAGGTCTGCCGAAGCCTCACTGGGCTTGTATGGCAGCGCCTGGCAGGTAGCGGCAAGTCGCGTGCGGAGCTTTACAAACTAAGAATAACAGAAAGAATCAGAAAAGTAGGGCAGCAATAAAATGTTGAACACATCACACTTCACAGTTAACTAGAAATAAACGCTGAATTCACTAAACTACATCAAAAACAAATGTATATCAGGCAATGTAGGCGATGAAAGTCCAGGAATATATGACCATGAAAGGAGCGATGAGACAATTTAATAGAATAAAAATTTAATAGAATCTTCAGTTAACAAGTCCTTGTGTGCTTCACGCAGCGGCCTCGGTAGCTGATATGTTCTCGCCAGCCCAGGTCGACTTCCAGAGGTGTGCATATTCATGTGATTTCTTTTTTAACTTAATGCGGCGTCGCTGTTGCTACACAACAGGACAAGATCCAACGATGACACAATTCTTGGTTGGTGTTAGCGAGCGTATGAGTGCTTTTTCACTATTGGTTTGAAGTTACATTGAGGAAGAAAACGACTGCAGGAAAAAGGAAAACGCAATGCTTGTTCAGTGCTACTAGAAGGTAATCCTCTCAGAAGGAGCGATGAACGTGTGAACAGCGGAACTAATAGTCTTGCGGCTCCAGCAAAGCTCTGTAGCGCCTGTAGGCATTAAATTGGAAACTGATATAGAGAGCCCAAAATGTTGAGGGCCATTATGCAGGGAATGTTTGCGGAGGGAGATGAAAAGGCAAAAGAAAAAAAAGGAAATGCTGCAACACTTCGGGTTCAATATAAGAAATTGAAACATGGCTGAGGAAGAATACCAAGATCTGTAAAGGAAGATATCCAGAGGAGATATCCTGAATCAGAGAGATACATGCCAACTAGATTGAAGCATTGATAAAGAGTCTGGAGTGGAAATATCTGCATGGCAGTATTTTTTGTGCGCTATATGCCTGGAAGTGATTGAAATAGAAAAACGTTTTATAGGCGTATTTGTATATTTAATATATTATTGCTATGAATTCATTGTTTTAGGAATATAAGGTAATATAAACTGATATAATCATGTTTAATTGCCGTCCTCCGCAGAACACACCAAGCCGTCCGGGAAAAAAATTATAAATGATCTTCATTGTTTCGCATGCTAGAAAAACCAACGTGTTCTCCCTACATCAAAACGACGTATGTACTGATTTATCATTCTTTTTACCATTAACTTCGTTTTTTAATTGACGCAAAAAAACATTCGGCGTTTATTGACCTCCAAAACAAATGCTACCGTGCCGACCTTCATTTCGAGCAGCCATTTTGGTTCCAGCGCCGCTTCAGTAATACTCAAAGGGGGAAAAGGAGGTACAGTAGCGAGCCTCGGCAAATACCCCTAAAAGCCTTCCAGGGACATCCTGTCGATAGTTCAAAAGTAGCAGCGTGTAATATGCGGCCCAATTAGCGCTCTTAGTCTCAAGCAGCAGCCGGTAACTTAAAGGTGCGCCTTCAGAACCAATTAAAAGGCATCCCAACATTTTCAAAACTTTTGTCCACAGAGAGGAGCACTTGTATGTCACAGTGACTCGTTCCTAGCCGGACATGGCACTTGCGTACGTTGCTGCGATGGAGGATGCATTGTTAGAGAAGTATTTTATCCGAGTTGCCATTTTAGTTGCACGGACAATTTACGAACTGTTTCGAATATACCCGGAGAAAAATTTTTTGCTTTCTGAACAATTTTATGCAGACAATTATTCGCACTGGCAGTCATTGCAAATAGCTCCAAAATTGAGGTAAGAGTGTGTTTGCACAGCACGCGATGGTATTATACGCTGAAGAATGAACCCTCCATCTTGCCTACCAGAAATAAAAATAAAGAGGTGATGTTATACATTGTTCAGTATCGTTGCAAAGAAATTTCAGCTTGCTCTCGCTTTCATTTTTCAGAATCTCATGGTGTCCATTAGCGTTGAAACATTCTCTTTTGTGGTCAATACCATACTGCTGAGTGCATTACCCGAAACAGTTCATTTCTAGGCGTACACGTGAAGCAAGGTATTCTCCATCTTGGTCGACTCAGTTTTTTATTGAAGGAGACTTTGAAACGTGAGTGTTCTGTATGCGCACAACACATTCAAGATTTAATTTGACAGAAGGAAATACGGAGAAAAAAGAAAGTTAGTGGAAGTGAAGCGCAATACACGAATGATGTCCATTTTATTGAATATGTGCGGCTTTCAAAAAGAGAAAGTGTCCACCACAGAACTTAGGTTTCTTCATTTTCCATGTTGCAAATGCCGAATCTGTTTTTCTTTTAATAGCGTAATCAATACCAAGCAAGGAGTTGGACTGGGCACCGAGATTGAGATCCAGGAAGAGGCTGGTTCACATTGGTTCCAGCATATTTTTGCTCCTTCGATCGCTCGTAAGATTGAATTGATCTTACAGACACAGAGTCCTTTTTCGGAAGTGCAGCACGTGAAAAACTAACTCAGCAAAGCTACCCACTGGCCTGTAAGCTGCACGCTAAGGGCCTCGCGTTCTCAAAGTAACGTCTTAAGAATCGAACTTTCCGGTATTGATGCCTTACAAAGAGATTCTCGTATACACGGGTGCCAGGACATTCATCGGATTTAGCTACAACAGGGCTTTTCGAAGGCATTTAGCATTATGGAGAGTGATACACATACATAAGGTTGGTTTTATAGGGATTAACGTCCCAAAACCGTAGTACCGTAGTGGAGAGCTGCGGATAATTTCAACCAGCTACGGTTCTTTATCGTGGACTGGTATCACACAGTACACGGGCCTCTAGCCTTTCACCTCCTTCGAAATGCGTTTACCGCGGATGCAACCCACGTCTTTCGGGCTAGCAGTCGTGAGCCATAACCACTCAGCCACCATGGCGGCTATACGGATATATAGAAAGATACGAAAGATGTCGACTGTTCCCAGACGAATATGCGATGTTATGCATTTATATAAAGGCTAATCAGCCCTTATTGTCCTAAATTAGGGATGAGGAATGCAACCTTGTTTTCACGGCATTTTCTTAATTTCTGTGTCCCAGTTGGCGTCTTTAATGTGTAAATTATTTGACACAATGCCAAGAGTCAAGCAAAATGTTCACTAGCGCCTCAGCTTTTGGCGTGACAAAATTTAGGTGTCTTAAATGCATCTTTTCTAGAGAATTTGCAGGCAAGAAACGCACGCACGCACACAGTGTGTAACAAGACACAAGACTCGCTAAACTTCAATCAGCCTTCTATTTGCACTTACATGAAAAATACACATTTCATTCTGCACTCGGACGTGCCTCGTCATTAACAGCAGATCTCATATTTGCACACTTTCTCATGCGGGACAAACGCTTGCGCAGATAATCTGTTTCTTTTACTGCTAATATTATGGATGGTATTTAGACTGGGAATTCCATTCTGTCACAACAATCAGCTCTGGGTCAACTCAGCTTGCTGCCACTGTCTGGCGAATTTAGGGGAAATCATCAGGCACTCTGCGCGCCGAGGTAGCTGATGCCGGTCGACCCCGCAGCTGCCATCCACTGTTAGGACTGGAGCTCCCACCCTGTCAGCACTGTTGCGACTGTGGCATCTCAGCCTGCTTCCACTGTCGGGCACAGCTGAGCGATGAAACGGTCAAGGCGACGGTGAGTCAATGAAACATTTATGCACAGTACATAAAAGGGTGTTCCCTAATTGACACATGAGCCGAGATCACATTGTAGCACAAAGGAGCATGGCAATGCCCCGGGTGAGCGTCTCTCTCGCATGATGTCTCTGTCTGCTCCTCGTCTGCTGCTCCCGTTCGGCGCGGCTCGGCTTTTATAGCCTCCGGGAGTGTTGGAGCAGCCATCCGTTCGAATCCTCCATTCAGGTCACGACACTGGTTACCGTTTGAATTGGGCGAATGGACGAGAGGGGCTCAGCCGTTCTAAGTTTGCAGCTGAAAAAGGGCAGCCGGCAGAGCGCCGATTGTCTCTCAAGCTGGCGTTTGCGATGGGGGAGGAGGAAGGGGGATTCCGATCCTGAAGGGTGAGCTTGGATAAATCGTGCTACAAGCCGTGACATGTCAGTGGGGTCCTGGCTTGTTTGTACGATGGCGCACGTATGGCGCTCGTTACCACGGATGCCAGAGGAATGCGTGCTCGGGCCTTGCAACGCGGTGCTTGCATATGTCGCCTGCCCTGTGATTTCAAGCACTTGGATTACCTTTCTTTTTTCAAGGCTGAGTTGAACTGTGCCCTAGTAGTGTTAGGCTTCAAGGCTAGTGGGGACTCAGTGTTTACATTTGTACAATAAACACACCAGCACAGGAGAGAGAGCAACGGTACACAAGCGCTTGTGAACTGTTGTTCTCTCTGCTATATTTCCTTTTGTTTGTCGCGTTCTGAACATCTGACCTGTTACTGGCTCCAGTTGTCTAAAGTCAAAAACTGCCAGGACGATTCGCCCTGAGATTGGTAATGATGTAAGGAATGGCTGTGGCATCACACATAGTCACCTTGTGCATTAACTTACATAACGGATCTGCGCGCCGTTTTCAACTGTATACAAATTTGTATTGAATGTTACCCCAACGGGAGAAGACAAGTTGTTCTAGATTTCGGGGCATGGGGCCGTTGTCCCGATAGCGTGCACTACTAGAGTCTGAAGCACACGTGCATTGTAGAATGCAGCATGCAGTGCCCAGGGCAGCGTGCACTGGACGACAAGAAACGGTATCAAATGTTGTTTAGGATGATGTTGCAGTCACAGGCGCTGCGGTCTCTGGTACTGTACTTCGCAATCGCACTTTAAAATATTCAAAAAATATTCAACGAATGCACTTAAGTCTCTCTACGGGCGGAAGAAAAAACATTGAGGTTACCGTTGCCTGCTCTGTTGACTGGTTCCGTCTTGCTCACGTTCTGCTTGACACTTTCTACGAATTGTCTCAGCGTTTCGCTTACACCTGTTTTCAGGAGACATTAGAACTCGCTTAGCTCCGCTTAGAGGGCCGCCCGTGTTGGCATCCAAGAACAAAGTGACAGGGAGCGAGACAACTTCTCTACAGATGTTTTTTGTATTTTTTTTACTATTGTGACGTCTTCGACTCCCAAATAATTGTTTAGACATGTTGCTATCACGTGACTATTTGGGTCCCGTCACGTGACTGGTTATGACGTCTCTACCACAAATCATTAATATCACTAACTACCACTTTTCAGGTCACCAACATTTTCATTATTTAATAATTCCCTGTTAATATTTTAATTCAATATTAGCAATACTTAATAATTATAATTACCTACTACTATTTTATTTATTTATTATTACGTGTTGATTTCCTACTTATCGTTACTTAACATCGTTCTTATCGTGGCTATCTCGTGGTCATGCCATCCAATAGGCACGAAATGCCTTCGCATGAAAAAGCAAGACATGACCAATGAGCGAGTGCACGTGTGACGAAATGGCAAAGCGTTCATTTCGCTGAGAGTATCGACGATTACTTCCGCGAAAAACACGCGGAGAGGTGTGGTTTCTAGGCTAGTTCCCACAATTTTCAGAGATTCACTCAGGACAGTTGCACTATGTGTATGGCATTGTAAATGCGTTTCCATAATTCACACCGATAAGTACTGCATTAAAGCTCTAAAGAACATGTGTATTTCAGTGTAGAATCCCATCTGCGTTGCATCATTTGTCCTTTCTTTGTTTTGACATTGGACATGATCGGCAATCCTTCTTTCAAACAACCAGCGCGTTCTGTATTCATCAGCTATGCAAAGCGGCAAATGCCGGGCCTTTGCGGCACACGATTATGTGCTTAGAATTTGTTGCAGAGTTGTAGAATTTTTTTACTGCATATCTGCAGACTCCACATGAAGACTAATGGCGTTTCAGCGGCATCACGCGTGCACGAATCCTTTTTCGAAAGTTAGCATATTCCGAGCTTTCAGTGCTACAAAACGAACACACTTCGCTTTGAATGGAATACCGATGCCTTCAACGACATTGCCGACGCTTTAAAAAACTACAGCTTAGAGCCGTGTAGAGTTCCGCAGCCGTTTATATCAATGCGTATTCGCTACACATCCGCTGCAACAGGAACTGCTTACGGCGGCTACAATAATGAGGGCTTGCTTTCCGTTTCCGGCCCCCGCGCTTTTGGTGAGCAGTGAAAAATGGTACACGGGGACATAAAGCGTAGCGCCTTCCTGGCCTGGCTTTCAACGATCCGCACCATATTCGCTTAGAAATGAATGCTGTAGACAACTTTTTCTCTTTTTTTGTGCGCAGCTGCAGTCGTCTGCATTACTTCAGTGAATCGAACCGTCCATGAAATAGGACGGCGAACTACTTGAAAGAAATGGGGCTCTCAGTACACTTCTAAAGGAGAGAAAATGCTGGAAAGAAATCAAGAACACGAGCCAGCATTGCCCAAAGCGGCAAGGAAGTTCATCATAAATCCTTCGTGATGGTGCTTGAAAAATCACATTATTGCATACAATGATTATTGATTTACTCGAACGTAGACCTGACGAAGAAACAGCAAGTGTTAACTCCGCCGCCAAACCTGCTCTGTTCCTAATTTTGCCTTAGATACTACACAAATCAAACTTCTAGACCCTTTTTTCAGGGCGCGTGGCTGAGGCTTCAGGATTTCTGACATGTCAGCATCCGCCTTTTCAGTGAGCAATATTGCCACGTTTCCACAAGCAGCCGCTGGGCGGCTGCTCTTCGAAAGTCGCGTGCACCGGCGAGTGAAAGAAGAAGAAGATCGGTTCCGGCCTCCTCTGGGTGCTCTTGGCTTGTTCTCCGGTGCCGTCCAGGTCAACCCCCCATCAAAGCCTTTCGGTTACGAGCCCCAACGGCTACGTAACAATATTAAAAAAAATGCCTCTCTGGTTAATTATATGTTTTGGTTAAAGCTACATTGAGGTTACTAGCCATTTTTTTTGTTGTGGACACTATGTTGAACGCGTCGTTTGTTTTTGTTTTCTCTATTACTGCTACTGCAAACATTTTAAACGTCGAGCGAGCTAATACAAAAAGTAGCCACCTGTCTAAGCATTGCTGCATCGGTGGGAAGTAAACAAAAGTGGTATTTACTGCGGACTGCACTAAGTCGCCATACCTTGCAGTTACAGTTTACGGTTGATTATTTCTTAAAGTAATTAAAAACGACCTGGAAAAAAACTTTTTCCAGTGTCCGCGTAGTGTTTATACTTATTTCGATATTTCCAATCATTTTGACATCAGGAAAAAAAATTCTGATGCTCTAGGCAGTGGAGATGGGAAGGTACGGGAAACAGTATACGCGTCTGTGCGACTTTAAAATAATAAACAAAAACACTCAACCGGAGCCAAAGAGGCCCTATTATCTGTTTGTTTATGCCAATGAACTACACAGATTAGCACTTCCACTGATTCGCTTGCAGGTTTACACTTGTGCATGACACTTGCACTCACGTCAGCTAGATAAAGTATCAAAGCGAGAAAGGGTGTGTTGGCTCAGCACCAAAAAAAAAATCATGAGAAGACGTAATATTGCTTTTGACCTTGCTTAGTGCCAGGTGGTTACGGGCTATAGAACTCTGGCCTAATAACAGAAACCTAAGACACTGTTCCCCCACTGCATGATCTATTCAACATTGCTAGGAAGTGTCTCTAGGTTTGCATCAGATTGTGCGCCTTCCTGAGACATGTTTGTAATCAATTGTGGGCGTTAGTCGAAGGGACACTTTATGGTGAACACTCTAAGCCGTGGCACACTAGATCCCTATGTCTTGTTACGTTGGATGGCTTTTCCGAAATGTATTTTTGCGTTTATCTTGGGTTCCCAGCTGTCCAACATTAAGAACAAAAAAATTAGGCAGTGGTTTAGCTCTGGTTAAGCCTGGATATAAAAGCGAAAAGCTACAGTTATGCTTGGTTTGACGTCATGGCTGTCGCAGTTCGCGCACAATGCACTGGGAGCACCACGATAACGGTGAAAGCGTTCGGCCGTCCACACAATGCGTGTGCGGAGGCGGAGGAGGAGACAGTAATCGGCGCGGTTAAAATTCAGGGGGCACTTTGCCTCTCTAAAGTGCTGCTAGGGGAAAGCGTTTCCTGGTGCACTGTTCTTTTTTAATTTTCATATTTTATTTTTTTTTTCATTTTATTTTTATATTCGTCTCTTTTCTTATTGTTATTGTTTTTAATCTTCTTTTACTTGCTTTAATTGATTTTATTTTTCTTTGCTATTTTTACTTTTCCATTCCTTTTATTTTAGTAATGAAATCTATGCACTCACTAGATGCGCCTTTATTCATGCTTGAACTTTGAGCCTTCGTGGCGGAGTGGTAGCGTCTCCGCTTCAGAGGCCGAAGACCTTGGTTCGATCCCCAGCCTCGACGCAGTTTCCTGTTTTTGTAAATACTGACGAGTCGGCGGCTACGGCAGCGGCCACCTGCGCCATGCGTGACGTTACTGGGTTTTACGCTTGCGCAGAAGTGGCAAATCTGGGCTCCCGCTCACGCGAACCGCGGTGCTGACTAGCCTAGTGAAGCTTTCCGCTTCAAAACATGCAAAACGTGTTATTGGTAAGTTCAGATTACTTCTTTTGGAGACCGTATAAGTGCCTCGTAGTCACGGATTTTATCTTGCTATTTCTGATATGGCTTACTTTGGTAGCTGTAGGCTCATTTTACGTTCCTTTTTTCTTTTTTTATCATAAGCTCCATGCAGACGATCTTGTTACAAATGTACTCCTGTGAAGCACGTTCCGCTGCACATAGAGTGCAGACGAGGTGTAACCACCTTTACAGGCTGAAAAACAGGATCAGTCGCCGGAGGCAAACTCCCGTCTTCTATTCTCCAATATAAGCGGTAGAAGTTCCCGCTCCAAGAGCGAAAGAAAGTAATGAATATGGCTGTTTTTCAGCTGTCTCCTGGGGGAACATGGAATCGCATTATCAGGCCTCGCCCTCTCCACATAAGCAGCACGCTCACATGTCCACAGTATGCAAATGATAGGGGATTCCAACTCTGATTGGTAAGGAAGTGAACTAGGTGCTTTCATTCGCGGTATACTACGAGGTCCAATACGTCTCCTAAGTAGATTACCCAAAAAAGCTTGAGTGCATTTATTGATCAAGCACTCGTCTTAGAATACAGAGCGTATTTTTCGTTACTTCGTTTAAAACACTGTCATCTAAATCGCCATCATGGCAGGATGAACTACAATTTACAAAAACATTAAATTCCTTGCAGTCTAAGAATGCAATAATCAACAGCTAAAACTATTTACCCACCTTCTGTTAACACTCCACCACATTTTGAACTACCGTTTAGGCGCACGCTATCCAAAATCGTAAATGATCTTACAGCTTCTTTCTTTATTTCGGACATGTTTAAGTTATTTTCCGCACTAAAGTGCCATTAAAAAACATCTTTAGTGGGAAATTATAAAGGCTGATGCTTGTTACCGTTTTTTTTGTGAAATGACCATAACTTGCGTCACATACTCGGTTAAGGCTTTGGATCAATGAAGATGCACAGACAGCCCTGTGCTTCAATGTCACTCCACGTCAGAGAACTCTCAGGGCTCGAAACAATCCCGCGCCCGATGCTACGTTGTTTCTCGTCGCTCACATGCAGCGTCGCAACATTAAACTTCGCCTGTCATGCAGTACCACATATTTTGTCTTTATTGCTAATTCGAAGCTGTCAAGGAAATTGTATTTTATTCGAACAGACTAGATCAATTTTATTTAAAACAATTGTAATACATGGCCTCACATTTTCATGAATTGCCCTTTGCAATAAAACTTCCTTAACCATACCAGGAGATGCGAAAGGATAAAATGAATCGAACTTATCCAATATACCATGCAAATTTGTCTGAGAAAATGTGCTGTTTCGATAAATAAATTGTTTTCCGAAATTGTAGCTACATATGAATGCAGCTCGTGCCCGCAGAGAATGCGAAACATCTGCCATACTATGTGGTCTGGGAAGTCGCTATAAATTCACTGCTTACGTGAATTGACACATGCTCCTGATTGACGCTAGACGCACTGAAGACAGCTAGGGCATGGCGATAGTAAACGAAATCATAGGACACTAATAGAATGTGGTTCAATCCCTTGGTGAAGTTAAAATGTCATCGTGGAAAATATTGATTATCTGCAAGAACAGTTTCTAGACCCACTGAGTCAATTTCCGATCATGTTTACCTATATGCAAGAAACCCTATGGGAAAAAAAACAAGAATACCAGCCTTCCAAGCGCAATAGCCAATATTTGAAACAAAGGAAAGGTCAGACTGTAAGCAATTTTCTGTGTCCTATATGACGTGAGCGGCCTTAGAAACAAGCCACCGAATTCGCTGTTTTCGTGAGTACCGACCGGGCACCAGGAGTTCTCAGTAAGCACAACCCGGCGCAACACCAAAAGCACTGTTCACTTGATTATCTTCATTATCTCCAATGCCCCATTCTCTTCCGACGCAAAATCCATCATCAAGCAGTAAGGATCAGTACTTGCACGTGCACACAGGAGAACCTTACACTCAGCACTCAGACGCTGCACAATGTTTTGTTCCGCTTATAGGGGCGCTTAAACAAATGTATTCCGCACTGAGCTATCCACTCTTCACATATCTTATGCCTATGTCAACAATTAAAATTCTAATTGATAAAATCACCCACAAGAAATTTTTACCCGCCTACTACCTGTGCAGGTGATTTAGCCTCAAATTTAGCAGACCAGAGCGCTGACACTTTCCGTGCCTAAGACTGAGGCCAAATAGCGTCGCAAAAGCAAACATGCGGTGTTATGGTTGCTTAGACGGTTCACCTAAACGGCCTATCTTCCATCACTATGCTGTCAGACGAAGCCTAAGCCGGACGAACCAGTTCAAGTGATAACTGCTTGCATTTTCTATAAGCGTTTCGTGAAGCCGCTAAATGACTGCAGAACAACACACTTATGTACGCTTGTGTCCGTGCTTATCTATTGACTGCCAATTGAAGCGAGTTTCATTGAAAGAAATGTGTAATCCGAAGAACACAATTGCGTTGTTCAGCGGGTTCAAAACAACTGCGGTGGTAATTTTTCTTAGCTGGTCCGCAGAGAGAATAGAAATTATATTGATTTCTCTCATTTCATCAGACAACTATAGATCATTCATTATCTTCGTATAAGAACCAGAAATTAATCTGTGTTTTTAGTAATGTTTTTATTAGGGTGTTTATGATCATTATGAATTTAACTGAATCTATTCAATTTTATAGACAAGTGTAAATAAATAGTCTTTATGGCTTTCGAAAGCCGTATCTAGCTGGTAATCCAAGCACAGGCTTGAGAAAGGAAGAATTTTTATCGTCAAGTCAACGAACACACTCGCTACTACTCTTCCATTTCTTCCTCGTCGCTCTTTCTTTCGAGCCTTCCCCCGCCTGGCGCCAAGCGAATGAAACCATCAGGTATGAGTTATAGCTAGTAGAACAATTCCAGGATCGGAACCCGATGAAAAATTGCCTAGTGCACCGAGTGTTCTCCTTTCTCTGCAGCCATCGCTCCGCAGAATTTGAAACGGGGAAGAACTACTGATAAAACTGGCGCTCATGAAAAAACCCGACAGGCTGATCGAATGAGTGAGTGAGAGAACCGAAACAGCAAAGAGTAGCAGGCTTATTAACGCTTCGCTGCGATCGGAAGCGCGGATGTTGGAAGCCTGCTCGCGCTATTCGTATTGCATGAAGGCTGCGCAGCATTGCGAGACGCAGGCCCCTTGAAAGTTTTCTTGCTCTATCCAATCTTCTGTTACTGTTCAGCTGTGACGCGCTTTATATATCTAGCTTTGTAAGAACCACCTCATTCGTTCTCAATTTAGATTACTCATGCGTATGGCTTATTCCCGATCATCTTGTACTGTCCAAAGTGTATCTTTAGCGGGTGTCTTAAGTCTCATTCGCGCCTTTTATGGTGTTTTACTCTTTCCTTTCTTTTTTTTTCGCTATGCCATATGGCGGGTATCGGTGCATTATGTTGGCTTCAAGTCTGTGGGCATATTGATTGTTGCGCATTTCTGAGGAAAGAAGACTCTTTAGCGGAACGGCAGAACACATATCATATATAATTTATCGTATACGCAGACGACACCAACATATTTTTCTCTGGCAATAATATCGGACAACTTATTTCTAATTGTAACCACACAACAGTTCAACTACAACAATGGTCGTCTTTATAATTCTATGACGATTAACGCAAATGAAACAAAAGCGATTATCTTTCGAGCAAAGAATAAGCTACTCCTTCCTCGTGTCGATATTATTTTTAACTGTCGTCCTGTTGACATTGTTGACCATTTCAAAAGCCTTGGTGTGACATTTACTCCTCGCATATCCTGGGAAACTCATGTGAACTTAATAGTGCCATATTTAGCTCAGATAACTAGAATAATTGGTCGTCTCAGATGCATTCTTTCTGCAAAACTTAAACTATTAGTTTATAATTCACTTTTTTATTCACAAGTTAACTATTTCCAACTTTTCTGGGGTACAACTACATTCTCCAACCTACAAAAAGTATATGTCATGCAGAAGCGATACCTGCGTCATGTGTAAAAAGCTGGTTATAATGCAACAAGTGCCTGTTTTTTTTTATAGAGCGCATGTTATTACGGCTCATAAACTTTATCTCTACCGTTTGAGTATTAGATTTAAATATAAAGTCAGATATAATATACATAACTTGCATATTTAGAAAAGAATGACCAATATTATGCTACAATATGTGGAGAATATTGGAAAATCTGTACACCCTGTTTGAAATGTGGCATGGAGCACCTATGTTATTCTTTGCCATCACTGTTGAACCATTCTGTATCTACTAACTTTGATTTATTTATTTTGCTCCACTGCTAAGCTTCGATCTATGTTTACTGAGGATGAATAACTGGTTTTACTTCTCCTGGGAATTCATTTCTCGGACCACACGGCTTTACTTGTGTTATGCACTGATCAAGCATTTTAATTTTCTTTGGTACGACTGTATAAATTATTTGTTGTTCACCAAACGCTGCTCATTATGTGGGGCGATGGACTCGTCAAGTCACCTATTGACGGCTTTTTATTTTCCGTCGTCCTCCTTCTGTGTACTGTACATGGTGGAAATAAAGTATTTTTCTTTTTCTTCTCATTAGAAGCCCGCATAGACCCTGGGTGAGCTTCAGGAAATTTCTTTAGTCGCCTCGAGCAAAAAAATACTGTGTGAAACGGCGTACGTAGGTTAATCATCACACATACCACCGCGAGCACACAAGCACACGCATACGCGCATACACGCAAACACGTACACATGCAAGCACACACAAGCACATACACACACAAATACGCACGCACAGACACGCAAGCACACACACATATGCAGGTCGTATGCATGATATGTACAAGTAATTACCGTGAAAGCTGCAGCTATTTACGTGCTCCACACAAGGAAGCTCGTAAAAGATACGCACGGCGGCTTTATGAAGTTGCAGTTAGTGCTGAACGCGACTATTGTTTGCTCTTTCTTTATTTGTTAATACATGACGAGAGCAAACAATCACCGAAACCAAAGAGCATAGAGAATTTTTTTTTTCAATTTGTGGTGTTCATTACTTGAAAATTGATAGTGCAAATGGTTTGTGGCTTGAAGGCAATTGATAACAAAGCAAAAGATAAAACGACCCCAAGTCGCCAATGGGATCCGAACTCACGACATCCTAATTTCGCGTCCGCACTCCATCAACTGAGCTATGGCGACGGCCGTCCAATCTTCTGTTTTCGGGGGTATTTATGTGCAGTGTAACCGAACCTTGACAGTGTTCACCAGCACTGCCCTCGTTTATAGCGGCGGACGCAGTAAGTCCTGTACTATTGCTAGTGCCACATAGGAACGTGGTCGAACGGCGAGGGCGTAAACTGTGCGAGTACCCTCTTATGCTACTCATGGCATCAAGACTGCCAGATTCGGAGCCCTCGTTAAGCTATTAGGCAGAAAACGCAAAAAGAAAGGTGCTCGCAAATCAGTAAACTTAGAATACCATCCTTGCAAAGGTTTCCTCTAACGCTAATGCAGCATCTTACATTCAGACACCAGTTTCTTCCTAGATGACTAGGTGCACTCAGAGAAACTTGGTGACAACTCGAGCGATGCACTGCAGGCGAAACGCGTATTGAATTAAGGTGTGAAGACAAACTCACACTGGAAGCGGACACACTGGATGAAATATTAGGCTTCTCTTCGATTTACGACCTCACGCAAAATAGACAGCAGAGTGCGGATACAATCCCCTGAAGTGTCACGGCGCTAGCTGTCCAGACGGCGATCTGCGGGAAGAGATAATTTGCTTCAACCTTTGAAGGCTTCGAAGAACGGGCAGCTGGGCGCGGTGGCTACGATCTATGGTACAAAAATGGCATGGTTTAACCGTAGCTTAACCGAGTAGACGTGCAAAGGCATGCGCTTATCCTTGCTGGATCATGGTTTTGCATCTCTGGGTCATCCGAACTTCGGGCGACTATATTACACTCAGGTTAAGCTCCGATCAAAGTTGGTCATATCTGTTCGCTGCTCCGCAGGTGAAGTTGATGAAGACGACGGTGTGCCATGCACAGCGCCAGAGTGTGTGGGAGTTTAACACGAGGTGCAATCGACTGCCGCGATAGCATTGTCCCGCGTGCAGTGGCCAGCGAAGCTGGTATGTGCGCGCCGCCGCGGGTTCGGCAGCCGCGGCATTATTTTTTTTTTTCTGAGTGGGCTGTTGCGATACTAGGTTTTGCCATGGTCACCTTCAAGGTCAAGCTTCACACAAACTCTTTAGATTCCATGAAGTTGTGCTGTCGTTCTAAAATCGCTGGAAAACAATGATTTAAACAGAAAGAAAGTCTGTTGGACACCCCGTTGTTACCAATGATATATCGGAAAACATAAAGTTCTAAGGACACCTTAGGGAAATTGCCAGCAACACGCACATTTTTGAGAAGATATAAGTGCGCATTTTTTTCGGGTCAATTACTTTCTTTCAGACAGTCGAAACTTTAATATGCAGGAAAAATTATTTAACAACAAAACTGGCTGGTACCGACAAGCGGATAGTTTTCATTTTTTTCAGCGCCTGGTCGTTAGGTCTATGCTTTCTTGTTAAAAGCCATTTTGGCCCCGTTTCAAGCTCGCACTTATAAACACGCCTAGGTGGTGTTCTCATTTCTTTGTGTTTGTGCGTGTGTGTTTGTGTGCATGACTGTGTGCGTGCGTTCGTGCTCATTGCCAGTGTTGTTCCTCCTGGTTTTTTGAAGTTAAAAATTTCTATTATTGAGGAAAAGAGTAGCTAACTATAAACGCAGTGCCTCTCTGTATTTGAAGATTGCGTTAATCAGTTTTTTTAAGAAGAACAGAAAGCTGGGCGAGTTAGTGGTTATCCATTTTTAACAGCGCGAAAAGACGACGACATTTACAAACAAAACAACTCGAGCGCTCGTGTTGTTGTGTGTGTAAACGTCTTCGTCTTTTCGCGCTGTTAAAAAATGGTTGGTTGGTTGGTTGGTTGGTTTATGGGGTTTAACGTCCCAAAGCGAATAAGGCTATGAGAGACGCCTTAGTCGCTTTGGGACGTTAAACCCCATAAACCAACCAACCAACCAACCAACCAACCAACCATTTTTTAACAGCGCGAAAAGACGGAGACGTTTACACACACAACAACAAAAATGGAATTTTTATTCCTTTAGCGCAATTGCAACGCTTAGAATGAAAACCAATGCGTTTTGAAAAGAAGCCGACGCAATTAGTAAAATGAAGTGATATGATAAAGTTAATATCGCCATGAACAGTGCAACTAAAACATTCGGTTTGCGGTGGTCTTTGCAGAAATAGTCAGTTGGAATAGAGGAAGGGTTGGTCTAGGCCGGAAGAATTGTTTGACAAGGGAAAAGCACTCCCTTTTTTGCCACAGAGCAGCCCGATCTTATTTCCCAATTATCTCAAGCTCTCAACACTTTCAAATATAACGCAGGATCCGTATTGCATCAAGTAAAATTTATTGCAGACTAGTCTCTGATTGTCATAAATGATGACGTATGCGGTGCCTATCATTACTTCGCCACATGATCCCTACACACAGAAATTTTCAGAAGTAAAAAACCGCAAACATTTGGGACGCTTTTCTTTGCCGTCGGCGAACACTGAAAGCGAACAGGTTCGTTGGGTTGATTCCTTCGTACACACCCTAGCTAAATACACAGACTGAGCTCAGAGCAGAAAAAGCTCAAATTTTGCAGCATATTGTTATTTACGCCAACACTGAACAGGTAAAAAAAAAAAACAACGCTTTTCTCCAAAGAGGAGAAGGCTGCCACCAGCGCTAGCTTTAGAGCGATGCCTACATGTGTAAAAGGGATGCAGCTGTCCTCATTTGCAAGACGAAATTAATGACATCCTAGTTGAAATCAAGAGGAAGAAATGGGCTTGGGCAGGGGATGTAATGCGAAGACAAGATAACAGGCGGTTTTTAAGGGCAATGGCGTGGATTCCAAGAGCAGTCAAGCGTAGCAGTTGGCGGCAGAAAGTTAGGCGGGCGGACGAGATTAAAAAGCCTGCGGGGATACGGTGGCAGCAGCTGGCAAAAGAGAGGGATATTTGGAGAGACAGGGAGAGAGAGGTCTTTGTTCTGTAGTGGGCATAGTCACTATGATGATGGTGATGATTATATTGTATCTGCTTAGTAAACGCAATAATACGCCCGGCGTGCCCAACCACAGTCATCCGAGTGCTTGAAAGCAGTTTTGACATTCCTGAAAGAAGAGCAGAGAAAGACGGAGACACCACTTAACCATGGAAAAAGCTAAGTAAGGAGAGCTCTGCTTCATGGGTTGAGTTTCGCCCCCTTAAGCCAAGATTACCCGTCGTATGTAGGAATTTATATGAATTTGTGTACCGCAAAGAGAGTTTGAGCTGTTGTTAGAAGACAGAAACTTCGAATACGGAAGTCGGAGCACCGCAAGTGTCATATTCTCTCATATAAGTTTATCTGTGTGAGTGGGCAACCAAAGCGGGTTTCTTCTGCCTTCGCATGGTAGTCGTTTACAGACAGCATCAGTAACTTTAATGTTGCATTTTTTGTGAGCCAGGCTTCACTCGAGTTCGTGTGTTTTAAGCTGTTTTCTCTTTCTCTTCTTCTTTTCTTCTCTTCACACGTTGCCTACGCTCCTGCTCGAACAGTGGTGCTGGAGAAGTTTGTGGCCAGCGTCTACGATGTCTACGTGGTGCGCGGAAACTCTGCAGTCCTCCGCTGCCATGTGCCTCCCGCCGTGAGAGATTACGTCACTGTGACATCGTGGGTACTTGACAATGGAGTGAACATCGGCACACTAGAAGAAATCAGTAAGTTTCAGTACCTGTTCCTGTTCTCAGACTTCTATGTTACCGCAGAATGAAGCAGTTTTTTTAGAAAAAAGGAGATGTCTTGCCCAATGCGCCGGTTTTCTTTGTAATTCTCGCGCTGCCGAAAAGATGGATTCATGGTCATTCATCCTAATTAAATTCAGATTGGTATGAGTTCACTAGAAATTATTCGCCTCCGAAACACTTCATTTAGTCCTCAAAAGTTTCTCTATAACTACGTACTGCTTGGTAAAAGAACACGGCCTGTCATATAACTCCTCGATAGCTTCTCTTGACTGCATACTGCTTCGTAAAAGAACGTGGCCTGTCATATAACTATCGATTATTTCTTGTTATGCGAAAAGATTCTACATATTTTTTATATGCCACTGCGGCTAATTTTCTGAATACGTGAGGACGATTGTGGCTTTTGCTAGAATGTTCGTTTAAAGCTTATTTTTTGTAAACATGAAAGAGAAAAAATAACATCATGCCTCTAGGAATTCATTTCCCCTAGGCAGAATGCAGTTTAATAATCTGAAGAATGTCCATATTTTAATATATGCTTTCAACTTACTTCCCGATGTTATCTGCATCAATACCGTTAATAACTAAATCTTAGCCTGTACCACTAGCTTTGAAAAAAATCACGTAAACTCTTTACTTGTTAAGCTGCTTAAAAAGAAACGACATGAATGAATTCTGGGCCTTACATACTTAAAGTCTGATTTTGTGTATGCGGATCATAAGCATAAGTTGTATTTTATGAGCAGTCTCCTCGAAGATCGAGTTGGGAATTTTTATGGATTTCTGCTATGAAGTGGCAGATATCTTTAAGTTAAATGTTTTCAATAAGTGTTTGTTGGCATACGCACAGTTGCGCACATTTCCTAGAGAAGCAGCTTTCAGTCTTTTTGCAGTGAATGTCTCAATTTTTTTTCATTATTATTTTGGCATTTGGTTGTTATCTGGAAACAACGTGATATTTTATGTCTTCAACCATTTCTCTGTACGTATACCGCATGCCAGTGCTACTAGTTAAAATAACAATTAACTTTTTTCAGTTGCCCACACACAGAATCTTTTAGTTTGAAATATTCATGGCCCACAAACAATTTAGTTTCGCGCCTGCATTTGCGTTTCTGTGATCTGGTACTCGGCGATAAAAAAAAGAACACAGAAAACTCTAAAGTGAGAAACTTTGAAAGTTGCCTCTCACGACCACGCAGAAAAAAATTTGCTGCTACGTTTAATAAATCACAGGTCCCTGCACGGAAACGCTATCGACTGACTCCTTCGATTTCGACTCCAGAACTTGTGTATGCTTGTCTTTCGCTTGCATCGAAATTGTAGCAAACTTGTCCCTGTGGCGCGCCATGCGAGCAGTTCCTACACTCGGCGCTGAGGAGCAATATCAGCAAGCGGCGGATTTCGAGCCTTCGTATTCGGCCTCGCTCTCTGTCTAAATTTTCCAAAGTTCTTTACATCTGTCTCCTTCCTCGAGACTGCTCTATCATATCGAGCTAAAGCGCCCCAAAGCTTTCTTTGAGCAAAAAAACGAACTTTGGCGGTAAATAAAAAAAGAAATATATATACACGTATATATACACGAACGGCAACTTTCAGTGCGCTTTTTGTTTTTTTTTTCGCTCCGCTGAAGAATAGCGGATGTTTGAGCTAAAGAGCCGAGCGCCTCCATTTCCAGTGTCTGGTGAGCTAAACGAAATTATAGAACGGCACGAACGGCTGGCCTCTCCAGGCTTCGGTTAGCTAAGGGGCGATGTTCGCTCTTATGGTCCGGCACTTTTTGGATGGCCCGTTTCTTGAATTTCGCTTCTTCGTCTTCTTTCATCGATAGAGGTCTTCTCCGGTTTCCCTCTGTCTATCTTCGAAGTTAATCGAGCCGAGGAGAAGAGACCCAGACAGCTTCACCGATTCCGCTTACTTCTAGAAAACCTCTGCTGCGGGGGCACTAGAGGAACCATTTGTGCCGAAGCTGTACCCGAACACCGCAGAGAAAGTTCCGCGTTTAGGTGAAACCTAGCAAAGGTCAGTTTTTAAAGATGTGAAGCAGACAGCCACCGACCATAGCAGTCGCTATCATCATGTACGCTACAGCTGCTTCTGTACAATATCAAACAGCAGCCTGAAACCCAAGCGCCTACGAAGAGCCTTAGCGAGCTCACTTGTGCTAGCTTGTATAGCATCTTTATTGTAGCCTGTACAGTGTTGATAGAATGCGTGTTTTATTTGCGCAACGCTATCATTTTCTTCATAGCAGTTACTCGCTGAACTTTTGCTCCCCGGTTAGTGTGTCTTAACTTTTGTCTGAGCACCACTTTTCATAAGTCATAACCGATAACTACCACAAAGTGTTTAAGTGAACCACGTGTGTTCCAGATCCCTTAGCGGAGTGGCGAGGATGGCTTTAGTGACTGGCCTTATTTCTTGTCTGCGGGACAAGAAAAACATCCAGACTTTTTTATACTTTCTCCCAAGGCTTCAATGCGCGATTTGCCGTTTGTAATGTATTCTCACGTGCAGTGTGAACGGATGTATTTCCCTGAAAAGAAACACAGTCTTAGATGAAACCTGAGACTGTACACAATCTTTAAAATTAGGCCTTTTGAGTTAGAAGTGCGCTTTTTCTGCACTGCATGGTCAGCGGTGTACTGCATTAAAATACGGCTAGACGTGCTGGCTAGCGGGATGGTTAACTAATACTGCATAGTTATCTTTTTAACTGTTGTTGTTAGGCTCCTGAAATACTGACATCTGTGTAGCTCACCGTAAGTAAAGTCCATATCAGTTTTTATGATTTCGAAAATTAGGTTACCCTGGATGCTGTGGCCAAGCAAATTTTGACTGTTTCGACGAGTTACAAGCAGTGGAGGGGTTGCTTTGCCTCTAAGCTTCTCGAAAGCGCATGTATTCTGACACGATTCAGCCAAAATTTGTTCGGCCTCAGCGCCGAAGGTACCCACATTTCAGAAATTCAAAAAACTGAAATGGATATCACTTACGGTGGGCTACAAGGCTGTGAGTAATTATGGAGCCAAACAGTAGTAGCTAAACAATTAACTACTCGATATTAGTTAAGCAGCCTGCAAGTCAGCACATCTTAGCCGTATTATAATGTAGTACACCGCTGACAATGCTGTGCTTCAAAAATCTGTCATCTAACGCGAGAAGCCTAATTTTAAAATTTATCGAACACATGAAAGATGTTTTACTCAACAAGGAGGCATATTCGCTGAAATTACACGGCTATTAGTATTCCTGCATGCACGACATTGCTATGATTCGGGTGTCATCCTTGCTGCATGTGCACATCCTGAAGATAACTCTCACGCCACACAAATCAAGGAGCAAAACAACACTTTCAGGGAGGGTCATTGTACCACCCCTAAAATATGTATTCACGCTTTTCAAGCAGTGTGTTGGATTGTTATCACTTCCCGTATTGTGCCATAACATAATTGCCAATTTGCTCTGGAAGGATGCTTCTTTCAATGCCTGTCTCATTGCTTGACTAACCAATGTACGAGTGTATGCGTTTCCAGTTGGAGTTATAAATATTTTTTTTTTCCATTTCTGCCCTTAATCTATCTTGTAGCCCTGGACAACCGCTACCTGGTGCTCCCCACGGGTGAGCTTATCGTGCGGCACGTGGACGAGGGCGGTGACGCCTACCGCCGTTCCTACCGCTGCCAGGTGCACAACGTGCTCACGGGAGAGAGCCACCTCAGCAACAGCGCCGGAAAGATAATCATCACCGGTGAGCTCAAGTCACTCTGCCTGTCATTGTGAATCGAGTATGGTATTTGTTTTGTTTTATGGGGGTTTAATGTCCCAAAGCCACACAGGCTATGATGGACGCTGCAATGAAGGGCTCCGAAAATTTTCATTACATGGGGTGCTTTACCGTGTACTGACATTGCACAATACACGGGCCTCTAGAATTTCGCCTCCCTCGAAATTCGACCGCGCGCTTTTCTGGTCAGCAGCAGAGCGCCATAACCACGTAGCCAACGCTGCGGCGAGTATGGGTATTCGGCAAGAACAATAAATGGGCGGAGAAGTGACTACTTGTATTTTTTTAAAGCCAACATTTCGGCAGAGATTTGCCTGGTCGAGGGGCAAATTAGAAAAAGGACACGCCGACCGAAGGTAGCCGATGTTTTGACGGTCACTCGGCACATTTATAGGATTTAGTCGATGAGATAAAGAGACGCGCTTTTTGCCTTCCTTTACATCGCGGATGGTGTTAGACTCGCGCCTAGAGTTTCGGGTCGTCGTTTCAGTTGGAAAGCTTGGCGCAAAAGGAGTAGCACTGCATACGCGTGTACAAAACTGCCAGCTTGAAGCTCCTTCACTCTGCCTTGTCTCGAACAGCATGGACAACCGAATTCCCAACATAGACCCAACCATGGCTATTATGGGGGCTATTAGTCTCCTCCATCCACCCATACATTGAGAGGCAAGTGCGGCTTTTTGTGTTAGATCAGTGGTAGCTTAGTTGCTGCCATGCGTTAAGCCGTCATTATGTTATTCACTTCGAGAACCAGGTAGCGCTTCAGCAAAGGTGAGGACTCATATTTTTTTTTTTGCAATCTTCCCTTTCCGTAACACAATGGCTTATTTAGAAATGAATATAGCTTTCGTAATTGGGCCGCATCCCCCTCTTCGTTATTGATCAAGAAAAAATGCCCATGTCGGAACAGGTTGGAAGCGCTTACTTTATGATAAGCGAACCTAGCACTCTTTTGAGTGTACTTTATTAATAATGAGTGCTCTAGCGTAAACACATATTTGCGCAATAAAAGAAGAGGACGCCTATGTTGTCTGAAATTTAGCTTTGTGAAAAACAACTCAGAAGTGAGTCCATATCTGTTTTTTGTGATCACTATAAGAAGATATTCTGGAGCTGTTTTATAAGTCCCAAAATTATAGCCAATACCGAGCAACCACTTTAATTTCACCTGAAACCATAATTCCACTGTTCTGTCATTTTCTGAAAAAATTTGAAGTGATGCATGCTAGACAGATTTTCATCTGCTTTACTGAATCGGTAAAAAGAAATTTCTCACCAATCAGTTTTACCCACTTGGGGGATATCAGAGGTTCATTGGCCTTTAGATTCCATTGTGAGTCGAGGACACGCTATCAGATTTGAATCTCTGTGCAAGGCTGTTTTCCAGAGAAGCAAAATGAATGCAGCTTTACCTCAATAGCAGCCCAGTGCAGGCGCAGACATCAATCCACAGCATTGGCCTAAAACTTCAATCATAATATCATGCAACATTCAGGGCGCAAATTTCCACACATTCACGTTTATGGACAACGATACCTGTCTATTTCTGCGTTGGCTTTGCCGAAGACATATTTGTGCCCTAATACAGCCTTGTTTTCGAGGCACCAGACTCTACAGCAGCTTAGTCTCACTTACAAGCTGATCTTGGGACCGCACGTTACTTTCAATGCACCGCCAAACTGTTATACCGACGCGAAGCTCCCTAGCAGTATATAAATAGGAAGTAAAATGAGCCTGCATAATTTAGCACTTGAGCGGAGGCGCAGATAGGCTGAAGAACAATCAACACAAGAGAAAGAGAAACAAGGATTTATGTACATATCGATGGAAATGCAGAGCACATTTTTGAAACAGATGAATGCAATCTAACCGGAAGCACGGAGAACGAGCCGTCAACACAAACTTCACGTCGTTCGCACTGCGTCAATAAACTTCGCGAGTGCCTTCTCGGAAACAAATTTTATAGATTCTGTTGTTTCCTGTCGCGTTCGTTGATGCTTTTCACTGGTATACGACAATAGAAATGTATTTTACTCTAAGTGAGGCGTTTTCCACCCAGCGTGAAAATCTGC
This sequence comes from Amblyomma mixtum, assembly GCF_055824585.1. Classification (NCBI taxonomy): domain Eukaryota; kingdom Metazoa; phylum Arthropoda; class Arachnida; order Ixodida; family Ixodidae; genus Amblyomma; species Amblyomma mixtum. The sequence goes on along the minus strand of NC_143012.1, from coordinate 210,834,392 downwards.
GGAATATTTCTAGTGACATCTTCATTGCTGGCTTCATTTTCTTATGCAAGAAGACACGTTAGAGGAGTGTTTCAAAAAATGCCATACTATACTCGGGAACGGTTTATAGCTGCCGCGAAAAATTTTACGCGAGTTCAGTGAAAGAAAGAAATCGCTCGCACTTACATTAATTTGCGTAAGTCGCTAGACGGCGGGAATGACATAAACTTGTTTTTCAAAAATTCATCCCATTTTACCCTTCATAATCCCGTTCCGCTGCGATACAGTCCAGGTTTCTGCTCATTATAGGACCGCACCTTCTCCTTTAATCACCACTACGTACAACCCCTGCATAGGCTCGCACAGATCGTACGAGAGGTGTTTAGAAGCAAGGGCCGGAGTCCAAATACCGCTTGTCCCACCCGGCCGCAACGAAGGTTGCTTGATCCGTGAGGAACGGCTTGCGTGCACCCAGTGTACGCTACCTCAGCGCAGCGGAAAGACGACGCGTGGTCGACCGCGGAAAATAAGCGCACGCACCAGCGGCGCTTTAAATCTTTTACGATCATCGCACCCGTTCGTTCCGAATGCCCTCGCAACAATCACGCCAGCTGTAAGGCATAAGTCCGCTATGTAGAGCTACCGGAGGGTCATAGCTCTGATTTTGTAGGAAAAAGTGGCGAGTATTTCGGCTAGAAAGGCATCGAAGGCGGTGAGATGGAATCCTTTTGGATGTGAATCTAAAATCATTCATGGCCGGGAGTTTGGCCCAGACGGCGCCGGGGAGAACAGTGGATTGGCGGAGCTGTGCCATCGCTATTGCACGTGTGTGGCACATGTGCCACTTGGCTTGGGTGAGGCGCCTAAAGGAAAGCAATCAGCAGCAAAAATAACCAAACGATATTATAAAGCATGTAGGGCAATGAGTCATGTTCACGCCATTCGGTCGGATCAACTTACCGATCATCTGTTAATTTTTTTATAAAAATTGATAGCACAGAGAAGGTGGACCGCATGCTGAGAGTATATAAACCGGGACGAAATAATTTGCAGATTTCACGAGAAGTGTGACGCGCGCTTCTCCACAGACGCTTGTATGCCGAGCTCCGCATTCGAAATGATCAGGGACGGAATGCTTTCATCCCCTTGTTTCTTAGCATAATAAAAAATAGCTTCGCTATTTCTCTCTTTACTACTCTGCGCTCACGTCAGAGCTCAGAGGTACGAAGAGAGATATTTACAGGCAGGCTGGGCCGTATGTCTTGGCTTCTCGCCATTGGTGGCTTCTGGATGTCGAGGTGTATGAGGTGTGGAGTTTTATGGGTAGTGGCTGAGTTTTGGGTGCTGCGTTCAGAGGGAGACTATATTTCTAACCCAGTAACAGTGGGCGTATGTCATCTTAAAATTGAGCCTCTATTGTGACAAAATGTACGCCGCAGTTCATGTGGGTTGCTTGCTATACAAACTAGAGTTCACAAACTGGCCACATACGCTATCGCGCCACATTAGCTGCTCTTCACTCAGGCAAGTCAGGCACTCGGAGCACTCGGGCTATGCAAAGCGAGGCAAAAAAAAAAGATGGTCATAAATGTCCCTTCTGCAATGCATATCACAAATGCAGTGAAATCAGACCGACACAACATTATGTATGAGAGAGAGAGCGTGTCACATGACGTGCGCGAGCTCTGGCAGCTTTCAAAACACACTCGATAGCAATGCCTCAAGTTTGCACACTCCTAGGTCCCGGCTAGTACGTATCACATTTCTATAATCTTACTTAGTGTGCCATCTTTTTTTCTTTCTTCTTCACGCGCACTCCGTCGGTGCTCCATCATCCATGACGACGTTGCAAAGCTCGGCTGCCAATAACCCGAGGCGTCGCTCAGATTCCCCGGGTGGGAACGTGTCTGCCTGTAAGGTCTCTTCTCAGAACGCAGCCCAGGGCTCCACGACTGCCGAGCCGTCGGCTTTTGCTGTACGTCGAGTTAGAAAACGCATCCCCCATCTTTCGTCTTGCAGGCCTTCTCATCTGCTCGTCTTCTTGACCCCTGCGCTTGGCTGACGTGAGGGAACATAGAAAGTCAAAACGTACACAGTACTCGCGCGACAGATTGCTAGTCCGCTGCGCGAGGAGCCAGCGGGAGAGGTCGAGCGGGCTGCCGGAAAATCATGCTGGCCGTCTGAGAAACACGTCCGGCAATAAGCTTCTCGGCTGGGTCGGCCTTCGCCTGCTGCGCACCGACACTAAAGCCCTGTCTGTGCTGTATTAGAGACGTATATCCGTCCGGAAAAAAAAGAAGAGAAATCGTACCGTTCGAATGAAGACATTTGCAGTAGCGCGGCACTTCTTGGGTGTTATTTCATTTCCTAGGTCTCAAGCTGTCCAGGCGCTTTTTTATATGCACTGTTATTTTATTTTCTCCCTCTCTTGTATACGCGAACGTTCTTATCGTTTTCTCGTTTTTCTTTTTATTTAGCTCCCCTGCGTGCAGTTAGTGCAAAGTTTTGAGGGCTGGGCTTTGATTCAAAACTTTTATTTCCATGGCTCAGACATCACGGCTTGGTCGCAGCTGTATTTTATTGCACGATAACCAAGTTTTGCTCATTTCAAAACACTTTCTCTGAAGAAATAAATGCTAGGAGCTCGGTTCTTGCACTTATTTTAAGAATGAAATTACCTTCTTGCCCTAGTAACGTTCACAAATAACCAACCTTTCGCTTTTCATTTTATCCTGTAATGAATCTTATAATATTCATAGTGCTATATAGAGCAGATTTCTTTATATCAATATATTTCCGCTAATATAAACTGTTGTTTGTGTTATCGTCTCAAAATCAAAGCGCTAAAAAAAGGCTAGCGGTCGGAGAACGCAAATATGCGCCTCCTGCACTCATTTTCTTAAAAATTCTTCACTCTCAAGGGCCACCAACGACAAGAGCACCCAGTTTTTGTTCTCAGTAGAAGTTGGCGATGTAGCTTTCTGTACATTCTGTAGCCTCTTTCCGGGAGAAAAATACCTGTTTGATGGGGGGAAAATGCGATTTAAAATATTCCCGCCACTCAGTTGAGCTCTTCACCTCGATACCAAAAGGGACTCCATGATTACTGTTTTCAGTGAATGGCAGTGTAACCAAGCCTTGCGAAAGATCCTCACTGTCTTCATGAATGGTTTATTTTCTAATATTGCTGGTGCTGTCGATTGATTTATTTCGTTTACTCTCTTTTTAAAGCCTATAAAAGCTCTGTTCTTAGTGTTACTAGCGTCTTTGTGTCAAAAGAGAGGTATTTTATGAAAATAAGGCAACATAGATTAGTGAACAATGCACATTTAACTAATTAGAGTTCAGTCAGCGAAAAACAGCAGAAATTACAGTTTGGGCATGCATGGGTCATGGAGACTCATAGCAAAATATAATCAGTGGCGCCAAGCTTTGATTGAAGGAAAGTTCCGAAGAACTTTTCGTCAGCGCTGTCGTTCTAGTTGCGTAGAGAAAAGTCATGAGTTGTGTTAAATTATTCCAGTAGTTTGTCAACAACGGTAGCGGAAGAATGATGCAGTATAAATGCATATTGCGAATACTCCCTGAAGCAAGCAGAACAACATGTCATTGCAGGAAATGTTGCCAGAGTGCGAGATTGCTGTTGAACTGTCGAACACTCGATAGGAGCACTTTGCGCCGAATTCTAAAAGCAGCCTCATCGCATCGACAAAAACAACCTAGTGCAGTCGTCAAGACTATCCTTTGTAGTGTGATGCATGCGATTCGACGTCAGTGACGCTATGAGCTATGAGCCGCGCTCCATTTGTTCGCCATTCTGCAGAGTATCACGCTGTTTTATTAGCAATACTTTTCAGGCACGCAGACAATGCGGAACCCGAATGCAACTACTTCACGCGCTTTATACCGAGGGTGAAACGGCGCTGAATTCGAGCGGATGTTACGAAGCTGTTTGGGTGCGCGCTTCATTTCCGAGAGCAGGTTTTCTCGCCGCTTCCATTGGATTCCTAAGAAGTCTTTTGTGTTGTCTTGGAAACATAAAAGGCTATAAGGTGGAAAAAGAGGTAGCGCCTTAGAGACAAACATTTCGCTGCAGCTTAACAGGGTACACCACAGAAGGGCCCAAGAATAGAAGAAAGCAAGCATTCAACTGTTAGCAACGGCGTCCCGCCGCGTTAGCACTAGTTCTTAGAATGAGGCTATTAGAATGCGAGATTAATGCGTTTATTTGCTCCAAGAGCTCATTTCTCATATGTGAGTTTCAAACCCCTGTCTACAAGAAACTTCGGCGTGCATACGAACTATTAATAGAAAAATAAAATAATTCTGAACAGATAAATGAAAATACACCTTAGATTAAGTTCCAGGTATCGCGTAGTTTCCATGCGTTATCACCCACGCGTTATCTCCTGCTGTGTTTAGCGTTAACAAATTTTATGGGGGCACCATATTAAACAAACAGTTGGTTTTACCAGTTTTAGCGAAATCTGCTCAGAATGCAAAAATCGGCTCAGATCAGCTTTCAGCGAGGATGAAGAGCCTAGTTATTGCTTACAGAACAAAATTGCCGTTATCTCTTTGTAGTTGCGTAAATCATCCTACAGGGCGGAAGTCACGTATTTTCGTTGTGTGAAATGTAACTATATCGTCGTTCTGTGCTTGCATTTTTTTAAACACTAAAATCATACTCAGTGTTGTGGTCTCCCAAAATTTTGAACTGTCCGCGATTGTAGTACTCCGAGTTCTGGCTATTACGCGATACATTGCAGCGATTAATGGAAGCGTGTACATGTGACAGGATTTATCACTACTTTGATTTCTCAGTGCTGGTGTACGAAAATACCTAGGCGCGGCGCAATCATGACATATTTATTTCATTTCGGCAGGTCTAGCTGGCTTCACACACTCAGACAATGGTTCTCGTTTTTCTAGATGAGAAGCTTTAGTGCTGGCGCATTAAAAGAGGTGATAGCAAGCATGAATCACGATCCCGAATTTTCTATCGTCAAGTCTGAATGACACAATGTTCTGCAGCGGTGCACTTGTGATGGCTTTGCAACGGAGCCAGTTATTACTTGTCGACTGCTTATTGCGCTGTCGTTATAAGAAAATCTGTCTACATATTTCAGCCCCGGCATAATTCTAACGTGATAAAAACTCTGGTGAAACTAACTTTTCGGGGGCTTGAAGTGTCCCAGTGGGGGCGGTGGAGAAGCGAAGGTATAAAGGCCAGAAATCGGGCATTTTCATAAGGATTGCAGCTAGTTTTTGGCTAGCTACGTCTCGAAAACATTTGTAAATATCAATTCCGAAATGTGTAGGGAAGTCATTTTTTAATCTGAGTATAAAACTGCCTTATAGATACCAAATCTGCAGTTCCCGTAAATGCAATTTTTCTACAGATTTACGCGATGCGATCCTCCTTTCAGACCTAAGAAACCAACCTTCATCTTTTCTCGAAATTGGGTTGGGGGACAAATATTGAAATATTTGAAATTTCCTCTTCGATGTTGAGATTCTGCTGAACGGTGCCAAAGGAGCCAGTACACAAATGAAAATTAAATAAAAAAAACTGAACAGTAGCTAATAGAAACCTCGCATTGATTATGACGGGCACATGACGCCTCTGTCATTGAAATATAGTGAATTCATCTAGAGCAGCGTATGAGCGAGCCAATTTTGCGTCATATATGGGAACAATACGCTATTTTCATGTTGTATTGAGAGGATAAGTGGACCATAGAATAATCAAAAGCAATGTATAAACGCGTGTAAGGGCCGCACCTGTGAATGGGCCGCACCCCGTTTTCCCGAAAGAAATGTTTAAAAAAAAATAAATCCATTTAAGGGCCGCACCCGAACTTTCCACGACCCAGGTGGGAATAGCCTTCTAAATGCACGTGCCGTGGCCTCCGCGATAAGCTCCGGCTGCGAGTAAAAGTGCGCTTGATCGCGGAGCGCTTGATCCCTGAGGCCACGCACGTGCACAGGAGCTTCCAAGTACCGTCCATGGATGACGCCCGAGGCCGCGGTCATCATCATCATCATCGTAAACTTTTTTCTCCGCCGCGACCTTTCGCCATTCACATCGACATCAGCATCGCCAGCTCCAGCCTTTTGTTGTTTTTGTGGCGTGTTAGCGTGCTCGCCGTAGTTGTGGTGGTTGTAGCTTTCGCGTGCTGCCGCCAAGCTTTGCCGTTTTAGCACGACGGGCAAGCGCCTTAATAGCTACACGGCTGGGAGTTAGCTCTCGAACACGCAAGCGTGCGGCGGGCAGGAAATTCGACGCGGCCGAGTAGTACGTCCGATGATGGTGCAACCAGAAGGATGCATTGGGAAACACAAGCTGCAAAAAGCCCGCTTTCTGAAGCAAGCCGTTCGAGTTTCTCAATATGGAAGAAGAGCTGCTCTCTTATGTGATGGAAGTGCGGAACAACGGCTACGCGTTGACAGCGGACGTGCTGCGCGGCTTCTTTTGGGATGAGCGTGCACCAGGGTGCAGCACCAGCTCGGAATCGTAATACTCGGCGAGTGACGATTGGACGAAGAATAAATGCCGTTCATTCCCTGATTGGTGTGTTTTTACTTTTAAAAAAAAATTTTTCGCACATCGCGTGTATGGGCCGCACCCCGAAAATTGTCCCGCGAATCTGGAAAAAAAAGTGCGGCCCTTACACGCGTTTATACGTACGTAAAGCAGTCCTTAAGAGAAGTGCATGGCGATTTGAAATTCTAATGATCATTCGCTCATAATTTTACACTCTCCTCACTTAACACCCTTCATTTTTCTTTTTAGTTAATGCCATCAATATTGACACGTGCAGTCGGGTACGCACAGAAAGAAAGAATGCGTTAGCATGGTATCTAGATGGCCAATAAAGAGTTGCACCTTTATAATTCAACAGACGAGCAGAAGTTGCTTTCCTTTCGATCTTAGAACGCGTGCTTTCCACTCGTCTGCGTTTTTTTTTTTCTTTGCAAAGTTTCTCGCTTGCACCATTCAGAGCTTGGAAAAGTGTTTTTTCTTCTTAGCGAAAAAAAAAAACATTTTAATACATCAAAGAGGTGCTTCTGGAAGTTTAGCATTGCATACTTTTTTTTCTTCCCTTTCCGCACACTCAGAGCCCCACAGCCAGCTCCCTCCCCGGATGACCGAGTATCGCAGCGTTGTTCGCGTGGATCAAGGAGAGCGTGCCGTGCTGCCCTGCCTGGCGCAGGGACACCCGCCCCCCAGGCATCACTGGTTCCGCGTTGCAGCGGCTGGCACCGTCCACGAAAGGACTGTGGAACGAGGTCCTTTGAGCATCTTCCAGGGCGCCGTGTCAGTGAAGGCCTCCGACAGGGTGTCCCTGCTTCCTGAGGGTGCGCTGGTAGTGCTCGCGGCACACATCCAGGATGGCGGGAGGTACTTTTGCGTGGCCAACAACTCGGCCGGTGAAGACAGGGCGTACACAGAACTGCTCGTAACAGGTTAGTAATACGTCGTTATTAGCGGCTCTTTCTAAGCAGTGGATATTTTCTTTTGAGGTCAGCGGGGTAATTTTGATGATAGGTTTGTCAGCCATCAAGGAAGAACATCTGAAGCTCTCCAGAACAAATGCTGCATCTGTTGCCAGATAACTGCTAACCCGTTAAAAAAACATTCCACAGAATTACAGCTCTTGACAACACGCAGGAATGGAGCCTTTGCAAAATTCTGGACGTAAGCTTTTATGCATAGTGCAAACCACTTTATCATGGCAGGAAAACGGGTTCTGGGGACAGAAGAAGAGTACAGCGCTGGAGGCATATATTGTCAGATTAATGCCGAACCGCTTTCCTCCATGCTAGAGCCCTTTGTTGCTGCTGCAATAATGCGATAAGCTCCCGAGCGTTTGCTTAGCAGGTACTGTTAACTCTCCCCGCTGCAACCATGAAGGAAGGGCGACATCCAGTTTTGTCAAAGTACTGCTCATCAGTGCATGCATAGCGTTAGGCGTGCAATAGAATTCTGTAGCACTGCACCCAACTTCTCCCCTAACATTGTCCTCGTCGCCATGGTAAAACGGTTCTTGCTGTGCAGGAAACTGACTTACGGAGTGTTTAAAAGGTCCCATTGCAATATTCACGCTGAAAAGTGAGGACTGCTTTTTTGGCGTTTTACTTTACTGCAGTGCCCTTGTCCGCCCGCATCGAGCCGGCTGTGCAAGTAGTGGACGTGGGCAGAGCCACCAACATGAGCTGCCGTGTCTCAGGACACCCAGTGCATGGTGTGCTTTGGACGCACAACGGTCGTACCATTCCGATGTCTTCGACGTTCAGTGGTGCTAGAGACAGCGTTGGAAAGTTATCAGCTAGCAGTGTATCCTCGAGGATTGCCCTCCTGTCTCGGGACCTGCTTCACATCTCAGCTGTGGAACGCCACGATCGCGGAATGTACCAGTGTCTCGTCTACAACGAGAGAGACTCTGCTCAGGGATCAGCGCAGCTCGTCATAGGAGGTAAGGAGTGCTTTGTGTAGTAGAGATAGTTATGCCCTCAAAATAGATCTTCCTTTGTCGAAGCTCCTTACGCCATTACAATTAACGCAATTAAGAGGGAAATAACTCTATGGCCTGTGCAGTTGCAGCCTTGTGAAGAAATACAAGACGTTCGCTAATACAACCCAGGGGTTTTCCTCTTTCTGGTTTGAGAGAACTTCATTTTACTTCGTGTCTAGTGTGATCTTCATTCAGCCAAAGCGCCGTGTTGTGTATTGGCGTCGAATCTTTGTAGCGTTTGTTTCTCATTCTTCAAAGCCGACGGAGTGTCGCTTTATCACGTTGTTTGTGATGCAACAAGCGACCAGATATATATCGATTGATCGCATCCAGAAAAGCCGCTTGTACGTTGAATGCTCTAGTAACTTTGCAAGCTTTATCTCGAAAGTTCACTATCAGCTTTAAATTGAGCATGGCTGAGAGCAGTGGGCATTCGGTTCGAGGACCACCTAGCATGCTTGTTGCTACGCCGCCGTCGACTCATTCAGCGGGTGCAAGTAAGCCCAAATTAAGAGCCTTGTTTAGAAGCCATTTTTTCCATTTTCCTGCTCTCCGGACTACAGTTACCACTACGTGACAGTATATCTGAAGCCTTTACTCACGACCCATCTCCGTTCTACACAAGCGCAATCCTCCACACATTCACACATCTACCTATCTTCAGCTTCTACCACCATCCAGGAGCCTCCACCAGTTAAATTCGACAAGTAGGGGAACCAAAAATACGCACAGATGGTCTGATGACATGAACTACGTAGGGAAAATGCGCGTTAAGCATTATGCTTCCCCAATTACTGCTTTTCTCTTTTGCCTCATCGCATTTCCAGAAAATTGCTCTATTTAATTTCGCTTTACATTGGTTGGATTTTCTGGCTCGGTAATAGCGTCATGTTTCATATTTGCAGCATTTCTATTTCGCTTCATTTTTCGACGCCGCTCGGCTGCTGACCCGAAAGACGCGGATTCGATCCCGGCCGCGGCGGCCAAATTTCGGTGAAGGCAAAATTCTAGAGGCGCGTGTATGTGCGACTTCAGTGCACGTTAAAGAAACTCATGTGGTCGAAATTTCTGGAGCATTTCACTGCGGCGTCTCTCATAGCCTGAGTCTCTTTGGGACGTCAAACTGCAATAAACCCAAAAACCAATCATTTTTGTTTAATTTATGAATCGCTAATTATTTTCGTCCTTTTAAATTTGTTACATTATGCATAATCCTCATGGTTTTCCGCCAATGAGCCAGAGAGGCGTGTCACTCGCCTTTCAACCTGCCCAGGGGCAGATTTTCTCTCTCACCTCTAGTAAGGGGTTGGTTCTATCGTTTGGTTCATTGCAGCTGCCGAAGGCTTCACTAGGCGGCCACACAGAGACACACCAGTATTCCTGCTTAATAACACTTATGCACTCTATACAGTGAAATGAAATGCGAAGTCGTTCACTATGACATCTAAAAAGTAAAAACAAATGATGTAAGACTGTTGCGGCTGACACACATTTGTCCCATTACTTTGTGTCATGGACCGGTATTTTTTTAAAGCTCGCTGTGTTTGTCTCTGCCTTAGTCCCGTCCTTCATGCGCTGTGCCTTCAGTTTGAACCATGTACCGACTAGCCCAGATAAATACCTTACTGGTTTTTATTTAGCATCTTATCTTATATAAGCCCAGTTGCATACCTGTCATTAAAAAGGACATACTATCGTTCTGTTACCTCTATAGTTGCACGCCTGAATTTATGATATGCAAGGTCCTTTGATAAGAATCAAAGCATTCGGAGGCCACCCGTGCATCTATGCACTAGTGAGAGCTGTTTTTAAAGTAATCGCCATGCCTTCTGAAAACTCAAGTAAGACATTTATTTTGTTGAACTTGCGTGTTTTACGGTGCCTCATTTTGGAAATGTAAGGTCTGACGTCCATTTCTTTAGAGTTATAACATGATATATATAAAAGCAATTGTCGCAAGCTGCTAGAACGCGCGTTTGAAGCCGTGTTTACGGCACCTAGTTGCGCTTATTGCTGGAAGGTGCAATAAATGTGCGTGTGGTGGGCTCGCTAGGCTATTGTCATGGTACTTCTGCAGTACTGAGAGACAGCGCTGCGAACGGGTACCATTTCCTAATGGTCGTCGCCTTCTATGTTGTGACCTACACTTGATTGCAGTTTATGTCGATGGTCCTGCTGAGCAAACCATGAATAAAGAAGTGAACTGAAGTCTCACTGGTGGTGTAAAAAATCTATGTTACAGCATTCGTTCCAACAAGAGTCAAATCGTTATGTAAACAATGTTCTTTTCTTTTACGGTATTAATTTTACTTGTGCTTCACAAATCGTGCTTTGTTGAACGAATAAAGCAATATAGTCTTTTTTGCAGCTTTACACCAAAGCGCCTTCTACTCACCACACCTATTAAGAGACTGTGCAGTAATATCGCCGATCATTTATATTTTCATCACCTTAACGCCCCCAAACCAGGGCAGCCAGGCATAATTAGAGACGAGTGAGTGAGTGAAAACTTTATTAGATCTTTCAAGGGTTTCGCGGTTGTGAAGTCTCCGCCGTCTTCTCTGGCGCTGGCGACTTGAGGCTTCTCGTCAGCAAGGGTGGGCCCCTATTCCAAGGCTCCACTGAGTCGTGCTGCATCATTCGCGTGCTGCACTAAGGCCCTTTGGGTCGCGAGCTCGCCGCTGGTGAGCCGACTCTCCCATTGCTCCGCACTCGGGTGTTCGTGTTGGTGGAATTAGAGACGAAGAATGCTGGCTGAAAAAAACCTCTTCAGTTATACCCAGCAGTTTTCATCTTCTTTGCATTGTAATAAACAATGCAAACGCTGTCTTGGCGCCAAAATGCATGTTAAAACTATTTGCGTTGAAAATTATGCTGTACGTTTATGCTCGTAAACATTGTACTGCCATCCAAATATGCGCTCAGAGCATTCTTAACAGCCAGCTGCTGTTGCCTGGCAATTATCAGCAATATATAGGTGCAGTCATTCACGAATAATTTGCCATTGTCTACTGCTCTGTTCGTATGCCAAAATTACATCCATGCAGCATGAAGGGATCGAGTTCCTTATTGTTCTAAAGCAGAAACATTCATTAGATTACTGTAACACTTATCACTGGCACATACTAAAGGTTTCTCACTTCAGCGGACGGAGCGTAATGCACGTCAGTTAACTGAGAAGCCGTTTTTTCAAGGTCGTTGTGGGCAGCCGATATGGGCCTCTGATTTAAGGCCACAAAGAAGGATGATGTTGCGGTGTGTGGCTACACGCACCTTTGTCTCTTTTAGAAAGACGTGCTCTGCGCCCTTGCCTTGGACTGCCCAAACCCGCGGCAAATGCTCTGCTGCTATTGGAGGCACGAATTCCTCATTTAAACTGAAGGTTTCAGCTTCTAACTGTGCGCGCTATTCTGACAGCTTTAGAGCCTGTTCCTGGATTGGCTAGTCCTAAATTTATGACGAACCCAGTTCTGTTTGCTGGTATTTTTTGCCCTAAGCGTACCCTCCCAAGGGTGTTTACAAATTATCTGTATGATAAATTCACAACCTGCGCACCTGTGTTGCAGTTCATTATGAGTACATGCTTCCAAGGAAAGCTTGTTGAGCTTGTTGCGTCTAATATACGAAAGCTGTCTTTGTATTTCTGGGTCCTGTTCTCTAATAAACTTCCCTAGAGTCCCTAGACCAACTGAGGCTTACCCTCGAAACTTGTTTATTTTGTTTAATACCATGAAGAACGCCATCTTCCAACCTTTTTCTCTATCGTGGACCCCTAAGTTTTTTGTTGTGATTACAAATACTGTTTTATATTTTCCCCTTCTTTGCTCATAATAATTTTAATGCAGCGTTTCCATTCCAGTTCTTTGAGGCTCATTAAGGCCATCATTGTTAACCTCGCGAAGTCGATTGCATCCTCCTTTTCTGTCCCATTGTAGTGCCTCACATTCCTAAGGAGCCTCCGCGTCTCCAAAAATAGCCTCAGCTCGCGATGTAAGCCGGCCCTTTGAAAGGCCTGAGGGTTTCCATAGGCTCTCGTCTGGTGGCTCATTAGTCGAGATTCTTTTCTGGAAAAACAGCTCGTAACTGGCTATAAAGATAACCGAAGTGCAGCATAGAACTTCTGGCCCTCGAACATTGCGCAAGCCAAGTCCCTAATATTGAATTCAGCTGCACAATCGTTACTTCAGTACAGTGCAGCTGAAGTCTCCGCTCTTTGGTTTGTTTCAATAACCCTTTCTTTGATCTACGATGCAAAAGCGACTCTTGAATGGGAGAATTGTCGCCATGCAAAAACCAAATGAAGCTGCACAAGCCAGACGCTTGGTGCCAAAGTAAGTCAGAAATGCACTCCCACTGATCGCCCAAAGAAATCTTTGCATTGCCTGAGGCTACCTTTCTCTCTGTTCTCTGCTTCTTTCTCGCCTTCGTTTTCCTGTTCTTCCCAGCTCAGTTAAATAATATTAGTAACGTATCCTTCAACTCAGCGGGTCATAAGAATTAAGCTCCTTGCGGGAAAAATTATAAAACGGAAATGTTTTTAAAAGCGCTCCCTGCACTCACTAATACTAATAGCCTGCATGGCCACGCAAACGGAAGACAAAGCTTCCGTTGTTATCAAGGAAAGTTTGCAATAAAAGGAAGAAAATGATTAGGGCACGGTAGTAGGCAAAAAGGAAAAGGTCTCCTCAGCAGAATTCCAATTCTCTTATCCTTCGGGGCAAGCGCCAAGGGATATGCCCTGAAACCAGTGTTCGATTCTATTCACAATTATATAATTTCATCTGGTAGATTCCTCTGCTAGAATGTGAATTCACAACTTTTCTTTCTCTGTATTTTTTGTATTGTACAAATTCTAGCTCTGTGTCCCAAATTTTATATTTAATTATACTCCATTCCCTGTACTTGAGTGCGTTTGTATCCGCTATGCACCCTGGCCAATCCCCCGCCGTGGGTATGTGCCATTCAGCCCGAGGACATCATCATCATCATCATCATCATCACCAGCTTCAGTTCGCATTTTCATCTGTCATTTAACTGTTCTTCACACACGCCTACAGAGCGCTTTCACCTTGCAACCACCTGAATCATTCCCTCTGAAATTTCTCAGCAAATCCCGGTCAATACACCTTAGGGGGTATGTGCTATGTATGAAGTGGCGAACAACAACCTTACATTTGCTGGGAAATCGGTGTGAGTACATTTGTACGGCCGACGTAGGCAGAACTTTTCGCGTGTGATTAGTTGATTTTATTTTCTATAAATCTTTGATAGATTTAATTTTTTCCTGAATGCTCAGCTGTTACAATGTATTTTCATGTCCTTCGCTACAACCTGTGACCGAACTATACACTAACCTATGTTTTGCATGCGGTAAAATGCTGCGTAATCCTTCGGACCACCATCTCTGTATCTTTTGTTTATTGCTGTGATCGCAGAGGACGCCCCAGTATTGCAGCACGCGTTTGCCGAGCGCCAGGTGCGGCCCGGGAGTAGCACCTCTCTCAGGTGCTCGGCTTCGGGGAACCCCCTACCGCAGATCACCTGGTCCCTGGACGGTGCACCCGTGCCAGAGCACTACCACGTCCGCATCGGCGACTACGTCAGCGGAGAACGGTATGCTACCACAGTCGAGTTTTGATACCTCATGCTTGTTGACTAATAATCTTGTCATCATACATATTCAGAGTGGTCCCTTCACTTGCGAGATGAATGGATAAATAGCGGCCGGTATATTTGAAGTTTTGTTCTTAGCCATCTTCCTCGGAGAAAAGAACGCTTAACGGCATTTAGGCTGGCAGATGAGCTCACCCACAACTGGAATAGGAACCAAATGCAGCACTATAATCAGTCAAGAATAAAATTGGAAGCACTGTGTAGCTCCTACCACCGTTCAGCTGCAAGTCTTTTTTTTTTTTTTGCTTTACGAACATGGACTGGAAATTGCGCACAAAAAGCAATTCATTACGCAAAACCATCGCTATCCTGATAAGTCTCTGGGCACAAATTGTAATTGTATCGATAATGTCAATACACTTAGCTGCGTTGCGGAAACAAGTTTTGGCGTCGTGATATCGCCGGCAAAACAGTGAGTGATCACAGAAATTAACCCTTCAAGCCGCAAGGAAAGCTTCCATGTTAATCTCAATAGCCTAAGATATCAAAGGCAGCAGCCAACCTTCGTCCTTACTAACGGAAGGACGATTTCCGGGACTGGTAAGATTATCTGCGGATGCCGGCTAGGAATCTATGGTTCCGCAAAGTTTGCAACTCTTCTTGACACACGACACAGAAACGGTTACTACCTCCACAGAGTAACCTGTGGTCGTTCTAGACGCAAACAAAAACAACACGTCCAACAGTTTTTGCAACATCTTTTTCCTCTCGCATGTCGGCTGAAACAGCTTGGTGCACAGCTACGTGAACCTTACCGGAGTGCGGGTGGAAGACGGAGGCCTGTACGCGTGCGTGGCGCGCAACGGCGTCGGCCGCGTGTCGCACTCAGCCCGCTTGAACGTACTCGGGAGGCCCCTGGTGCGTCCCATGGACAACGTTACGGCCCTGGCGGGAAGACCCATGGTGCTACACTGCTCCGTCGCCGGGCACCCCATTCAGAGCATCGTCTGGCAGAAAGGCGAGTTGGCCTTGTGTAACTTTGTCGGATATTAGCGCTGAGTAGGATCTGAACGTAACCAGCGGCGTTGCCTTATAGATGCTTCTTGGACGAATTGATATTTTACAGCGTCAAATTTCACAGCGGCGAGAGAGGGGGGGGGGGGGGGGGAGCGCCAGCCTCTAAGCGCTATTTTAGGCCTGCGAGGCAACTTGTTCACTGATTGCGCTGCGCTTTTGATCTACTCCATGGGGTCTTCCTACATCACAATCTCTGGGCACGCCTCATTGCTTCTCTCGGCGACATCGTGACCAAGTGCGGGCTGCTTACGTGGGCGCGAAAGATTATCGGCACGCTCCTTCTTGCCCGCCACCTAGCCGTAGCGGCGGCTAAAGAGCGCGGAGGTGCCACCAGCGAACTTGCATTGCAGTTATTGGCAGTGCGGTTTTTGATTGGCCGTTGTGGTTCGGAAAGAGGGGGCCGTCAACACACAGGGGTCTTCTCATCAGACGAGATAGCCCCTAACCCGAGCCGCTTCGCCGCCATGCCATGTTGTGACGCGGGTGCACTGCATCGACGCTGTGAGCACTTTTCCCAGAAAACTGAATCGCTACAGATAACATTGTCGTCGGCTGCGTACCCGGCCTAGCTGCTGACAACCATGAGGGGGCTTCACCGGAGTGTTCTACAGCGCTAGACCTGTTGGTTGCTAATGCCGATAAGCTGGCGCTGATTAATGCGCTATGTAGGTAGGCTTAACTATATCAATTTCGTCAGGCCCACCGCGGTGGCTCAGTGGCTATTGCGCTCGGCTGCTCACCCGAATGACACGGGCTCCATCCCGGTGTGGTGGTCGATTTTCTATGGAGGCGAAATTCTAGAGGCCCTTATACTATGCGATGTCAGTGCCCGAAAAAGAAACCCAGGTGGTCGAATTTTCCGGAGCCCTTCACTACGGCGTCCTTCATAGTTTGAGTCGCTTTGGGACGTTACATCACCACAAACTAATAAACCAACCAATTTCTTCAATGTATCCAGCAATGTCGTGACTGCGTGAATAATTGTTTTTTTCTCGTCGTCTGGTTTGTCACCAGTGGAATGAGATTTTGGAGGAGAGAAAATTCGAATAAATGTGCAGAAAAGTGGAAACGCATACACTCAGTGGACTTACGGGAACAAACCATGTTTCTGTGGTCAAATAAGGCACGATGCAAAACGTCGGAGAAAAACATTTTTCAAATTGGTTGTGCATGAAGTTACACTTTTTCTAAGGTATTAAGAAAAAAGTAAGCTTCTAACGAGAAGCTGCCCCTGAACAGACAAACATGACGAGCTACTGTAAAATGCTATACGTTTCATTAAATCTCCTGCGGTCAAACCTTGTTATTTGCTAATTCACTGCATGCGGGAGGACAAGCGACAAAGAAGGGGCCTGTAAGATGAACTGAGTCCTGTTTTATGCCGGCAAAATTAGCACTTGTCAGGAGCAGAGAGATAGTAAATATGAGAATTGAATTCTGAATTCTCTGTTTCTAATCTTTTTGCTTTGCCGTCTGTTTTTTTTTTGAAATGCTCAACACCTGCGGCCAAATTTATGTATAGTGACCCTTACTATTTCAGCTGTTCAGCCCTTTTTTTTGCAGAATACAAATTTACTTTGCTAGAAGCGCGTGCCTTAGAATACTGCTTTTCGGATGGTACACTCAGCGTACAAACAATCGTTACGAGTGCTCGGAGAATAGTTTGGTAGTTTTTACGTGCCAATATGTAAGTCACTTGCGCTGAAAAAATCGAAACTGCATCCAAGCCTGCTCATTTACGGTTTCATCTCGGCTGTTCTCGAGTCGTGCATGAGATCTGTCTCACTTACACTTCGACTAACACTTTACGGAGCACGCGGAATTTAATATCAATGCACTGGTTTAAACTTTGAAAAGGCATTGCAATTCAAACAAAACTGTTATTGGCAAGGCACTTACCATTACGCGCGCACTTTTTCAATTGCAATACAGGTGATTTGTGGCACCTTGTGCTCCCGTTATTAATACAGACAGACCGCGCCAGCGGTTAATAAATTGCACTCCATGGTCACAAACGGACCGCCGCCGTTTTACAGCCAGTGAGCCATGCGCTTCGCGAAAAGGCTGCAACTACAAGACCGAAAATAATGGTACTATCAGCGTCAAATGAAATGCGAAGAAAACAACTGGAACGCGAGCACAAAAAATCAAGCATATTAGAGGCTGGAGATGAAATACAGGCGTGGGCTATTAACATTTCCGAAGAGCGGTCTTTTCGGCTTCGATGGGAAAATCAACTGCTCATGTTTTTTGCCTCCCTAGTATAATATCTGCGAGTTTTTCTGTTCGCGTTTCAATTGGCTTGTTCGCGTTTCAATTGACGCTGATAGTACATCACAACTTAGAGATCACTGCAGAGACTGCATTGGAGGAATGCGAAAGGATTGGCGTTTGCCGTGCAGTTGGTGGCTCCTACTAACACACCTACTAACCAACACTTTCCACACCTACTAACCAACTCCGTTAAGATCAGACCGCCACGCTTCGATCTGAGATGCTACCACTAGACGATATTTACTTTGTTTTTGTTGCTTTACTTTGATTGGTTGTAGGCGGGACGTCATCAAGCGTAAGGATGATGTCACGTAGTCTCACCAGGTAGCCCCATTAATTAAACTCGTTATTGCACTCAATCAGCATATTCCCTAACTAGATCCATGATTTAGGGACATTAGTTATGGCCACTAATTAGGGTCAATAATTTAGAGTCTTAATACTAACTAATGTTAATGATATATGACTAATGACACTGAAAAGATGTTTTTAATCATTTAACCACACCACTCTTCGGATGATGACTGATGACGGCACCGACGTCACATCCGGCGACACACTTTGCGGACACAACATAGCCTCGTAGTGCTTTCGCATTAATAAATTACGACACGACATCTTTAGAAATCTTTTGGAATTTTCTGTCTCTTATGTCTCATCTCAGTGTCTAACCCAAGCGCTCATGGCACAAAAACTATGCCTTTTGGTAAAGATCAAATCAGGATTAGCTGTACAATGAGCGCCCGTGTAACGCTAGAAATTGAGGATGAATTGTTCCTTCAGCTTCATCAGTACTAAGCAAAAAGAAATGGTGATGTTGGGCAGAACTCAAGCTATTTGATGGTAGACGTAGAAGCCCTTCCAATATGTAAGGGAACTTTATTTCACTGTTAGATCAATAATTCCTTCATAGTTACGTGTTAGAAGCACGTTAATTCCTGTTTTATATCTAGTTTACCACTCGGTGTGAGATATCAAAGACTGATTTTCGCCTTTAGCTCAGAAAAGCCAATATTTTTCGCTCTCTGCGCAAATTGATTTTTCCTTTTCATATAGAAGGGAATTGTACGTATACAAAAGTTCTGGAATTGCTAAAAAGTGTCAGGGCACAGAGCGCGTGCATCATCAGGCCGGAATCAAACTCACCACCACATGTAAAAAAAAGCTCAGTATTTCACCTTTGGTGCTCATATATAGGAGGAAACAAGCTTTATTCTTGTTATTACATGCACATTCATCTACATGCAATAGCTTACTATTCTGCCGCGTTGTAGTGAAAAAAATTGTCAGTGGTTTAGCTCTGGTTAAACCTGGAGGATGGCGAAAGCAACGAGGAGAGAGAGAGAGGCGATGGAGAGCGCACGGCAGCGGCGGCGGCCCCGGCACACTAGCTATGCGCCGCTACTGCGCATGCGCAACTGGCGAGCGCGGCAGCGGCAACTCTGAGTCGCCCGCGCAGCGACGGCGGCGGCGCGCCAGATGTGCGCCGTGTAACGTCACTGCTCCTCGCGCATACGAAATGGCTCGCGAAATGGCTCGGCGACTTGCGTAGTGTTGCTTTCGCAACAATAACACTCCCAATTCTTCATGTTTGAATTCAACCGGATTAGAACGGAATGCGCATGATTGATTTAATTCCCGCTATCACGACGTCTTTAGACGATCAAAAAGAAGTTTTTTGCTCGCCCAAAGTAACAAAACCAGGCTGAAGTTCAACGTCAGCGTGGCAAGTGCTCACGTCAAGTTGGCTGCGAGGAACAGCGAGACAAAATCTCATCCCCAAACTTTTGCCTGGACTAAGGCGTGATTTCTTATCCAATCACTTTGTGTCAAGTGGCGTTTTGTGAGTGCCCGAAAACTTCAGCACTTTCTTCTCACTATGTCTCTCTTTTAACAAATAACTTCGCCGGTTTTGCGAACAGTGTCGAGAGGTTAGTGGAGCAGTTATATTATTATTTTATTTTCATTTGATTCGGAGTAATACCCCTGTGTTCTATCCTAACAACACGCCAGTGTGACTTCTTTGACGGCCGTGAAGGAACGGCTCGAAAAAGGACAGCGAGGCGTGATTAAAGACGTGTAGCCAGAAAATATCTCTTCTTATCTCAGAAATCATTTCGCACCGAAATAACTTGAAATACACTTTTGCCGTCTATGATCGCCGGCTGTTACCCCGACCTGTCAAATACATTCTGCGATCGAAGTTCTGTTGTTTTGCACTCAGTCTCCCACTTTTCTTAGGAGTTTACTTTTTAATTTGTTCTCGGCGTTCGGGATTAAGCAGGCTAAAAGAACACGTCACGAACCTATGTCTCTGACAGCGAAAAGCCGTTCCTTTGCTTCCTCTTTCCACCGATGCGTCTGAACCGGAAATGACGCGTGAAGAAGAAGAATAGTAAAAACTCTCCCACCTTTATTTCGTACACGCTGGGATGGGTAGAAAGTTTATGGACGAGTTCAGCAGGAAATAGAGAGGCAAAACCTTCATTTCCAATCAGCGCCGCACATTTAGTTCAAGGCAATGTGCACAATGGCTCGGGAGGAAGCTGTCAGGTACTTTAATTTTAGATAATATGTTTTTGAAAGCTTTCTGATATTTCTAATAAAACCATAAAAAAGCCTTTTACCCAGACTCAAACAGCACTGAAAAGAGAAGGAGACAAAAATTTATTAGAGCGTGAAGATGTCTCACTTTCGTCGATCAGACGGTAAGGGGCTAGTCGCTATGACGGTGAAAGCTGCAGGTCAGCCTAGATGACCGGAATAGCGTCTCATAACCTACACCTCACATCCTTTCGTCCTCCTAACATGAGTGTCACGTTCAAGTTCTCACACGCATCGAATTTTACCAGGAATAAAATGGCTTTCACTCGCTAATATTAACGTGCTCTAACTCGTTCCCCTCTTGCGGAACTACGCCGACGCTGACTAATGGAGAAGGATAATGAAGGGTTTTTACAAGCCAGGCTAGCTTTTCGGGGCTATTTCCCGTCTCGGAAGAGACAGATTTTTGCCAAGCAGGTGCCCAATTTCAGCACATTTCGCTTCGTGCTGCTTCCATTTTGTAGTGGCGTCAGTTATGAAAAAAGCGACAACAAATGGTGAGTAGCCAACATTATATGAAGCGCATGAGCGGTCTGTCCGCAGCGCCATCGCATTCAGTCCGGCCGTGTCCCAGCGACCACGAATCGCCAATTCGTCGCACTTGCATCGCACACTGTTATTCCAGGAGTGCGCGTCCGGCCTGCGTCAATATTCTAGTATTTTTTCGATTGTCGACACAGACTTATAAAAATATGAGAGTAAAAAAAAAAAATGGATACAGCCCAGCTGCCAAAAAATCTGCCCCAAGCCCAAGCCAAGAAATTAGCGAGGTATAGTCTTAGTTTAAGCGGCTGCCACCACCTGCCACAGGGCAGTGAACATTCAAAATTTCGCGTAAATTTTCAGTGTTTGGTACTCTCCTGTGCTTTGCAGTGGTTCTCATAATCATCCGCTGAAAGCGCCAGAAGATTTTTAGTTTTATGATATTTATAAATGAAAATATCCCCATTGCACGCGCACAGCCCAGTCATGGAAGCCGACTGACGGCGCTAGACTTTAATGTCTACCGCAGTGTTCCACTACACGATAAAGAAACAATTACATTCGGAAAACCTAGGCCTGGCTTCCGTTTTGCGCTTGAAAGTGTGAGGGAGCCTAAAAACATAATACGGAAAGAATGCTGCCCGCAGAAAGCACAGTTGTAACAATTATTTCAAGTAATATGGATCCTATTCGGCCTTGTTCTGCGGAGAATGCAAATATGGCAGCTCTTCGGACGAAAACTGTAGAGACAAGGTTTGTTGCATGACACCTCAAAACTTAAGCATAACGGTGAACTCGAGGCGAACGCTATCATCGAATTTCACTTACCATGATTCCCGCAATGCGCTCATTGCGGAGACTCTCTTGAGCTCCTCGGAGGCTGCTTGTCAAGGCCTACCACGCACAATGCATGGTTCTCCTGTGGCTGTTGTAGAGCTGCCAAGACGCCCGTTCCGAGAGTATTTCGGTAAAGTGGGTATATGCAAAGTCTGTGCGCAAGCGTCGGCTCTGACTCGAACAGAAAGTACAGTCTTTGTCAAAAGTTTAGAGCCCAGGGGGTCTGCTTCTGGGCCGCATTGCTTTGCTCGTAATGCGTCCTCAGCGTCCCAAATCTCCTGAAGGTAAGAAGATTTTTGGTCCTGCTCAATCCGATGCGTAGGACTTCCATTAGTGCTACAGGAGCGCCACAATAGTGCTCAGAAGCAAACCCCCTGGGCTCTAAACTTCTGACAAAGGCTGTACGTGCTCTCTCATGCTTACTCTGCTTAGGGTGAAAAAAAAAAGGGGCGGATGATATCTTGCTTCCGCCGTCTCTTAACCGTTCCTCAAATGATATCTCCTGCTTTTCTACCATGAGACCAATGCTGGAGCGCTAAACCTGGCTTCCATACTTTTTGCCCTTAACGAACCTTAGTTATTGGCGTCCGAAAGGCTCAGATTGACTCAGCAGGTTTCGTTTCCGTCACTTCCTGCCTAACGTGGAAGCAAAAAAGGGCACCAAAATGAGCAGGCCCTACAGAAGTGCCGTAACCGAACCATTGATTGCTGGTTACATATGAAACTGCCAGCTCTGATCAATTATAGTACGATTAGTACCAAAAAAATGAAGGCAAAATAAAAGCGGATGAGGTATGCACAGAACTAGGCACATAGGAGGCCAAAACTACCTGCACGGAACCAAATGGTTCCGCAGAACCATGCTGAGAACTTTTTGGAATGAAGAATAAAGTCAACCGGGAGTCAAAGACACGGTGTCTAGACAAGGTTCGTCATTTTTTAAAGGAAATCCAAGGAACTGCTGAACATACGGCAGTTGTGTGAAATGTTTGTTAGAATGATTAGTTGACCACAGGGTTCTTTCGAAGTGTGAAATAATTTGATTGCGAAAGCAGTTGCTCTAAAACAGCAATCCACATCTCCTGACTTGGCATAAAAACAAGAAAGTCAGTAACCCCTCCGTTGGATAAAAAGCTCCCGCTCCATATGTTTTTTTAATTATTTGAACATTCAAGACTGCACAGCTTTTACGTTGCTCATGTCTCTTCATTGGGCCAATTTCACTGTACGCGCGTATGCATTCATTGTTAATTTTAATTTAAACATGATAATAAACGGCGATATTGCTTTGTCAACAATGACCTATGGTTGCTGCCTTTTCTTTAATGATTATATGTGTTATTTGTTTCATACACGACAGTAGAGATTTCCTTGAAGTTCTGAGGAACTCTGTATTCGATTGAATAAAGTTGATAAACGCTGTGAGCTTAAAGCCTTCTTTGTAGACCCTCCTATTAGGGTCGGCGTTTGCACAAGAAGCACTGCTGTTTACATGACTGATATTTAGTGAAGGTAAGAACTAATTCAGAATAGCAATTTACATTCTATTGCACAAGCAGCAGTGCTTGTTATATGTCAGATGTTTACTGAAGCAAATAATGAATTGAGAATAGCAATTTTCGGGTCGTTTTTTAACGTTATAAATTTAAGAGCACACTAGTTCGCTATCGGCTAGTCATTAGAAAGAGACTGTCACCTCAGCTCTGCTAAACAGCTCATCAAGGTGACTGTGTAGCATTCATTTCAGATATAATTCTGCCTACATTGCAGAACATCCTATTGTTGTCGGCTTAAATTCTTTTGCACAAGCAGCACTGCTTGTTACATGACAGATATATAGTGAAGTGAATGATTAATTCAGAAGAGCAATTTATACTCTTTTGCACAAGAAGCACTGCTTGTTATATGACAGATATTTAGTGTAGCAAATAACGAACTCAGAATAACAATTTATATTCTTTTGCACAAGAAGCACTGCTTGTTACAAGACAGACATTTAGTGAAGCAAATAACGAATTCAGAATAGCAATTTATATTCTTTTGCACAAGGAGCACTGCTTGTTATATCACCGATATTTAGTGAAGGAAATAACGAATTCAGAATAGAAATTTTCGGGTCGTTTTTTCAAAGTTATAAATTTGAGAGCACAGTAGTTCGCTACCGGCTAGTCATTATAAAAAGACTGTTGCCTCAGCTGAGCTAAACAGCTCATCAAGGTGACTGTGTAGCATTCATTTCAGATATAATTCCGCCTAGTTTGTAGACACATTATATTTCCGACCTTTCCCGACGGAACTAAAACGTATTTACCGTGAACGTCTAGATAGAAGCTGCTGTTTATAATGTTTTTTTTATATATATAATAAAGAGACTCCTTCAGTTTTTGCGCCGAAGGTGTTCACCGAAGCAGTAATACTTTTTTTTTTTTAAGGAACGAAACAGCGCAACTAAAACGAAGGACCAAGTCAGCGCGTGTTCGTGTCTCTCTTTTTCTTTGTCCTTCGTTTTAGTTGCGCTGTTTCGTTCCTTAAAGATGCAATACCAACTCGCCCACTATGCTATGTTGCTAACAGTAATACTTTCCGGGTCCTCTTGTGAACGAGACTTATTTGGAAACTAAAAAATGCACAGTTGACGAAGGTGACTCTGAGCACTACTGCGAAAGCGAATTAAAATATACTCAAAGAGAACAATCACAGATGAGATACTGCAGGATAGCTAACATACCACAGAAGTGCAAGTGAAAAGCTTCTCTTTGTGAGCTTTCAAGACGCAGATGAAGAGATACATAAGCTGTCACACAACGGAGTGTAGTATGTGTAAGTAAACCGCACAACAAGATAACACGGGAACTCACACACAACAGCGCAACATGTTACTGTGCATGACAAATGTGAAAAGGTTGTCTAGAATAGAAGACAAAATATCGCAGAAAACATTGGTTCGAGCAAGGAGATCATTGCGAAACACTTTTGTGACACTTCACATGCAAGATCAGGCTGTGCAGGCCGCCAGTTCAATAAGCGCTGTTCGTAATTTAGGTGCAGGTAGCGTGAAATCGAAACGTTTTGGATTTCTTAAAACAAAACCAGCCAGTATCTTTCGTGCTTGTAAAGTGGTCCCTTCTTTTCTTCACCCGAATTTATCCACAGTCTGCATGAGCCGGAAACAAGAAACTATGCGGCAGGGAAGCTACGGCGTTAGAATTAGCGCTTTTTCTTGCTATTTATGGCCCGCTGCAACCTCTTCCACAACCCAAGAAAAAAGAAAGCGCTAGCTGATGCACACATTAGTTGATTCAGGACTGTTTATTACTGACACTTGGTTCCAGGTGTCCGCTGCAGTAAAATGTTACTTTGCTGGAGGTTTTACTATTAGTCAGCTTTCTCAGCCAAAACAGAAAAGGAGAAAAATCTGACAGCAGCTCTCCTCCCGCATGCTCTTTCTTTTTTTGCGCATGCGTTTTGCTGTGCTTCATTGATTACGTGTATACTTTTGACACTTCGTTCGCACACCACTGTGCTGCGTCCTATCCCCGCCAGCTCAGCCTTCTACGCGACGTCTGCCAGCTAAGCACCGTGATTTCGGAAACACCTTTACTGCAGCTTCGCCCCAGCACTCTCTTGGCCGTCACTAATGAGGCGATTGCTTGAGTTCCTCGCAGCGTCCGGCTCCTTTCCAGCTTGATCGTGCGGATCATTAGCAGCTGACCGGGGTTTTCGTTCACGCTGCTTAAACGCCTCGAAGTCTCTTGCCCGTGTATGATGGCTTCTGGGGAGTAATGAGCGACTTCTGGGCGCAGCACTCGTGCGCGCTCTTTGCTTCACTCTGAGGCGGAAAAGCACGTCTCGGCATTTTTTTTCTTCCGGATGTAAATTAGGGGCTCGCTAATGCGTTATCGTCGTTCAATTGCCTCCGAGCGAAAAGAAGGGAAAGAGCACCATACTGCTTGCATTTATGTTTTTCATATAACCTTCTTTCATAATAAGTAATTCATTATTTCCGGCTGATCCTCCTTACGTGTTGCGTTTAGTGTACAAAAATGAATTCTTGATTCAGAGCTGCAAAAGAATTTAAAATCAAATTCGAAGGCATTACAGCAGAAGTGCCGAACTGTTTTCGCCTTTCGTATAGCTGTAGCTTTTGAGCGATTTCCTTAAGTCAACACCTAGTGGTAAAAATGCTAAAATAACTTTAATGAAACAAGAAAAGCAGATATGGAAAGTAGTTTTTAAGCAAATACAAGATTGCTCGAAACTTGAGCGAACAGATTTTAACTATAGATAGAGCATAAAACGAGGAGCATTCCTCGGTGGTGCTTTTTTAAAGATAACGACGTCGGACGACTTCGTGAAAAAAAGTTGGTTTATTGGTTTATTGGGGTTTAACGTCCCAAAGCGACTGAGGCTATGAGAGACGCCGTAGTGAAGGGCTCCGGAAGATTCGACCGCCCCGCTGCGGTGGCTCAGTGGTTACGGCGCTCGGCTGCTGGCCCGAAACACGCGGGTTTCATCCCGGCCGCGGCGGCTGAATTTCGATGAAGCCGGAATTCTAGAGGCCCGTGTGCTGTGCGATGTCAGTGCACGTTAAAGAACCCCAGGTGGTCGCAAAAAAAAAGAAGCTCAAATTACGATAAACCACCAAAAGCTTCTCGTGTCATGCGGATTAGTTCAAACACTGAGGGTCGGGAATTGTGGACGGCTATTCATGCGTAAAATAAATAATGCGCAATACGCAAACACTCTGAGAGCACTAAACAGCCTGCTATCTGTTCACTGAGTGCATTCAACGCTATCTATGACTCGTTAGAAACCTACTGCGTCCTTTTTCCCAAACGTTTCTGGCTGACATCTCCTGTCGGTGTCGAACCGAACGCAGATTTTATTCTATGCTTTATGTGCACTACAACTCCGTTTTTTAAAGTTTGAAACATCAGCTCTCCTTTCAACTGTAGCACATGTTGTTGTGTCGCGAAGTAAACTTCAAAACCAGGCTGTGGGTCTAATTAAGAGTGGGTTTCTAATCACCACCACACTAGGCCAATTTCTAGGAGCGTTTCTTTTTTAAAGCTTTTAAATGACGTTTTGTCAATTTTAAAGACGTCGACAACATTTCAGCATTGAAGGCCAGTATTAAGCCTTCGTGCAATATTCTACCTTCTGTGTTTCTTTAACGTGCGCGTATTTCTTAGCATACGGACCTTTTGCATTTCGCGTCTATCAATATGTATATTTCGAGGCCAGGATGTGATTAGCCCATAACCGGATTCCCGTAACAGTTGAGTAGTTGATTTTTGTTCAAAGCCAACAAAGCACTACCTTTGTTAGATGCGACAACCAGTGCTCTCTATATAGCGGCGCATATGCGATGCATCAGCTATTCTTATTTTACACTGCCAAGGTGTAAAAAACGAGTACAGTTCCTGAAGTGTCGTCTTCCCTTCCAGCGACAGTTTGCGACAACTGTGCTGAGAAGCCAAGTCTCGCGTTTGAGTGTCAGAAAACATTACGCCAATATCTGCTAACTACCTCAGATCGACAAAAGAAATACGAACAAAAAGATCATCACGAATAACTGCAGCCTTGGTTTTGTTATTCCGAGCACGGGAAAAAGACCATGATCCTGGAATGTGAAGCAAGAGGACCGCAGTTGCTCTTAGCTGTAGGGATTGTTTGAGCCTTCTGAATGCAAAACTTCAATTTGTTCAACATGGGGAGCCCAGAAGATATATGAGCAGAAACTTGGTTTTTCAAGAAGCCTAGACTTACGTACATTACCACGCCTTTGAGGGAAAAATGTACTTTATTACGCTGCTGAGGCGTTTGAATCAACTTGTACATTGTTGATACCTTCTTGCTAGAGGAAAGACAAAGAGTAATTTTCCCTCGTTCTTCTCTGCACTAAGTTTGCATAACTGTACAGGAAGGTTTAACCTACACGCATGCACTCCAACCAGAAAATACGCGTGAAGGAGATCAGCAGTGACTGAAACCAAGATAAGAAGAGGAGAATATTCTTTTTCTTTATTTATTTGTGACGTTTCGAACTGGGGAATCACTACCGTAATCAACTGTTATCTGAAAGACAATCGTTTAGAAAGTGGAAGGAATGACAACCACATGCCGACACCACGAGCGGAATCTACTATCTTCGCATGTCACGTACGGTGCATTACCAGCCGAGCTACGGCGGCAGCTGTTAGGCTTTTCCAGTAGACCGTATTTTGCGTTGTTTGTAACGTGACCTTGACAGTCGTGAGCCCGCCATCCTAGATCGTAGCGATGGACATGGAACGTCAGGTAATACGGAAGTGTAATACGGAAGAAACACCCCTATATAGCCCTGATATACTAAATATCGTTTTCTTTTCTTTTCGTCGCCAGCCGCTTATCTCTCTCTCTATTTAACTTCATTCCTACACAAAACAATCTTCAGTTCTGAAGGATTTTAGGAGGAGGCCATAATGCTGTTCAGAATAGATGAGGCTTGGGCATGAGGCTTGGGCAGAATGGCCAAATGGCTGCGCTTAACTGCGCATTGATCGAAATAATACTTTTTTTCCAAATGCGGCTTAAATGCTGGAAGACCTGACAGAATGCAGAAATATACCTACTCTTTCCTAACAGCAAAGTGAACCCACGCGAGGTACTCAGTGTACGGTCCAAAGCCGCAGTTGCCGTCTAGAAGCATTTTCCCGGTGAAGTCAGTGTGGTCACTGTTCCTACATAAAAATACAAGAATGGTTTTCGATCGCCCGTGTTCTTTGTATTCACGGTACTGCTTTCGTTCTTGGAGCGAGCTCGTACTGTCGACATCCGCCATCTACAGACAGGTTTCCTGGGAAGGACTGGGAGAATCGGTCACCCAAAGTAGCTTCCATTGTTTTGCACGACATATTGTGCCTCGAGCTCTCGCGGTATCCGGTGGTAACGCCGCTTTGTTTGCTGCTTTTGTTGGCCAGCCTTGCCAGTCGATCTTTACACGCGGACGCTTTTACTCAACATATTGTTGGCACAAGTATCTCAAGAACAGTGTAGTTTATTTAAAATAGCCTACATATTTGTTTTGTATTCATTTCCACATTATCTCGCGACTCTCTCAAGAACAAATTTTTTAAAATATACATTTAATCAATTTTTACTGAGTTGCACCTGTTGTCTTTGCTTTGATCAAAATGAGAATGCAGAAGACCAAGAAACAACCGCGATACGCCAAATTAGCCTCCGGGCCATTTTCACAGCACCAAGTGAAAGGTCGATGTAATCATGGCAGAAGCTCGCTGCAAATTTCAGTATGAATTCTTTATCGAACAGAATGCTTTAAATGAAATTGGAAGTTATCAAAGCGATTGGCTTTTCCAAAACAAACATATAGCAGACAACGCGAGGTTTGTTCATCGTTCTCTAACCCCCCTCTTCAAATTTGCGAGTTCTCCTAGATCCGATGAATGTAAAACAGTAAAAACATTCTTTTGTGGCTATTTCTTCTTAAATCTGTGCGCAGATGGTCGGTCGTTGCCCCAGAACCACCGGCAGCGCAGCTTTCCAAACGGCTCCCTGGTGGTTGTGGACGTGCAACGCAGTGCCGACAGCGGCTGGTACGCCTGCATCGCCAGCGACCCTCAGGGCAACACGGCCAGGGGACAGCTGGCTGTGCACGTCATGAGTGAGTTGATCTTTGTCCGTCTACTCAATTCATTTGCTACCGGCATCTGTCTTGCGGGATGAGTCACCAACCTGCCTTGGCAACGACGTGGACATTGAAGCACAACTTAGAAGGGGGGAGCAGCATGGAATTATTCTAATTTTGCTTAACTTGTGCGTTGAACCATCATTTCCGAATCCACACACGCTCATCCAGGTAAAGAAACATCATCCTCATACGGGTACACAGGTGCACGCAATTACCCCAACGAATAAGCTGAGCTCAGTCTTTTAACCGCAATGTCCTAACTCGTGTAAAGTAAAGTAGATAATACTGGCATTTTTCTCCTCACGTGTTCCGCAGCGCCTCCCGTGGTGAACCCGTTCAACTTCGCCGACGAGCTCACCGAGGGCAAACGTGCTGGCGCCGCATGCATAGTGTCCGACGGTGACCTGCCCATCTCCATACAGTGGCTCAAGGATGGTCTTCCCCTAGACAGGCGTGGCCTGGGGGCCTCCATCGCCGAGGCCAACGACTACACCTCCTTCCTCTCCTTCACCGGAGTGCGCCAGTTGCATTCTGGCAACTACACCTGCGTTGCATCCAATCCGGCGGCGTCGGCAAACTACACAGCGCCCATGGTGGTGCAAGGTGGGTGTAATCTGCGGCTTAACTGGCGTCGCTCTGCAATTTTGCACCGAAATAGATGTGTCCAAGGCGCACGAAACCGATCAACTGGTAAATCCCGCGGTCGGACGGTGCGCGAGAGATGAATTTTAGGCCGTTCGTTCACTGACCAACTTAGCAAAATCCGATCAACTAGTAAATCAGAGAATTGCGTCAGCTGTAAATTAACAGTCGTTAATCCAGACAGATGAACAGGTTACGTGTAATCAATTTATTCATGAACCGCTTTGTTATTCCATGCGGGGACGACAACAATTGTGAGGAATGCCAGAGGCTCTGCTGTGCGCTTCAACACGCAGAAATTCATATTGTTCTCCTTATAAAATATTTCTTTCAAAATTAAGAAGAAATTTTTGAAGCCATATCAGCTGTGTACACCCCTTTATTAATTGAAGACGGCATTGGTGCAGTTGTATTTTGTAGCCGAAAGCCCAAGCCGTAATTCTTGCAAACGAAACTGCTTTCGAATGTTAAAGAGAATTGATGTTCGTGTCCTTTGGGGCCAAGTAGCCGATGTTTTCTTCGCTGATGCCAGGGTTCTAACGGGGCGCGCGGAAGAAGTACAGTTATCACTCATTCTTTTCCTTAGAAGAAACGGGCACAGCTGCGGATGTAACCTTGCGTTTTATTCAAATGTAAATAGCTTGCAAGCAAAGTGCTGCGCTGTGCTGTCCCTCAGAAGCTTGTCACTTATACTGAGAGCTGCTGTCTTTTTTTTTGTTCAGTGTCGTTCAAGGGTCTTTAATTCATTTTACTTTCATAATTACGTTGACTGCACAACAGTAAATGTGCACAAGCACACAGCTGTACGCTTTTCTTATCTGCAAGATATTCGGCATTTACGCGCTTAATGCATCGGGCGTAGAGAACACTATTACACGAAACACAGTAGGAAACTCCTAAAAGAAATGCGCCTCTTTCAATTGCAACATTGCAGCACTATCAAACAAAAAGTGGTTGTTCGCCCACTACATAGTGCTGTCTTTACAGCAGGGCAGTAGATGATAAAAGAATACATTCGTGGAAGTCTCGTTCCAAGTGCCCTGCCTTACTCAGCAATTAGAGCAGTACAGCCTATCAACAACCGACGTGTCAGTAGGCTTCATAGAGTCTAATTCCAGCGTTCGAAGGCGCTGAACGCAACTCCTAGTCTCTTGAAACGGGCGGAGAAACCAATGCATCTGCTATGGTTACTCCAGTTACCCCTTTGTGCTCGCATCTTTCAGAAGCCGTCATGAAGTTCTAGCTGAATCTAATTTGTTAGACATAAGCTACAGTCCTGTCTAAGCACTATACGTTCAATGTGAAAGCAGCAAAAACAGAAGTCTGCAGTATGCTTGCCATGTGCCACGTGAATTGTCACATTTTACTTATCATGCCGTGGCTCATAAGACAAGGCAAACTCTTTGCGAGTTTTCTTCACAAGTTTTGGGCGCCAAAATACAGCTGACGTCCGCGCTTTTTTTTTTAATGCGAAAGCACTGCTTCACGCAGCCAAACACAGCCGAGAATCTTTTCGCATCCTTGACCTTGAGAGTCCAGAAATAAAATGAAGATTCCCGTGACTGGGTTTCAAACTAGCGGCGGAGTGAACAGATCAGCTTCGCTGGCCACTGAGCGAGACCACTATGCTATCACCGCAGTGCATCACGCCTCGCGTTGTGGTTGTCTCTTGTGGAGTGGCCCATACCCACAGTGGGGGATTAAACTGCAATGAGTAATTACTCCCTTACTGCAGCACACTCTCCCGCTGTGCATTGCACATCGCTGTCTTTTTCAGCTTCCATCTACGACCCGAACAGATCAGAGCAGTTTAGCCTCGATCAATGCTTAACCTGACTATAGTCATCGAGCCCGCGCGATGAAAAGCATCACATGAGCGCATCAGTCACTAGCGTTTTTTAACGGCGTCAACCAACATCACCCGAATGCTACTTAAAAATAAACTGAAAATAATGGTTCAAAGATGACTGCGCCTTGTTCGCACACCACTGTTGCTGACTGCAATTCCACTCAGGCACGAGAAGCACCCGTAAAGGTGCACAGGCTAGGCGTCCAGATGGCCGGAGGGAGGACGGGATGCTCTGCATTGAGCTTCCGGCCGCGTGTTTGCGCAGCGTATCTGGAGGCGAGGCCCTGATTCCTTCCGCACCATGTGGCAGGCTTGTTTTGGTGTCACGCTCGAACGCCGCCTAATGCCGCGCCGCGGCTTTACCATCGGCGTGTCAGCGTGAGCAAACATTCTTTCAATGGCGGCCGCTGCGGCAGCATTGCACGCGCATCGCGTGCCGCAGAAAAAAAAATAACGCTGCACGCTAAGCCTCCATATTGCAGCCCTGCGTCACATTTTCTCGCCTGAATGAGGGCGAAGCTTTCGTTGGAGCCTATGCAGTCTTGAATTTTGCATTCTACTTTTGGTTGCACGCGACCACAATACTGCTAGTTCAAGCACACGGTACTTCATTTCTTCCCTGTATTTGCTTTTCTGTGTCGAACCGCTCTCGTTAGTCAGTCACGCCAGCTGCTTAAATCTCCCGTCCAAACAGTTTTTTATGCGAGTATTTTTTATCACATGGTTTGTTTTTAGTTTAGTTCTTGCCTCTAATTTAGAACCGCATAGTGAGCTTTATATTGGTGTCCGACTTACATTCGAAAGCCTTCCTTCCTTAACTTTTCCATGCGCATCACTTTAATAACTTGCGTGTAGCATTACTTCAGACTAGCTTTTCCACGCCCTGCTGTAACGTACGTGCACCATTATAGCCAATTAAGGGCTTTCGGTTTAATTCAAGCATTCTTGACAAGATCTGAGCTTAAAATAATACGAAAAGAGATAATCTGGTTAGTTTCGACGTATGGAAATAGGTTGTTTTTATAAAAATAATACCCACAGTTTGAGCAAAAAAAAATGAGAAAGCGTTTGATACTGCAGAGTCATGCAGTAGCGAAAGCCCATTGTTACCACAAGTCTGTTTTCTCCCTCCGACAACTGATTGTTTCCACATATATTTCACAGAATTCTCAGGCCTCAAATTCTGACAGAAGACATAGAAAGAACATTGTACGGAAATCCACTCCAATTAATAATCATTAGTAGTTTCGCAAAAGCACCTCATCAACATCTGTGAATTGCTCACAGCAAAGTAGATGAAGTATTTTGAATATAATATAAAATCCTTACGGAATGTGTTTTCGTTTTAATTATAGCAACAAGGACAGAGGAAACAATATGCATGTTCCCCTATTATCTTTTGACTAAATGTCACCAATCTATGAAATCGAAAGCGTTCATTGTGGTTGGGAAGAGGGAGTGGATAAATATAGTGGTGTCAATCTATGCGCATCAAAATAGAGCAGCCGTGAAGGCAACCTGTTCGAAGCACATGATTACTGTCGCGTCACAGTAGATGGTACGGTAACAAAAACAAATTATTTATTAAATCTACCAAGCATATTTGGACTCGGTTGGAATCATACAATAAATAAAACTAAATGCGGCATTCTTGTCTAGTTGTGCGGCTTCTTAATCAAAAACACATGGCTGAATTCCCAGCCAATGCATATGACATGACGCTAATCACAGTCACGTCACCTTTCTCGCACTCTCCACTTAAGGGGTTCACGCAGGGATTGAGTAGAGATCTCAGACCACTGGATGGGACCTCACTCAAGGAACAAATACACAGCTCGGGGATAAGATCTGCTTAATCAGGATTGACAGTAATCAATGATTGGAAAAATAATGAGATATCAGTTTGGATGATGTTGCTGGATCAAATAAAAGGCTAAAGGAGTGCTCATAGGTTAATAACTGAAGAAACGAACGACATAGTGGATTGTGTTTCATCCAGTTCAAAGAAGGTGAAATAGTGATAAGCACCAGAAGCTTCTAATTTTCTAACAGCCCCCAAGCAGAAACAGCGAAGATGGCGGTACTCCTCAATGCTATTCTGGTTTATTCTGGTAATTGCGGCTGTTGTGCTTCCACCGCGTATTTTTTATGCGAAAGTATTATGTGGCTCATCAGACACGTGACCTCATGACGTCATCGGCAGTGCCGAAGCAATCAGGAAAGAAAGCAAAATAAAGTTACTTAAAAGATTTCTTCAGTAGAGGTTTTGGTTTGGTTTGGTTTGGTTTATGTGGGTTTAACGTCCCGAAGCGACACAGGCTATGAGTGACGCCGTAGTGTAGGGCTCCGGAAATTTCGACCACCTGGGGTTCTTTAGCGTGCACTGACATCGCACAGTACACGGGCCTCTTGAATTTCGCCTGCATAGAAATTCGACCACCGCGGCCGGGATCGAACCCGCGTCTTTCGGGTCAGCAGCCGAGCACCATAACCACTAGGCCACCGCGGCGGGTGTAGAGGATTTCGAACCCAGGTCCATGCGTACAGATCAGCTTCGCTGGCTACTTCATTGAAAGATTTTTCTTTATTGAACTATGCCATCAATGCATCCGAACACCTCGCGTGCATGCTTTCGCATTCACAACACGTAAATAGTCTTAAGTGTCCCGCCTAATTTTCATTGCTCCTTTGCTATTGCAGACGCACAGATCGAAGTTCAGAGCGCACATAAATCCCTCCTCCAAGGTGCTTTGATACGCTGAATTTGCATATAAGTGCAAATTAATGTAGAAAGTAAAGGCAATATAGCCTCTTTGCTGACCGAAAGACATGCTTCAGCTAACGGATTCCAAAAATTGTTGATAGAGAAGTAATTTCTCGATGATTTTATCTGACTACGTTACCAATATGAAGGCTTATTCACTCCTGTGTTCGGTAAATGAAACCGAGAAATAGGGCAGGTCATTACTCATGCGACCCAGAGTGACACGTTCGCATTTCATTTCATTTTCATTTTATTACTCTCAAGGCCGGTCAGGCGTTACAGAGAGGAGTACGCAAAATAATAAATACAAAAAAACGAACAAACAGTTACAATTCATAAGCATTAACAGTATCCCGCCAGTAACGAAGGAGGAAGTAAAGAAAGCATTAGGAGCAATGCAAAGAGAGAAAGCAGCTGATGAGGATCAGGTAACAGCAGATTTGTTGAAGGACGGGGGAGAGATTGTGCTACAAAAACTAGTCAACCTGTATACGCAATGCCTTGTGACCTCGAGAGTACCAGAAGCTTGGAAGAACGCTAACATTATCTTAATTCATAAGAAAGGAGACGGGAAGGGCTTGAAGAACTACAGACCAATCAGCTTATTCTCCGTTGCCTACAAGGTATTTACTAAGGTAATCGCTAATAGAGTCAGGACAACTTTGGAGTGTAGTCAACCAAATGATCAGGGACGCTTTCGTAAAAGATACTCGACAATAGACCACATTCACACTATCAATCAGGTGATAGAGAAATGCGCAGAATATAACCAACGCCTATATATAGCCTTCATTGATTACGAGAAAGCATTTGCTCAGTGGAAACCTCAGCTGTCATGCAGGCATTGCGGAATCAGGGTGTAGAAGAGTGTTATGTGAAAATATTGGAAGATATTTATAACGATTGCACAGCTACTATAGTTCTCCTATATAAAGTCAGCAATAAAATTGCCTGCTTACAGGAGGTATTCCGGGAACTGGAATGGGAACAGTAGGGGATAAGAGTTAAAAGAGAATACCTGAGTGATTTGCGATTCGCTGGTGACATTGCCTTGCTAAGCCACTTAGGACAAGAACTGCAAAGCATGATCAATCAGTTAGACAGGCAGAGCAGAACGGTGGGGCTAAGAATTAACATGCAGAAAACCAAAGTAATGTTTAACATCCTAGCAAGGGAACAGCAGTTCGCAATTGGTAGCGAGGTGCTGGAAGTAGTAAGAGAATATGTCTACTTAGGGCAGGTAGTGACCGCAGATCCGGATCATGAGAGGGAAATAACTAGAAGAATAAGAATGGGGTGGAGCGCATATGGCAGGTTCTCTGAGATCATGAATGGTAGCTTACCAATATCCCTGAAGGGAAAAGTATACAACAGCTGTATCCTACCGGTACTCACCTATGGGGCAGAAACGTGGAGGCTAACAAAGAGAGTTCAGCTTAAGTTAAGAACAACGCAGCGAGCTATGGAAAATGATAGGTGTAACGTTAAGAGAACGGAAGGGAGCGGAGTGGGTGAGGGAACAAACGCAGATTAATGACATCTTAGTTGAAATCAAGAGGAAGAAATGGGCTTGGGCAAGGCATGTAATGCGAAGGCAAGATAACCGCTGGTCCTTAAGGGTAGCGGAGTGGATTCCAAGAGAAAGCAAACGTAGCAGGGGACGGCAGAAAGTTAGGTGGACGGATGAGATTAAGAAGTTTGCGGGGATACAGTGGCGGCAACTGACAAAGGACAGGGTTAATTGGAGAGACATGGGAGAGGCCTTTACCCTGCAGTGGGTGAAATCAGGCCGATGATGATGATGATGATGAACAGTATCCTTGAATTTGTGAGAATCCTTGATGACGACGACGGTGGAGGGCAGGTGATTTCAGTCCGAGGCTGTTCTGGGGACGAAGGAATTAAGATATTGGACAGTCCTGCACTGTGGACTGTGCACCTTTAGGTGATGATCTCTGCGGGACGATATGTGCACCGGAGGCGTAAACACAAGGACTGCTTTAAGGTTTCGTTGCCGTAATATATTTTATGAAATGTGCAGAGGCGCGAAATGCAGCGCCGTATGGCAAGATCCGGAAGATTAAGCGTTCTTTTCATTTCTGAAACACTGGCATGGCGGGAGCAATTTGACAATATGAACCTTGCAGAGCGATTTTGGATAGATTCAAGCAACCCAATGAAAGAGTTAGTGTATGGGTCCCGCACAGCGTACTCAATTTTTGAACGGACGAGTGTTTTGTAGAGCAGTAGTTTCACAGGGATAGGGGCAAGAGAAAAGTTACGACGGATGAAGCTGAGCATGCGGTTGGCCTCGTTAGTAATATATTCAATGTGAGCCCTCCAGGACAGATCATCTGTTATTTGAACTCCAAGGTACTTATACTTGTTAACTTGGGTCAGTGGGGTGTCGTCGAGAGAGCATGAGCACGGAATGTTGTGATTAGTCGTGCGCGTAATTCTCATTAATTTACATTTGTTAACGTTTAGTTTCATAAGCCAGGTATTACACCAAGTTCCATTTATGTTCAGATCATTTTGAAGAGAGCATGCATCATCTTGGTTAGTAACTTCTCTGTATAAAACAGTCATCAGCGAAAAGTCTTATTTTGGAAGTAACTGAGGAAGGAAGATCATTAATATAGATAAGAAAAAGAAGCGGTCCAAGAACTGATCCTTGCGGAACGCCAGAGGTTACGGGGGAAATGGGGGAGTCATGATCGTTAGCATTTACATACTGACTTCGATTACTTAAAGAACATTCAATCCACTTTAAAATACCATTATCAATATTTAATTTACTTAACTTATAAAGTAACAGTTAATGTTACACGGTGTGAAAAGCCTTTGCAAAGTCGATATATATACAATCAATGAGAGAAGAGTGGTCCAGAGCGAAAATCAAGTCATTAGTGAATGCAATTAATTGAGTTTCACATGAATGATGCTTACGAAAACCATGCTGTGAATCTGTAAAAAACGAATTAACTTCCAGATAGTCAACAAGGTGTGAATAGATATGTTCAAGGAGTTTGTATGGATAAGATGTTAAGGAAATAGGCCTGTAGTTATTAGGATTATGAACGTTAGTTCTTAATTAGTTAGTTCTTAAGCTAGTTCTTAATTAGTTAGTTCTTAATTAGTGACTAGGAAGTGCATCATAGATGGCATTTCCCAAGCCTGAGTTAGTCAACGAGACCAGATGTCTCCATGTAACGTGGCTGAAACGGATAAGAAAAGCTTACGCGATTTATTTCTTTTTTAACATGCTGGCTTATATTTGCGCATTTTGGAGCTAGGTGTCATTGAGCAACATTTGAAGTTTCTGCTCGAAATGGATTGGTACACTCTTTTGCTACATTAAATCAGCACAGCTTACTCAATAAATTTAACTTGCGGCCTTGATTTATTCCGTAATGCTTACTTCCCTGGTTCGAAGTCTGCACAGCATTCCCAATGTCACCTAATATTTACGACTTTACTTAGACAAACTTTATTTCTCCGTTCCTCTGGAGTCGTGGCATGAAAACAGAATTCTAAAAATGGCTTATTCAGTCGAACTAGTATCATTTTCTCTCTCTACTTAATATAGTGTGTTGTATCGTGCAGTTCCTCCCAGATGGCGACAAGAGCCAGTTGACAAGGCCGCAATCATGGGTCAGGCGGTGACTTTTGACTGCCAGGCGGATGGGTTCCCACTGCCCGTCATCCGGTGGAAGAGAGAACATCGTGAGTGTTAACGAAGCATAGAGAATTTATTTATTTGCTCAATAAAGCATTGTGCACTCTTTCTTATCTCCCCTCAAACTACTTTCTCTTATAAAAAAAATGTCCGCCTCAAAAACGAATAAAAAATTTACATCACTTTACTTGATTAAACATGTACTGATTTCAGCGTAAGTAAAGTTGTAAAATTTTTTGTACCTTTAAGCATGCTGTATCTCTCTTCATGAGTGCATTTCAATTGATTCGCACGTGTTCTTTTTTTCAGCAAGAAGTCATTCTTCAGTGTTTGCAACGAAACCTCTCCGCGTGCCTAGTTCTAATCGATAGCGCATAAACGGATCGATCGCCTTTTTTTTCTTCTTGTTCTTAACCCTGCGTTCCAGGTACACAGGGTGGCAGGGACTTCACGGTGATCATCAGCAACGCCAACGTACAAATACTGGAGAACGGGTCGCTCAGCATCCGGGAGGCGGACCGCTCAGACGCCGGTCACTACATGTGCCAGGCGCTGAACGGCGTCGGGCCCGGGATATCTACGGTTGTCAAGCTGGACGTACACGGTAGGCGTTTATGGAGTCGCCACATTTATTAATCCGCGAAGGTTCCTCCGCTGAGTAAGAACTCCAGGAACGTCTGTTTCCTTTTTTTGTAGCATGATGATGGAGCGCTTTATACAAAACTGCCGAAGAGAAGCGCTTTGCAGCTCAGTCGAAGGAAGCATGACACAAATTTTGCTCAACTCTCATTCGTTAAAAGAATATTCGAATGTTTGTTGCGTGCTAGAAACTATAAAAGCTGCCAATATACCAGTCTCAACTAAACATTGTCCCGGAATCGCATCAAAGTTCTCGTTTAAGTCGGTGCCTAGTTAGCACTTAAGCCGAAGCCATTATTTTTGGGTGTGATAAAAGATATTTGCATTTGTCCTGTAGCATGTCCCTTAGTGCTCAGCATTAGTGTTAGAGCTGAGATCACGAGGTGAGTAGCGAATTTCCCTCCAATATTCCCTGCTATCACGTAGTATGGAAACACGTTCACGATTACAGAGCTGAATGATTTTCCCAGATAAAAAAAAAAAAAAAAGTTATTTTATGCCAAATTCAAGCGAGTTTAAGATTGCTGATTACGGTTTCACTTGCGTTTTTATCTCTCGAGTTGTTAAAACCTCTGAAGAAAATGAGGTCTCGTTTTTGCAACTATGAAAAAAACCAGACACTAATTTATTTTAATAAGTGGAAGTAAGCCACAGCATTTCTCTGGAACTGCGCGCAATATTCGATACTTCGAAAACGTGGAATACATGGCGATTCGTTTAACAAGTGTCGGTATTTTTTTTAAACAACTTGTGTTTTTTTTTATTTCGCCTGATCTTTTCCTCAGTGGCAGCGCATTTCGAG
The DNA here is from genome assembly GCF_055824585.1 of Amblyomma mixtum. Lineage (NCBI taxonomy): Eukaryota > Metazoa > Arthropoda > Arachnida > Ixodida > Ixodidae > Amblyomma > Amblyomma mixtum. The sequence continues at coordinate 210,794,938 of NC_143012.1, read as the reverse complement.
CGAAAGTTCCAAGCGCTGACAGTTCGTCGCGGGGAAAGCGTGACGCTGACCTGCAGCGCTGTCGGAGAGCCGCCCATTACGATGTCCTGGACGCGAGACAGGCACGGCTTCAGTCCTGCTCTGGAGCCCAGGTGCGCATTTAAATTATTTTGAGGAAGTTTTGAACTTGCTACATAGCGTTCCTTTAAAAAAAAATTCTTATGAGGTCAACGAATCCGCCACGTAAAACTTTTCTTGCTTAAAAGAGGGAGGCAGGTTCACCTTTCCAAGCAAGAAGAGCAATGTAGAACGTGGTATAATGTGCCAAGATGCAAGCGAGAGAAAACGCTATGATGCTATGAATGCAAATAGGATTGTCAGAACCGACGTCTTCAGTGTTTAATGAGCAGGCAAGAACATGGAGGGAATATTCAGGGACGTGCCACACCTGCCGCTATGATTCAGTGGGGCTTCAGTGGGCACCTTGAGTACGAAAGAAAGTAGGAGAGGAGACAGGCGTTGTCCTAGCTGAGCTGTTGGTATAGAGAGCTGCACGCGGTCTATGGTTGGGATAGGTTTGTACACCACATGTGGCAAGCAGTTTTTCTTGTAGCTGGGAAATAGTTGTCAATTGTTCTCCCACATACAGTGAGTAGTCACATTCTCCCTTTGACGAAAATACGTACTATCTTCCTATTCCTCTTAGGTACTCTTTTCATCACAGCCGCGGTGACTCGGGGGTTATGGCGCACGGCGGGTGACCTGAGACCTGAAAGACGCGGGTTCGATCCCGGCCGCTGCGGTCGAATTGAAGTGCAGTCGAAACTCTGGAGGTCCCTGTACTATGCAATGTGAGTGGACGTTATGGAACCCCAGGCGGTCGAAATTTCCGGAGCCCTTCTCTACGGCGTCTCTAATAGCAGGCGTTGCTTTGGGACGTTAAACCCCATAAACCATCAGTAGTTTCTTTTTGTAATACTGTTTGCTCTGTTTGCACATATTCCTGCCTTAACAAGCCACCTGCCATTCCTATTCTTCTGCAGGCCCCCAATACCCTATTACAGTCATAAATGGTCGATAAAGAAAGAAGAACAGTATCCGCTGAACGCAAGGCTCGCTCGAGTAGCTACTTCGTGACTATAATAAAGGAACGCTGTGGACAATTAGGAGCGGATGCGTACCGAGAAGCTACAGCGTTTTTTAATTGTAAATTGACCACTCTCACCGAAAACGGAGATTTTGTGGGTAAGCGGTTTATTGGTATTTAACGTCCCAAAAGGACCCAGGCTATGAGGGACGCCGTAGTGAAGGGCTGCGGAAATTTCGATCGCCTGGGGTTCTTTAACGTTCACTGACATCGCACAGTACACGGCCCTCAGGAATTTCGCCTGCACCGAAATTCGAACGCCGCGGCCGGGATTGAGCCCGCGTCATATCGGGTCAGCAGCCGAGCGGCACAACCACTGAGCCACCGCGGAGGACAATTTAAAAAAAACGTAAAACCAAATGCGGGTTTCACTTCAATAAGTCGATTTCGCAAGTAAAATGCGTGCATCGACGGCAATTTTTCGGAGCGGATCCCAGAACCTCCGCTGCGCCGCCGTTGACTTGAAAACAGTAGCACCCCATCCTTTTCGTTAACGACCTGACGAGTCTGAATCGACTTGAGTGAATGTCCCGTATTTCTGGTCGATAAACGCGTGTTGTGCTTATAGACAAACTTCAGCATAGCCCAGAAGAGTCAGTGAATCGATTTTTACGCAGAGGAATTTTGGACAGAGTTGTGCTCAACGACCGATTGAGGTATATATTGAGAAAATTTTAAAATATATTATTCAGGGATTATCTTCAAAAAATACACATTTCTTTATCTGCCTTCAGGTGTTAAATAAACCCGGTTCTAAGACCAGTATGGCTTTCACAGAAGTCGCATTTCTCGCATTACTTCCTGCATTCGGATGACTGACCACAGGTATATAGTGGAAGAGAAGCCCGGAAAAGAAGTTTTGGAGTACGTGGTGCGCATCCCGAGCGTCGACCGCCGCGACTCCTCCCTCTTCAGCTGCTACGCGGAGAACGCCTACGGAAGGGACGACACCAACTTCCAAGTCGTCGTCCAGGGTGGGTGCTGTGCTCCGTGTTTCCGTTAACTCCCTCCTTAGCTACAGCACGAACAAAACACCCGAGGTTAAGTTAGGCAGTATAGGACAGTCCAGGATGCAGAAGTAACCATTAGGATTGGAGGAGGGCCACCTGTTCTGATGATGAGGCAGCGGTCACGTCAGCGGAGGCGAACCTTGGAACTGCACATTTTTTGGGGCTGTGTAACTGTTCATTTGACTACATGGCAGGAGATTCATTGAATGATTCCGTGATATTCATATTATAAAGCTTAAAAAAACGCAAGAAAGTTTTTTCGTGCAAGTAGCACATCAAATGGTGCCGTCTCGGACACTCTTTTACACTCGCGGGGATATTTGCCACGCTCTTAAATTTAACTCACGCAGGAGGAATGGTAAGGTGGATTTAAACTATTTAACTCCTTTCCCCTCTAAGCTGTGGACAAATGGGAAAGAAGGTTTGTCAGTGATTAGCGAAATTTGCGCTCTTCTTCAAGGATAATGGGTAAGACTATACCGCAGGAACACGCAGCTTCTTGCGACTGAAGCGGTCAACCGCAAACGCTCGCTTTTTCCGTGCGTACCATCGGTCTGGAACGTTCAACTCTCAGGCACATCTGGAAAAAGTGTTAGCTCTGTTACGTTGGCTGCCTTCGCCGTACCGAGTCTTCGTTTATTACTCGCCCGCTCAGCCCAGTCTGACTACAGGCGGCACATTGAAAGGATTCTGGGCAACAGCTTCTCCATCTTACCACAGCAGCCTCCTGCAGGCCACTTTTCACGTGATTGTGTTAAGGGTCCCGTTCAGCGGCAACGCAGGCGTCGTAGAAATAAGCGTGTCGAGAAAAGGAGATGGTTCACCTGCAACCTAAGTCTCGTGACCTTGTGCCATGGCAAGTGGCCCACTTGCCCATCGGATTGTCAGCAAACTGCCAACCATGGCAGGTGGTAGCTACATTGATGATTGGTTGCAAGAGGTTGCTCAGAAAGAACCTGGGTCTTGCGAGCCCCATTGGAGGATGTGTTTCAAGCAGTCAAGTGCCGTGACAGTGGCGCATCCGTTAACCTCTGTAACACTGTGCCAGTAGTGGTATGAGGACTGCCGCAATATATGAATGTGTTTGAGAGGATCTTGACTTCATCAACTCTATGGCACCGCCACTGGGCTAGGGCACCGCGAAATTCGAAAATTTTAGTACTTTTAGTAATTTGGAAGTTAGCTCACCTCCACAAATACCAAAGGACCCCAAAAATTATGCGTTGAGAAGGGTTCCGGAAAATTCGACCACCTGGGGTTCTTTAGCGTACACTCACATCGCACAGTACACTGGCCTCTAGAATATAGCCGCCATCGAAATTCTAGCCGCCCGCCTCGTCAGTTGTGCGCATGCGCGGAGGGTCGTCAGAGAGGCGGTGGGTATATATATCCCAATGATACGGAGCCTGTGGTAGAAACGGACAGCTCAGAGGAAGCTAGGGCTCGTCGTAGGAACGAAGGCAAGATGAGGCGGCGAGTTGAGGAGACCGAGGGATAGCCCGCTAAGCGTCTTGATAAGCGACTTAAGACGCGGCTAGACAGGCCCGCTTAGCCGACGACAGTGCATCCACGACGACAGATGACGATGAACCGAGTTCTGCGTCTCTAAAAGAAGCTAGGCTCTCGCTACTCTACCAGGTTTAATCAGAGCTAAACCACAGCCATTTTTTTTTCGAAGCCAGAAGGATAGAGTCCGTCATGCGATCCCGCGAAATCGGGCAGCAGGGCAGTTGAAGTCGCTTTGAAGCCGCACGAATGTGAAAGCAGCGCTGGCTAAGAAAAGTCAATAATTGCATTCTTTAAGCATGTCGAGCTCTATGCCTCTGTGTGAGAAAGGAGTCGACTGGGCCCCAAACCACTGTGACATATATTCGTTGGATAGCTATGTTTCTATAACGCACACAATTTGGTTGGGCGCCGTTTTCGAAGACCTAGTTTGTAAACAATTTTCGATTCAGCTAAACTTTCGTAGAATCAGGTGCCTCAGAGAGCACTCACGTATCAACCGTTGACACACAACTAACAAACGAATCCTCGAGAGTGACTTCTGTTGATCGTTGCACCAGGCGAGCTTTAGGAGCAATAAGTTACCGGTGGCGGTGGCAATAAGAGCTAGTTTTTGCCACGTCATTGGTATAGTGTAATGAGAAACGTTTTCGAAAAGATTGATTCCTCGATGCTGCTATTGGAACAAGAAATGTTGCGTTATTTTTTACTGTGGCATTAGGGTGCTTTGCCTCTTTGCCGCAGAGCCTCCGGACAAGCCGCGAGGCATGGAAGCAACCCAGACAACGAGCCGTTCAGTCACGCTGTCCTGGTCCCCGGCCTACTCTGGCAACAGCCCCGTGCTGAAGTACCTGCTGGAGCACAAGCTGCAGGAAGGTATGCTTTCTATACGTTCACAGGGGGGAAGAAAATAGAGAAAGGACACAATTATTTAGCCTCGCCTTTCTTGTAGAAGGCTTAACCAGGAATCTCATAATGATTCACTGAATGAAAAACGTATCGCACAGAGTGGAACTCGCTAAACATTATTTCGTTCCTCCGACTGCATTAGGAAGCAGTTTTAGATTAAGAAGCCGGCTAGGGATAAGGCGGCTGCAGTTTGTCCAGGACATGGTGTATTTGGGGGAGGGGGGGATATGCGGGAGGCATCGGCCCTTCAGAGGACGTAAATAGGCTAGTGATGAAAGGAAAGGAGATTCTATGTGACTCCTGAGCGCTATTTCAGCCGGAATACACGAAATTTAGCTAAGATTTTTTACTTTCGCTTGCTTGCTGTCTCACCCCTCTAATAGTATGGCATAAAAGATAGCTTAAATTTCACCTGGGGATTGTAGATCCAGCAGCTTCCCAGCTAAAACTGCCAAACATCTTTTCGCAAGGAACAATTCAATAGTGTCGTAAAACAAAATTACAAAGTCATTGTGTAATGCATAACATACCAACGACGCAGATTCCTTAGACCATCTTGTTCTCCCATTTTCAAGAGAGTAATTTTGAAAATGAAAAAATCTTCCTCCTAGAAGCTGGGTTGCCACGTTGTCATTCTAATCCTACATTGTGGATGTTTTACTCACAAAATAACGAAGCTCATTGTAGCTAGCGCCCTGAAGCACACTGTACACTGTCATTTGCGGCTGGTATTTTCCGGCCAGAAACTTAAACGGAAATAAATAAAAAAGAAAGAAATTGCAAGAATAGAAAAGAAAATAGAAAATAGAAAAGGAAAGAAAAAAACAATATTCGAGCTGTGAAAGGCAATGATGGGCGCACTTTTTGTTTCATATATGCAGCTTCAGCACGCTCCAGTGCAACCCTGCGCTAGCGCTTTCCTTTCTTAAGAGGAAACAGTGCATTGCATCTAGTTTCGTCATTAAGGCTGACGTTGCAAATTTCACAGCCAATGCTATTAAGGCCACGTTTCTCATTACTGCGGCCAGGATGCTCAAAATTTGGATAGTAGGCGCACCTGAGAAAAAGAATTAGGTTGGATTAGTGGTAATTACTGGGTGGATAAAGGTGGATTTGTGGGTCGGATTAGTATAATCACATAGGATAATTATGTTGAAGGAGCTCAAGCATTCTAGAAGGAGGTGACTCATGAAAGCCACATAAGGTCAATGGCACCGGTTCCATCCGAACTTCTGGTGGGAAAATCACAAGAACAATACTGTACACTCATTGCAGACGTCATAACAGACAGCCTAATTACTACCATGTTTTACGCTTTATGAATGGGGTTAAGAAGGCTCCCAAGTTATTTTCTTTTGCTGCTTCAAAAGTTGGGTTATGAAAACAATGATACATTGCAGGCACCTGGGAGCGCGAATCGCATGTCACAGCGATCGAGCCCACCGAGTTTTCACACGTGGCCAGTGGGCTGCGGCCCAAAACCACGTATGAGTTTAAGCTGCGGGCAGAGAACGCCATCGGGCTCAGTGAACCCAGCGACATTCTGGTCGTCACTACCGACGAAGAAGGTAAGGAACACTTAGTTCCCTTTTCTCTATAAGATGACGCGTTGTTTTTTGGTGGTATAGCCAGTAGTACGGAGAAGTTAAATAAATAAGAGCCATTGAGATGAGCACGGAGGCTTTCCCAGGCGAACTATTTACGCTAACTCCGGCGTTCGGCTTAGGCAAATATTAAAAGAAATAGGCCCGTTTACTCATGTAAAAACCAGGACATCTCATGAGGAAGATAGAATTCATGCTGGAGAGCGTTGGTGCAGGCCACTTTAAGTGCGGTCGTTTATGCTTAAGTTTTTGAATCGGGCTCCCATACGTTTAGATTAGTTAGAACAAGTGCTTTAATTTCTACCATCCACCAAAACTATTCTGAACTGCTACTGCTCTATTGTATTCCTTCTTGGTTGTTCTTTTATCTTTAGTCATAGCAAACAGAATGATCATTTCGCTGAGCCAACTGTTGAAAGTAATGAGATTGCGTCCACTCTTCGCAGCTCCAAGCGGCGCACCTCGAGACATCAGAGTGACCGCAACCGGTTCTAGAATCCTCCACGTCGCCTGGAAGGTGAGCTGGTATTTTAAGGCGTGCGTATATGATTTGACTGCGGTCAAAATTACCCATGCGTTAAAGAAATTAGCAATATTGGAAAGCTAACGTCTCGGTAGTACCAGCTTTCATCTCTTTGTTTCATCTTTATTCCACCTAGTGGCTTTACAAATGTGATTAGTATGCTTAGGGCAAGATCAGTTCTTTAGATTTTCTTTTCGCCTTTCTTGTCTCTAGCCGCCGCTGGAGGAAGAGTCGAACGGACTGGTTCAGGGCTACTACGTGGGCTACCGCGTTCGTAACGCCAAGGAACCGTTCGCATACAAGACACTCCAGAGCTCGGCGTCATCGCTGCTGCAGCAGTGCGAGTTGACCGACCTGCGCCGAAACACGCGTTACGGCGTCGTGGTGCAGGCATTCAACGGGAAAGGAGCCGGACCAGCGTCGGAGGAGGTCTTTGCGCAAACTCTCGAGATTGGTGAGTCAGTAAACTTGCAGATAACATCCCTTCGTTCTACTAGCAGTTAAACGCATAAATAATTTAAGGAGGTCTCTCTGTTCCCGCCTAGTGCCGTCTTCCCATATAAGACGACAACGTTTGACTGGCACAATTGCTACTTCGCAATTGGCTTGAACAATTGGCTATTGAAGTGAGACTGCCTCCCCCCCCCCCCCTTCCTCCGCTTAATCTTATTTTGCATTCGCAAGAACCATATCTTCCTGCCTTAATCTACGGTGATTTGGACAATTTTTTTTGGAGAAGGAGCCGAGTAAACCTCCTCCGGTTACGCGCTAAACACCCAGTTTCCCTAGCGATTTAGAAACACTTCTTTGGTCTGTGTTGGAAACTGGAGAAACTCCGATAGTACCAAAAGAATTTGGCTCAAACGTTAAGCGTTGGATAGAGATTTCTACAGTTTACTCAATTTAATAGAAATTAAGTCACATTTTTGTGACCTACATGAACGGCATAAGCTCAGCAAGCACTGTTCTTCCACGTAGCCATCATTTCTGTGCTGCTGCTCCTAACGCTCATCACAAATATATTTCTTTATGCTTGTTATAGCTAGCAGATACAGGAAGGTAAACAGCAATAAAGCACAGAGACCGCCGGAACAATCCTGTTTTTTTCACTCAGCCTTTTACATTCTCAACGCGATTTGTTTAAAACCTTTTTCCTTGTTGACAACCACTAGAAATATTCTGATTAAAAGCTGTCATACTTGTTTCCAATATTATATGCTGGGAAGTTTTCATGAGCGCTATAGATTCTCCCTTCTGTCTCTCTGGTTCTCAGAACACTGTTAGGTAAACTCATTGCGTGAGTCTTCAGATGCATGCGTAGAGTTACACTGCCTGTCCTTGTTCAACTCGCGGTTACGGTGATGGGCGCCCAGATGCTCCGGCAGCACCGCGGCTGACGTTGGTCTCCTCGACTTCATCTTCGGTCCACCTGAGCTGGGACGTGGATAAGGAGCAGCCTGTTAATGGTGAGTGAGCATTATTACAGCAGAGAGCGAGGCTGATGTCAGCAATGTTTAAACCTTCTTTACGCGTTCATACTGGGCGTCGAATATACCAGCTCAAAGCAAGAGACAGAAGTATTCTGAAAATTTGGTTAGGGCAATGGAACACTTTAAAATAGTTTTTTGTCAATAAATAGAGTAATATCTCACTCCAAAGAAAAAAAACAGATAGCTTGAGATGGCCTATCAAGTAATACTTATTCATAAAATTTGTTTGTGTTCTCATAATTTTAGGGCTAGAGGACTCTATCCAATGGAGTGGGGTAAACTACAATGTTTCTTAAGCGCTTCAACCGTAACAACAATTTCGAAACGCCTTTCATGATCTCCTCTTGAGACGTTTGTCTTGACCACAACTTCTGATGATGACTGAGGGTCTGTTACGCATTATTTTGCGCAGTTCCTGCGGTGGGCTTGCCATAGATGAGGTGTTTTAATACAGTTTCTATGAACGCGGCAGGTAACCTCAGATACCGGCTTCGTTGGTAAAACTTAATTTTCACTCCTTTCACTGAAGCCCGAAGTGAGATCTACTTTCTAGTGTCCGAAGCTTCTAAATAGAGTCACAAACAGGGAAGATTGGCACAAGGGTACTCATTGAACATTATTCACGCAATAAAGGTTAATAAATAATCATGTTTTCGGTAAGGAATATCCTGTGGTAAACAGCTTCTCACGCAGCCTGAACTGAATGTTCTAGTGTTCAATGCCGGAATTTTATTCGAAATTTTATCTCATGGCATGAGATGAATTTTCGAACTTGAGTTCCAGAAACACTATCCTGTGAAACTTTTGAGATTGAGAATCAAGCAGAGCCAATCTTTTCGGGCAACACATGCAGGATTTGTGCTGTTCCATAAAGCGGAGTCACCATTAGTGTCTAAAGCGGAATCCACAGAAGACTTGGACGACTGGTCCGAAGTGCAGACGGGCGCCGACCGGTCGGCCTACGCATTCCGCGGCCTGCGCTGCGGCCACAAGTACGCCTTCTACGTGGCCGCTTTCAACGGCGCTGGCAGAGGACCACGCAGCAACATCGTCATTGCTAAGACTGACGGATCTGGTGTGTGCATGTTATTCATGCTCCGGTAGCTTCTTCACAGTACCAGGCTAGCCATTTAAAATATGCAATTTTGATTGGGGTTGGTTCCAAAGTTCAATTCAGAGCTAGATTTGAGATCACAAGGCCGCTGAAACAAACTGGCGAAGGATGTGAACGTCTTTGACTGCCAAAATTCTTAATTCACTAATAGAGCCTATGTCAAGAGCTTTCAGAGCACAGTGCTTCTTTTTAATTCGTGTAGCGAAGAAACTGTTGTCGCTGTAGACCTAATAGTGTTTGAAGATGAGGACAATCACTCTTACCGTACAGGGTTTTAGAGCTTTGCGGGTACCTTCAATACAACATTACATGACTGAAAGCAAACCGTGTTGTAGACATCTTTTAAAAAAGAGTACGTAGAGCTTAATTATTATCTCATCACGTGGAATTGGGCAGAGTGCGCACGACGAGGTAACATATCACAAGATATGACGCGCAGAACTTAAGGTGACAAATGGGACATGCAAATGTGGTTTGAGTGTCGTCTTTGTTATGGTCGATGTGCACGCGTGTCAATAAAGCAGCCGCACTCATGCATTTCTGACATGGCATATTAGACGGATTACACAGCAAAGTTTCTCAAAAGCCTGTTAAAAAACTAGGATAAAAATAGTCTTTAACCGCGAGGTGAAGCACAAACTTCACCACACACAGCGCCCCTGGCTCCGGATGAACGCGATCTTCTCGTGTGCAACGTGACTTCGGTGACACTTCAGCTGGGCGCCTGGAAGAGCGGTGGCTGCCCTATCACTTCCTTCGCCATTCTGCACAAGCCGCAGTCGCGCAAGGAGTGGTCACCAACAATGGCCACTCATCTTGTACCGGAGCGCCAGAAGCCGCCTGTGCTGGTCGTCCCTGACCTGGCACCGGCTACGTGGTACGACCTGTTGATCACGGCGCAAAACGATGCCGGGGCAACAGAGGCTGAGTACGTCTTCGCCACACTAACTTTGTCTGGAGGTACGTGTTCTGGCGTCTAAGCCTTTTGGTTTCGCTCATCGTGATCGCTGTGCAGCCTACGCTGAAAAACTGCAGTACCCTAATTAAAGCAATAATGAATTGCCGCAGTGGCTCGGTAATTATGGTGCTTGGCTGCTCTCCCGAAAGTCCCGGGTTTGATTCTGTCTGCGTTGATCGTATTTCTATGCAGGCGAAATGCTGAAAACTCATGTACTGTACGGTGTCATTGAGCGTTAATGAACCTCTGGTGGTAGAAACTATCCGGAGACCTCCACTATGAAGTCCCTCATAGCCTCAGTTGCTTTGGGACGTTAAACCTATGAACCAAACAATCAATCTGAAGTGGTATTTTATATAGACGTTCGTATTTAACCAATATTCATATGTGACTTATTTCTAACCTAGTTTTAAAAAAAAGAGAGACCCCAACCAGGCTTTGAAAAGAGAATGGAGTGCATATTGCAACCGCTCAAAACGACGCAGGACGAAGAGAGGAAAGCACAGGACAAGACGCAGGTCGTACGTGTCTAATTGTTTGTGGCACGACTTTGGATTTAGGTATTCAGGATGAGTGAAAAATAAAATTTCTTGGGCTGTTTGCGAATCCGCGGTCACATTGTCGCGGGCAAAATTATTTTGATACTAATAAAATTTTCGCTTTTATTTTTTTTTCTATTCTTCTATCAGGCTTTTTCTCTTACTGGTTCAGTACTTCACACATCTTGACAAAAAAAAATAAAAATAGTTTTCCGCGAGCACCTGCTTGTTCTTAGCACAGTCCTTCAAAGTCTTTCAATGCTTTTGAAGGAGTATGTCATTAGGCATATAGGAGTTCAGGTCATCTTATCTGCGCGACACTCGCGTGCCATGCACATCAGCAACATGCGCCGAACGATACCGGCAAAACATGTTCATCGTAATTCCCCGATGCGTCTGGTGCATGTAGTTGTGAGTACTACGTGGCGGCGCAGGTACTCTGCCACCACCTCAGTGGACCCAAGCGGTGGAATCACAGCGCCGCCACATCCACGTCATCATACCCGTGGTCTGCACCCTGCTTGTCGTGCTCCTTCTGACGGCATCCGCATGCTACGTCTTCTCGAGGAGGCGGGTGACCTTAGAGGAGAGCGCATGCTCAGGTTAGCCCTAAAGTCATGCTTTTATATAAGACTTCCCACATGGCGGTTCTTACTCTTAGAAAAGTCTTATGATAAGGCACTTTACCATACGGCACCTGTAAGTGAATGATGCGGGGTAACAGTACTGTGCTCATCTTTCATTCACCTAGGCAACATGGACGAAGCGATCGAAGCTACGAAGTCGGTGGACACAGTGCCAATGAGCGTCTGGGAAAAGTCTAAAGAGAAGCAGCAGTCTCACATGTCACAGCACCGGCTAGACGGCCATCCAGAACAGCTATATTACCCTTCTCCATATGCCACCGGCGGCGGCGGCCTTTCTTCTGTGTACGCATCCGGGGACCTACAGTCAGGCTGGGCCTCGGTGCGAAGCCTTAACAGCGCTGTTGACGATCTACAAGACGACCGACTCGGCCCTCATCACACATACGACGTGCCTTTCTCGCGCCGGCCATCCAGCCCACAGGAGAAGCAGCACAAAGGGCAGGTAACACCAGTAGCGTTACGCATACGTCTGTAGGAGCGGTGTTGAAAAGGAAAGCTCTGTCAAATTCGACTGTGCAGCGTTGCTTTCAGAAACTATTTTCTACTGCTAAATATATTGCTGACAGTCTTATCGCGGAAAAAACGCCTTTAAATAGCCTGGAGGCTGTGGAAACTGATGTGCTTAAGGTAATGGGAAATCATGCCTTTGTTTCTTACACATGCTGAAAACCAGCAGGCAAACCATGGGCCATTGTTTGTGCGTTTAATTTCTTGGTTGGAAACCTTATCAGAGGAATCAAATTCGACATCAATAGACGGGGCCGCTGCCCCCACTTTATGCCTACTTTTCTTTCATACGATTGTCGCAGCAAAAGACACTTCCCTGTGGGTTCGAAAAAAACTTGCTGACAGTTCTCTACTCTATTATACGCATTGATAATCCGCCGTCATTTTTTGGAGCTTAAGGCTTCAAACTGTACCTAAGATGTTAAAAAAAGAAGCACTATGCGCCGCGTCAGTATACGTTGAAAAAGCGCAGAAAGACTTTTTTTTCTATATAGCTCCTTCCACGAAATGCAGCGTTGGCATATCTTGGGCAGCAATATAAAGCTACAGCTATGTTTCAATGCAAATTTTAAGACATCATCATAAAAAAAAAACGCCAAATGTTGCCCTTTAAAAAAATGACTAGGACACCGGTTTCATTTTTGAGGAGCATTCGCAGCTGCACTTTAAACTGTATATTCCGCCGCAACTGTGATATGTCGGTGAGCTTGTGATGCAAAAAGCTGCTGATATAAAGAAAGTGTTCAGGTGGATAGGTTGGTTTGCAGTTAAAAGAGTAATTTATTGGTTTACGGTGATGAACACCTTTAAAGCGTGAAACAGAAATGGGTCTATGAAATCCGTGTGGTATTTTTGTCCATGCGAGTAAATTTTTTTTGTTCTTAATGAAAAAGCTTCCGGCGGCAGCTACCCTGTAAAAAGTTCCAATGGAGAACGTTTATATACTCCCCACACCCATCTTATATTGCTAAAAAAAAAATGACCTCCAAAGTATATTTCCGTTTGTTTTCCGGTGGGTGTGCCACAACACATTGTGACAATTACGGTCCTGGCGTAAATCTGTGAACTCGTTTTCGCCACACTGTTTTTGCCCTTGACGCAGTTAGATGGGCCGGAGCGTGCGCTAGGATCAACGCAGTGCCTTGAAAACACCGTATACGCCAAATCAGGTAAGACCTGAAATATGCGTTGTGTGCAAGAAAATAAAAGCAAAAAGATTTTTTTCACCACCTGTAAATACTTTTGTGGCTGAGTAAGGTCTCATACACTCTCTGCCTCCCTCCAATTTCAACCGCTTTTTTCTTTGACGTAGTCATGTATGCCGCCAGCAACAAAACTCTTCGTTGAAAGAAGCGTTGCGCATGACGTGATAGCGTATGAATTGGTTCAAAAACATTACTGAGTGGACAGTGCACATTTCACACCATAGCGTAAGTGGGTCGCTTTAAAATTTGATGTAAGTTGATTAGGTAATGTTGAAATTTTTAATGCCTTTTACCTCGTCAGCAGTTAAATGTCTACATATTTTTTTTTCTAGTAGCGTTGGGATTGCGATTATTTTCCAATGTAGGTTTATAGATATGTAATTTATGTCGGATTCTAGACTTCAAAAATGATCGTTCAGAATGTTCGTACCGCGTTGCGGATGTACATACAGGCATATTAGGCATGATCAATAGACTTCATTACGGCTCCACGCAATCTCCAACTAAAACTGTTCTCTGCTGTGGGGCCGAATCCACGAGACGGTTCGCTTTTCAAAGGGTTCACTTGCCCGCCGGCCGCCGCGCGCGATTGGGCGCTTGCCGTCACCGCCTGCGTGACGACATCTCGCGGAGGTGGGAGCGCGTTTCTTGTACACGTCACATAAGCTGTCAATCATGTGAAAGCAAAATAGTGAGCCGGCCGTCCGTGAAACCGAGACGCTGTCGTTCGCTTCAACGTATACATGTTGGTTCCTCCGTTAGCCTCCTTGATGTGCACGCTTTTGAGTGATCGTTATTGGCGGCCGAACAAACATGAGGAGCCCTTCGACATGCCTGATGACGCGCTTAGGCGGCATTTTATGCTTTTTTAGCCCGCTGGCGATCTGCTGAACTACAGGACCAACTAGGCCACGATGACAAGACAGAAATTTCACGTGCGCGCTTCGGTTTTTGCAAACCTAGGCGTCCGAGTGGTCGTTCCCAGGATGACATTGGGCACTTCTTGGCTTAGCCGTGCTGACGGCCAGTTTGTACCTGTGATACGTGCAGGAAATTATGGATAAGGTGCTGGTGAGAGTCTCCCAGTGTCCCTCCGAGTGTCGCCAAGCGTGCTTGCTGACTGAAAAATCGATAAAAAAGCGCTGTCGATGACCTTTTAATCATCACAAACGCTTCGTCAAGGCGTGCGTTATAGGTTTTCTTTTTCAAGAACCTTCGCTCTTTCGCTGCGGAGATAGCCGAAGAGTCCACAGCTTTGCACTTATCGGTAGCCTCCTTAGTCAGCTGGTTATATTCATACCAATATTGAGTCCACGCGTGTCTTTGTGCCGCGTGGGTTTACGAGCACAGTTTTCTTTTCTGCATTGCATGTTCCTATCCCGACTTCAACTATACTGCTGCATGAGCTCAACTGGGAGCTCATGCTGACGGAGGAAGTTGTGCAAACCCAGACGGAAACCTCTGCATAACTGCACTGCCACCGAATCACACGAAAACAACAACAAAACTTCTGCATCGCCATAAGCTTGCCGCATAAGTTTTAAAATGAGCCGCACCCTGCTGCGAATGCAAAAGGAAAGTTCGTGTGATAGCCGACTGGCTACGGTCCTCCCCTCGTCTTCCCACAAGGTTCACCCCATCAATGTCTGCATCAAAATGACGTAGCCGCAAAGCGAACCGGTTCCTAAGTGAACTGTTTCACGGATTCGGTCCCTACTCGACAAAATGAGCAACACTACACGACAGACAGTCTGTAAAAATGCATTATATTGTTGTAAACGGACCTCTTGTGATGTTCTTGACGGCAGCTGAGATTAAAAATTCTTTTTATTTCCGAAACATAGCCTCCCTGTACATGTCCCCCGAGAAATGCAAGAGCCTGCGAAAGTCACTCCATGCATTGAGCATCATCGAGGGCTACCCCAACAGCGACGTCTCATACGTTTACTCTCGTCCGAAAAAGAAGCACTGGGGAGCCTATGACGAAGAAGCACTGTACGCCGACCACAAGATGCGTAGGCTAGCCAGGTATGTCCAGTGCAAAGGAGCATGCGCGTTGTGTTACGTCGTAATTTGTACATTGATTGAAACACATCATTTAATGCCCTTCCCGTCGGTTTCGCTCGAAGCATCTGTGCAGGAGGAAAGGTTTGGTGACCGCCCTCAGCGCTCACCAAGCACTTAGCGACTCATTTTGATAGCGTTGCCCAGAGCTCAGCTAAGACCGTGCTGTTCTGCACTTCTGGAAGAGCCCACTCGCCTTACGCGGTCGGGTTGATTGCAAAAGGGAGTTTTGTGAGCTTCTTTGAGCGAAGCTACGAATATTCCTCTCGTCCCAGACACTGTGAGCAGCGCTCGCAGGCTTAGTCAGTGACGGCGCATCCTTTTTTCGGTGTCATTGTAAGAAAACTTGTGGCTTAATTAAAGGATATGAAAGACCTTACGGCGACGCGGCGAACCAGAGTTTGCGTGTACCATGGTATATCTCTTTCGGGATAAGTGGAATGGGACGCCCCTTCTCGTCCGAGCATTCACCTCTCTCGCCTTGGAGGTGCTGAAGGACTTGCGGCGTCGCTTCTTCACAATGTCTTTCAAGCTTGCTTTCAAGGAAATAATATGGCGAATGCCTTTACCGTTTGTCCCGCTAGAAAGCTGTGCTCATTAGATTTTAAATGTCGAAAATAAAAAAGAGATATACTCTGACCCATCGTTTCTTGTTGCCTAACACAATCTAACTTAACGACCTAACTCTGGCAACGTCATCAAACATGACTGTGGTCTCTTAGATCGCTATCGTCAGAGCACCGCTGGTGCGAGGATTGCCGACTCCGTTTACAGAGGTTCACCTTTCTACTGGTGTGGTGCACGACAAATCACCCCAAGTACTCTGCATCACTGTAAACTTTTTGCCTTTTGTGTCCCGGAATCTTTGCGAAAAGTAATGTATGGCTCGCGAAGTGCTCATCTATGCGCTTTGCGTCGAGCAAACATCGAAACCAAATGCCGCATGTTCTCCAGAACATTTTTTTTTCTTATATGTGCATGCTTGAGCGCATGCGCAGCCTCGTGTTCTTAGTTTACGTAATTTTTAAATTTGCCACATTTAAAAGGGGGCCGGGATGGTACGATTACAGGAACAAACAGCCCCCGACTATGAGATATGGCCAAATGGAGCGAGAGAGGGGCTTCTCTTCGTTTGTACAAGGTTGTAGATAAGAACATGAACCGTTCGCGCCAGTAATTCCATCAGGCCGCGGAATTTTAATTTTTTTGGCTGACTTGCGACATTCTCCTAGAAGCACGTTGTTTTTAGAAATTGTTAGCAATCGTCACCTGGTCGATTACACTACCGCACTTTCGGTTTAGTCATGTTTTGGTGCTTCATAAGAATAAAGACAGGCAAAATTTTTGCAGCATTCTGAAAATATGAATGAGAAATATGAGTACGATTATTTCTAAAACTTTGGTGGAAAAGTATAAAAATGTGCATTAAAATAAAAACCTATTTCTGGGCTGTTTGATTGTGCAACTAAATGTAAAAACCGCGAGCTGCATGCAAAATTTCAGGAAATAAATATTTTACTGCAACAATACGTACTTGGTAATTTGGTTAAGTTCGTCCCAGGAACTGAAAATGGAGGCGCAATCGTTAAAGAAACACTCAGGCTTCTTAGACGCAAATAATAAAGGCACTGACTATAGGCACTTTTTTATATGGTTCAGATTTGGGTTACCAAGATAATCGTGCACCTTAAAGACAACTGGTAGAAACTATTGAGAACTTCGTTATGATTAATTCTGATAGAAATTTCCCTTTTAATGTACTACCGATTGTTATCAGCGGCAGAATTTTCTTTGAAGAAATTCATCTCGGACCTCAGGCAAAAAACTCTGGAACAGTGCCACTGAAAGTGCTTTTAAGAGGTATGAAATGAATATTCGGCTAATATAAAATTGGCACATACCCTACAGGCATCGTGGTATCGTCTAGGATTGTACATGTTCATGGCGTCACGTGAAACCCACTCGGCAGCAAGCATGAAGAAGTGCTCAAATCATAAGGCCACGCACCACATGTGGCGTCAGGGTCATTTGTTATTGTTTATATATGACGTCAGAGGAGAAAGAACCGTAGCTTTTATCTTGCGTGAAAACTGGCCACAGCATAGGATAACGTCAATGTAGGCCTTAACTATAGACTTCAATTGCGCGAATGGAAGGTGTGCGGTTTTTAGGGCTGTTATGAATATGTAAGTTATTTTTACGCGAAGCGAGATGTAAGTGCCATGGGGAGACGGAATTAGATATCATAGTACGAAAAAAAAAACGCTGCACATATCAATAGTATTGCGCGTTTTCATTTCATGGTTGGCCCAGGTATGCGGATGGGCTGAAGCATGCCGAGCTCGAGCCCCACAAGGGCAGCCCGGAGTTCGTCGTCGATGGCCACGAATTGTCAGAGGCCGAGTGTGACATGCACACGAGCCGCCTCTCTGCACAGAGATAAAAGGAAAAGGGCGACGGGGGCGTGAGTGGCGCGTTCTCCCGCTCAGCATGGTTCGACAGGTAAGTGCACGGTCTTTACACATCTGACTCCGGACACATTGTGGTCTGTTGCACGAGCCTGGTAAATTTTTGTATTTAGGGCCCCAAGAAGCACAGCTTAAAATAGTGCAGATAATAGACCCTTTTCACTGAGACCCCGTACTTGTCAATATAGTTCTCAGTACTGTGTTGTGCAGAGAACCCAGGAATGGGCTCATTCTGAAGCTATTAGGTAATTAACCTGCTGAATGCGCAAGTATGTAAGTATAACAGAAAATTTTCGGAAAAGCGCATACGCTTGTCGCAGGACTGTCCTCCAGGTAGTGCCTGGAGCACTGAGCTCCAGGCACTGTGCTCCAGGTGCGTTAAGCGTTCTTTATTCAGTAATACTCACGCATGCTATGCCTGAAAATTTGTAGTTTTAAAGGTGTCTGATGACAGAGCGTCGAATGCTTGCCGCTTTCCGGAATCCGGAAATTGAGTGCAGCATGTGTATCGCCATTCCCAGTGGCCGTCTGAATAACGCCCTCTTGCTTTCGTTGCGAAGAACGTCCAGGCCACAAAAAAATCTTTAAAAATTTGATCGATGTTTTTGACAGCCCTTGGGATTTATTAATGAGTTGTTTTGATTTTTTCTTAATGGATATGAAAGCTTGCCTGCCCATGCACTCTAATCGCACGGTTTGTTGTGGTCTACAGGCCCGAGACGTCGTCCAGAGGCGCTCGCAGCGCACTTGAGGTCCGGACAGCAGGCTGAAGATTGGGTCGCTCGTGTTTTTAGGACGGGGAACGAGCTTCAGGTGAGAATGCAAGCAGTTCTCAGCAATGATTGTCCAGGTGTCCGCAGGGGAGTCACGGCCAAGGTGATCAACAAGGTTAGTAGATATATCAATACGCGGCTTTTCACGAAACTTGTTGACAATGTTTAGCGGATGCCAATGTTTATGCGGTAATAGTAGTTAATGTACTGGGGCAGCCTGTAGCCTACTTTCTCACAACTTGGGAAGCAGTCGCTATTTAACTGTTGAGGTTACTGTCTCATGGAATGCATGAACTGACGCCGGTATAGAAACAGTTCGTCTTACCGTGCCTCCTTGTTGAAGTCTTGCCTTTATTCACGCATTGCGGGTCACTCACCGAGATTCGTGTGCGTACTATGAAGATGCGTGCGTGGAATCGTTCCGTAGTTGTCCGCTGGGTGTTCGTCCTAACTGCTTATTTACCTTACCAAGTCGCCACTCTGCTAACCGGTCATGAAGGGCAGCAGCGTCACGCGGCTGTGGCGAAGTTTTTAGCATTGTCAGTCACCGCAAAGGATAACAGGCAGTACACATGCAGCGCAGCCGCAAAAAGCTGGCGCATATATAGTTAATGAATTGAAACTGAAGGAAATCGTTCCCCTCTAATAGCCCCGATGGGGCTCTTGCATGGAAATTTATATTACCTCATCCTTTAAAACTGGCAGTGTTTGGTGGTACTGAACGTGGCGCTTTTTCATTGTTCAGTTTATTGCATTAATCCCTTCTTTAGTGTGCAATCCAGAACGCAGAAGTTCGGGTAATTTTGAATATTACATTATTTATCTGCGTGGGTTCGGATTGAAATTAAATTCATGCCGTGAAATTAAATTCACAAAATCTACTTTGAGCGGTGACAAAATAAGAACGTTTTGTTTTAGAATTTATATATCCCGCGTTCTTGCGTAGGATGCTCGTAGCTAGTTATGTTCACGTGAGCCTAACTGCAAAGTTTGTGATGAACGCGGAACTACATATTTTAGACAATCACTTTATTTTGTGATTTGTAAGAGTAATTTATCCTCTGCAGTGGGTTGTTGCGCTTAAAAATGTATCATTTTTCAACCGCAATAAAGATACGCTAGTTTCGGCGTTTCCGTTTTCAGTCAGGCGGCAGTTCCAAGAAAGTCTTACCCTCGCCTACTGATTTGTTGCGGTTAAAGACCTGATGCCGCAACAAGCCCAAGTTAACGCTGAGCGCGAAAATCAGCACCTTCTTTCAAAGTTCTTCCTAATAAACCAGCTAGGCTATTCCCAAAATTTTCTTATGGAGCTCACCCGCAAAAGTAAGGAAGTGAGCAATTATCACTGCTAGCTCGTAACGGTGGGCGCTTACTTGCGTGCGCGTGTGTAAAGAGCGTCGCATTGACCTTTTACGGTCTGTATTGTTTATTTGTTAGGCCTGACGAAGTCAATCGCATTCTGCGCAATATTATCTCGAAGGAACACTGGGACCATCGTAAGAGGGGACAAGAATGATGAAAGCAAGAGCGTGTTCACAAGTTTCAGACTTCTAGCAGCAAATGTTTAATAATGGAAAGCCTTTCTTTGGCACCAATACGAAAGCGCAGCCTTGTAAACAGGCTGCTATGATAGAGAAATTTTGACATTAATGGTCAAACAAGAATTGATTACGGTCAAACAAGAATTAATTGCATGCCAAAGTTTGATCATTATTTTGGTGTGTAGCACTACTGGACGAATATTCTGATTCCGGGTATACGTACGTCGGTAGGTACGTTCCTGAAGCCTGCTTTGTGGCAGGCTACACACGTTCGCACAGGTTTGTGCGCATCCTGCCAGATGTGTACGCCTGGCAGGGAATCAAAGTAAATACCTTCAGAATAAAGGCCCTTACATCAAATGCCTTCAGGTTAAATGCATTTAGAGTAAAGGTCTTATGGTAAAGGCCTTTAGGCGGAAGGTTTTCATGCCTTTTGAGTAAAGACCTTTAGGCAGAAGGCATTCAAGCCCTTATATCAATTATCTTTAGCACATAAGGGCTGTAAGTGCGTACCGTAGCTGGTGCTACTGCACGATATTCCACGCAGCCATGATAAACGTCTTCTAATATTGTAGATTGTCTTTAGACCTTCAGGAAAACGCAAACTGCACATTTTCCCCTTCCAGGCTCTAAAAGCGCATCCTCTCATTTGTGGAAGGTGAAGCATCAGCACTGCGAAACAAGAGTGCTCTTCAAGCCGAACATTCCTGAACAAGCTTGCTGTGCATGTGGAGTGCCTGGATCTTTACGTGTGTTCAAGGCAACGGTGAAGACAACGAGGCTTGCCTGCTGAGGACGAGACATGCCTGTGCCTCTCAATCGTGCTTCAGTGTCTTTTTGAATTGCAAGGCATTTATTTTTTACAGATGTAGTGGCATCCAGCTGCAGAAAATCAAAGGGGGACGTTTCTGTCCAAGAACAATTGTAGAAATGCGCCTTGGGCGAAGATGTAGCCATGACGTGCCTAGACTATTCCCAGGCTGGAAGGTGTGCATATGCTCCTTGCATTCTTCTAGTACTGTAACACACACATTGTTGTTCGACGAACTCTGACATCTTTTGTCTGAACACTGCCACGGAAGCTTAAAGGTTAGCGCTGTTTCGGCAGCACACCTGCTCAAGAATTAAGGCTAATGGTACCCTTCTTTGATCTGAAAGAGCAGCTGCGGGGGTTTATCAACAGCTCTAATTTGTGAAAACATTGGATTTTTCAATTTTGCATGTTTTTCACTGATAATCTTCTACAGCGAAAGTTTGAGCAAGCCATTTAGAGAAGAAATTTAGGGGGTACAATCGCAGCCGTAGAAAGGCCTGACTCCAGTCACACTCCCGGGGCGTCGAGCCACGCGCTGGCGCGTTGAGCGTCGCGCGGCGTCGAGCGTCGAGAGATGTACGCATCTCCATGATCCAGGTGCTTGCTCGCGTCTGTGTACGCGTAGACTCACACGCTATGGTGATGTTGATAGAAACAGTTCGACTGCCAAGAGTGGTGAGAGGTAGTAATTAGCGTAATAAATTGATTTTAAAACGCGCGGAATGTATTTGATGTACAAATAATTAAGAACGCCTTTTCACTGTGATCCTGTACTGAGATACACGAAATTTGCTAAACGCGCAGCGCCATCGACACTCGTTCACTTTGTGCTCTTGTGACGCGCGCGCGGCGCGCATCAAACATCTGACAAGAATAGATCGGAGCGTCGGGGCCCGCTCTTCTCGCGTCGGGCGCCGCGCGCATGCGCAGACCGGTTCTTACTGACACGCAGGACGCCTGGCGCGGTGACGTGCGGCGCAAATGTGCTAGGAGTTGTGGCTAGGGCTGCCGCTATAGACCTCTCGCCCACTAATGGCAGTCAGCTATCGCTGAATTTAATGCGCTAAGGCGGTAAGCTCAGATATAATTATTTTTAATAGGTTGATTCGTTTGATATGCTTAAAATAGAGGAAAGAAAAGGTAATCGAAACCGGAAATTTGCTTTACGACTGACTAAAATTGTAGTTTTCAGTACGGGGCAACAACACCCAAAATTTTCTAGGGAGGGTTCTCTGTAGCGAATGCAAGAGCTAAAGCGGATTAAATAAATATTTCCACTCATAAAGTTCACGGTATAAAGGTGAAAATAAGACAAGAGTCTTCACAGCACAAAGGTAGCGCACGGGTGGTTGAGCCCCCTCTCTCTCCTCTTCTCATTTTTTTTTTTTGCCTTTCGTAAAATGGCTGAGACACCGAAAGAAAAGGTCGATGTACTTTTTTTTATTCAGCGGACGCAGAGGTGAAATGCAACGGGGTATAGCAAATGCTGGGGCCAACGCAGAAATTAGCTGCAAATAAAGTGACAAACCAAGTCACTCAAAAATGTATTTCAGATAATGTACTGGAAAACCCAACCCTAAAGGTTACGAGAAATGTAGTACACGTGAAAGCAGCAAGAACGAGCTATGTTATAATGTTTGAAATATAAGAAGCCCCCGAAGCTGCTCTTTGAGAACGTTATTTGTACAAAGAAAAGTTCGTTTCTTTGTGTGATTTTTGTTTTGCGCTTTATTACTCTCATAAAACGATTCCGTATAATGAACATTTGCAAGGACATGTTTTATGCTTTTCTAACTGCGCATTCTTTGGTGCCAATGTCAAAATACCGGTTCATAGCAACGTGAACAATATATAACTACAGCCAAATTCAGGGACATTGCTACAGAGGATCCACACAGCGCTGACTGAGTGGTGCGTGCTTCAGTGATATTGTGCATTTTTTTATGCCAGTGAGTCATGTCGCTTTGAGCGCCATATGTATTTTGCTCAATAAAAAGAAATAAAAACCAAATCTGTCGGTGCAAAGCATTCCGCCCGCTACGTAGGTGGCTGCTGCCGCGACTACGAAAGTAAGGGAATGGTACAACGAAGATCAACATAAGAAAAGTTTGCTTCTGGCTCCATCTAGGACAAACTTCAAAGGTTTAAAAAAATGGTAGAGCATTCCCACTCCAGTTATAGACTGCCTGAGGCTGGGTTTATGCATACCTTGAAATATGCGACAAGCAAACACTAAATAAAACTGTCAAAAGAAAAAAAATACTCAAGATGGCAATCTCTCTCTTGCACCGCTAGATAAAAATTCCAGGAAGTTAATTACCCTCGAATACAGTACAACGCCGAGATCGTGTTTAGATATCCAGCTCTTCATATAATCGCCGGCACTAACTTGAAACTGACTCTTCTTTGTTGCCAGAGCGCGTTTACCTTGACATCCTTCTAGCACTGCTCAGTCACACGACTGCAACAGAACATGTCGCGACATTGTTCAAAGGTTTACCTTCTCTCTAAAAGATATCATCATTTTCTGTTTCTTCCAGCCAGTACCTAATGCAAATGCCGTTAAAAATTTTAAATATACCGTGTCCGCCGAGTTTGGCTTCAAGGTTTCAAAATTCACAGAACTACAGTGTCGATGAAGGTAGGTATTGCAGACGCTCAGTTGCAAGGCGCAGCGCTGAAACCAACTCTACACCAAAATCCGCTTGTAGCCCGCAATCCTAATTCTTGATCGCATTTTTAAAAATCTTACTATCGATAATACACCCGTAAATATCGTAGCTCAAGTTAAAATTGTGTGTTGAATAAAAGATAAAAAGTCATATACGTAAATGCTTCCCAATAACAGGCTTGTCCAGCGCAGCTAAAAGGAAAAGTTTCCCTACGACGTCGCAGGTTTGCTTCTGCAGGAACTTGCTGGCGCCACACCGCATCGTTGCCCGATCGATGCTCTTTACTGCTGAAGTACTACAAGGTGTCTACATCACGGGTAAATAATCTTATGCATGCACCCGGGCCGAACGATGAAGATGCAAGGAAATAAGAGGTTTTCAACAGCCGAGAGCACGCGGTGATTCTAGACCCGAAGTAGTTCATGCGGACACTTCTTCTCATTCCTTTTCCGGTACATTCATGCTGACGTCACGGCGCGGGGGTAACGTAATGGCTGGGAGGCCTCTGCACAAGTCAACAATGCTCGCGTAATCGTAACTGCCAAGGCGAAGTGGGCGCCGCACTCACGTGATGAGTCTATGAACGCCAACATCGACGGATACAGCACGACAGATCGAATAACAGCTGCTCTGCGAAATATTTTGCACGAAGTGTTTCTGAAGTTTTGTATTATCCTGCAGTGCTGAAGGTCAAGTAAAGAACACCTCACTCATATACAGAGAGAGAGAAGTTTAACGGTTAGAAGGGCAAAGAGCATGGCCGGAAAGAGGACAATCTGGCATGCTACTCTGCACTGGGGAAGGGAAAGCTTTCAAACAAAGCAGGTCTAAGTGCAATATCATTGTTACGTCGTTTTCTTTTATTGTAATAGCGTTAAAGGCCCTGTTACGCAGAAAACCCGAGGTCAGCGCTGTTGGCGTTGTGCGCGATAAATCGGGTGGCGTAGGGTGGCCCAGGCAGCCACCCCCGAAGGAGCAAACTAGGTTACGTGACCTTGTAGGGGTCATCACAGCGTCCCCATTGAATTTTGAGCAAAGTAACCCCGGGCCGGTGGCAGTAAGATAAATGGTTGATAGCGAAAGGTTGCTCGCGAAGAGCGAAGTGGGTCGCACAAGACCCACCAGTGGCAGTACTTGTCATCGTAGGGCAGTGGCGCATTCCTTAACCGCTACATCATTACCCAAGGAGTGGCATGAGGGCTCTTACGGATACATGAATGTAAAATTGTGGGTGACCAATTCCTCATATATAGGATAAGCATTTAATCACAACCACTATTGCATCGTATCTTTAAGGGATAGCTTGAGTGGCACTCCATTTTTTTCACCTCTGTGTTCTAGAATGAACGTTATGAGAGGCAAAAGTTGCGCGTAGAACGGGTTTCTGCAAAGCTTTCATGAGTTGCAGGTGTCATTTTAGAGTAGCTTTAGACACGCGAGCCACCCAGCTCAGTGCTTGTTGATGAAGAGCTGTAACTGCCGCGACGGACACCCTTATGGGTCCAGCTCGACGGGAGTGTCAGCGTGTCTCGCATGCCAGCGCGTTGTCAAAAATTGGCAGTTTTATATATTTTACAGCCACTGTGTGGCATAGTTCAAGAACACATTGTGACAATTTGAGAAGCGATGTTTTCGTGGAGTCCTACTGGTCGTTGTTATTGGGAACATGTGTGAGGTTTCTAGTTTGAATATAGAAGGAATCTCACGAGCTGCTGGCCGTGCATAACGCTTGCGGATCATAGACGCCATCCTCATCTCTGTATTTTGAACTGCTACTGGTAGAAGCTTTGCCTGATTTAGTTTTCTTGTATTGTATTTGGTCTTCCTTATCATTTTGATTCTCAGTCTCTCAGGAAAGACACCAAAAACTGATATTTTGGCGTGCAGTCCTCAGCCTATTTCAAACGGATAGACAGGGTGAGCCCAGGAAAAGAAAGGCTAGTGAATCAGGCGAGCGCCATGACTTAGAAAAGAAACACTGAGACTCAGCGTACGTCCTGTATTCTCTTTCCTGTTCCTAATATGATTCGCCAGTCTTCCAATAAAAAAAATACAATGAAAAAGTAGAAAAGCTCAAGCAATGATTGTGACCCTCTGCCATTTCGGAATACAAAGTGTCCAACTTTTCGACTGCACTATATTAGAGTACATATAAAGCCTTGCTTGGATTTTAGTTTTTCCCAAGAGAGAAGAGGGGGAGATTTGCGTATGCTTCTAACCGTACATAAGTCATAAGGGAAAGGAAATAACACACAAAAAAGCAAGCCTAATAATTTCAAAGACAATTCCAAACAAGCAAGCATGAAGCAAAAACCATAAGGATGGTTTGCGACCAGCGAATGAGATTATAAGTATGACATCCCATCGACCTTTTCCAGGTAAGCACTCTCTGCTACAAAGTGCCGCTGTCGTCCGGTATGTTGCTTTTGAAGCGCATACATTTATAGTGAATTCTCATAGCAGATTCAGACTGGTGTACTCGCTCTACGACAGAGTTCCTGAATACAGCTGAAAGCACAAGTCCTCATTATGCATTTGGAAGACTCACGCTGCCGTCAAGGAAATTTGAGGGGGTACATGCGTCGCTCATGGAGAAAGTACGCGGCATCTTCTATGCTCTCTTGCGCGCGTCATCTCCTGCATAACGGACAACGACGAGAGACAGGGAGAATGGACCTTACTAAAGTATATACTATATCGCGCAGACTTCTAGTACAATTATTCTATGTCGGTGAACAAGTGCGCACTGCACCACGGAGCTACTTTGTCTCAAGGAGTGCTCTCGGTCTGCTCCTGAAACAGGCGACCTGTGAATCTGATTTGCGATTTTGACCTTCCTTTGAAAGTGCATCGCTT
The DNA here is from genome assembly GCF_055824585.1 of Amblyomma mixtum. Taxonomy (NCBI): domain Eukaryota; kingdom Metazoa; phylum Arthropoda; class Arachnida; order Ixodida; family Ixodidae; genus Amblyomma; species Amblyomma mixtum. The sequence continues at coordinate 210,768,612 of NC_143012.1, read as the reverse complement.
CGTAGGAGCAGTCATAGTTGATCCGGAAGTGCTCCAAATATACGCTTCGAATTCACCGAACAAAATAGAACTTCTTTGACTTCAACCAAGATAGGAAAAGGTTACTTTGTCTGCATCTTCTGCGCCACTGTATCCATTTGAGACTAAGTAAAATTTTAATTCAGTACGATAAAAAACTGAAGTTTTGGATGTTGCGATTCAAAATAATCACACGACGTTCTTGATCTCAGACATCGTTTAAGAAATATTACTTGCGTTTTGTGCCTTGTTGTCCGCATAAGACACAACCCGTGCTCTGAGCAGACCTTTGTGATAATTGGCTTGGTCCAATGGTTAGGAGAGTCTTCGAAGGTGGAGTAAATTTTGTAATAAAAGAAAATTCCTACCGAAGGGCAGCCGTCCTGCTACACAAAAAAAAAATATACGTGCAGGTGTATCATTCTACCCTGACCGATCCCGATCCCGATCTTATCATCTGTCTTCAGCCCATTTCCTCCCGACGCCCCAACAAGTGTGATCTGCGTTTCATCTGCCTGAGGACCTGCTGCGGCTGCGTGGTTTTCCACCTACTGCGGCTGCGTCGGCCACTGTTCGCCACCAGGAGGAAGTACAAAAAAGGACGACTGATCGGCACCCGGCTTCACTTAGCAGCAGCAGCGGGGCAGTTGCGGCATCTTGAGCTGCCCTTAACACATCGCTTGTCCGTGCAGGTGTATCATTCTACCCTGACCGATCCCGATCCCGATCTTATCATCTGTCTTCAGCCCATTTCCTCCCGACGCCCCAACAAGTGTGATCTGCGTTTCATCTGCCTGAGGACCTGCTGCGGCTGCGTGGTTTTCCACCTACTGCGGCTGCGTCGGCCACTGTTCGCCACCAGGAGGAAGTACAAAAAAGGACGACTGATCGGCACCCGGCTTCACTTAGCAGCAGCAGCGGGGCAGTTGCGGCATCTTGAGCTGCCCTTAACACATCGCTTGTCCGTGCAGGTGTATCATTCTACCCTGACCGATCCCGATCTTATCATCTGTCTTCAGCCCATTTCCTCCCGACGCCCCAACAAGTGTGATCTGCGTTTCATCTGCCTGAGGACCTGCTGCGGCTGCGTGGTTTTCCACCTACTGCGGCTGCGTCGGCCACTGTTCGCCACCAGGAGGAAGTACAAAAAAGGACGACTGATCGGCACCCGGCTTCACTTAGCAGCAGCAGCGGGGCAGTTGCGGCATCTTGAGCTGCCCTTAACACATCGCTTGTCCGTGCAGGTTGGTCTGTTTTCTTCCTTCACAATTTCGTCAAATTTTGAGTCGCAACTGCTGGTGTACCCGCTGCTGAATAGCATCTCTCGTCTGTGGTCTTGTTTTCATTGCAGTTTCTGTGGCGATAGCCTTGCATTCTGTAATGCCTACAAACGCGGAACTAGCCAAGAAGCTAGAATCCCTTGAGGAATCGTTCGAGAAAAAGCTAGCATCGTTGATTGATGACATCCAGTCGAAAATTCAGATTAAATTTCAAAACATCGGTCTCGACGAATGCTCCTCCTTGAAAGAGAGCGTGCAGTTTTTGAGTGACAAATTTGATGAAATGATTGTGAAACAGGAACAGCTCATGGCGTCCAACAAAGAGCTCACGGCATCCAACGAAGATCTGAAAGCCCAAAATGCTCTGTTGGAGAAAAGAGTTGGAGATTTGGAACAGTACTCCAGGCTGAACAATATTGAAATAAAAGGCGTCCCTTCAACGAAGGGTGAGGACTGCTACGCCATTTTGGAGCAAATGGGTGATGCCATCGGCTGTCCTGTTTCTAGTTCTGACCTCGATACCATCCACCGCGTGTCCTCTAAATCCGATGACAAAGCCATCATCGCTCGCTTCTTATGTCGCGATAAGAAAACTGACTTCATCAAGAAAGCACGCAAGGCGCGCCTACAGACTACCCAGATTGGTTTTCCCCCAGCCAAAGCATCACCTGTTTATGTGAATGACCATTTAACCCTTGAAAAGAAGAAGCTGTTTTCTAAAGCACGCGCCCTAAAAAAAGAACATGGCTGGCAGTTTTTGTGGACTGACCACTGCACAATCAGGGCAAGGCAAACTGTCGACAGCACGGTTTATCGCATATCTTCGGAGTCTGACCTAAGCATCTTCACCTAAGTTTCTTCTCTTTTTCTTGACGCCCTTCTTCTATCTACCCATTTTTCCCGGTCACAATGCTCTCTCCTCCTGAGCTGAAAAGTTTACTAGATAAAAATCAACTTTCGCTGATTCATTTCAATGCGCGGAGCCTCCGCAAAAATAACGATGGCATTAGTAACTTTATTGCTTCGCTGCATCACTCGTTCTCTTTCATTTGCATATCTGAAACTTGGCTTGCAGTTGATGACTCCAATTTATACGGTTTTCATTCTTATCAAGCTGAATATTGTCATCGCCCTAATAACAGTCATGGTGGCTCTGCCATTTTCATTTCACCTCGTGTCACATATACTCGTAGGCATGACTTACTAATTAATGCTGCCTACTGCGAAGCTGTCTGGATTGAAACTGATTCATCATTTCCTGGTAATCATAACAATAAACTAGTCATAGGCTGCATCTATCGATCTCCTTCATCTTCTGAGTCCGATTTTCTTGATTCACTTGATGCAATCCTTCGTAAGTTATCCAGCGAAAATAAACAAGTATTAATTATGGGAGACATTAATATCAATCTTCTCGACACCAGCTCCTCAACATATAAAGCTTATACGGATTGTTTTTCTGGTTACGGTTTTGAATGCCTAATTGAGTCCCCTACAAGAATTGCCTCTCATGGCACTCATTCGCTCATCGACCATGCACTTTCAAATTTATCGCTTCCCCTCATTTCGGGAGTAGTAAACGTCGAAATTACTGACCATTTTCCTATTTTCGTATCCATTAACTCCACAGCATCCTGCCCCAACCGTTCGTACTTTACGTCGGTATTTAATGACACAACTTTTATTGAATCGCTATCTGCTACCGATTGGTCAGTTGTTTACAATCTTCGCGACCCTGTGCTGGCACTTGAGTACTTTTGCACGTCTTTCCTTCAGGCCGTTTCCTCTAGCACTTCTACTGTCAAATGTAAAAAGAAATACAAATTCACATTTAACCCTTGGATGACTAGTGCTCTTCTGGAAAGCATTCGCAAAAAAGATAATCTGTATAAAAAAACTAAAAAACAGCCGTTTAACCTTGCGCTTGCAGCCCGCTATAGAAAATACCGCAACATTTTGAACTCTCTATTAAGCCTTGCAAAAAAACGTTATTATGAGCGAGCGTTCAACTTAAACAAAAATGATTCCAAGAAACAGTGGAAACTATTCAACGAATTTTTAAACAGGCGTTCTCTGAATGCCCCTATATCTAAAATTACTTTCAATGGCATATCATACAACCAACCTAAAGATATTGCGAATGCTTTCTGCAATCACTTTTTATCATCCTACAATCACCCACACCCAACTTCAGAGATAAGCATGCCCCGTACACCGCATTCATTCTATCTCTTTCCAGTTACCCCTGAGGAAGTACACCGAACTATTTCTGAACTAAAAAATACGAGCCCTGGCTTGGACGGCATTTGTGTGCGCCATTTGAAACTAGCAGCCCCTCTTCTATCTAATGTAATCAGCTATATAATCAACCTGGTCTTCAAGACTGGAATTTTTCCTGATATTCTCAAAAAAGCTAAAATCATTCCAGTGTTTAAAAAAGGTGACAAAGAGCTTGTAAATAATTATCGACCCATCTCCATACTCTCATCGCTTAGTAAAGTTATTGAAAAGTTGTTTACCCTAAGAATAAATAATTACTTAAGTAAGTTTAACTTACTAAAAAATTGTCAATTCGGTTTTCGGTCGGGAAGTTCTACCAATCTTGCATTGCTTTGCCTAACTGACTATATTAAACAATCACTGGACAGTGGTAAACTTGTTGGCTCAGTATTTTTAGATTTCACTAAAGCTTTCGATACGATTAATCACAATATTTTATTTACCAAACTTGAAGCTTATGGCATAACTGGTCCCGCCCTAGCCTTTTTAAAAACTTATTTATTAGATAGACATAACGTGGTGTTCGTGGCTAATGCATTTTCTGATTTTAAGGTTACTAACATAGGTGTCCCTCAAGGATCGATTCTTGGCCCTTTGCTCTTTTTAATCTACATTAATGATCTGCCTGACGCTCTTACTAACACTCATTGTGTATTATACGCGGATGACACTACAATTTCTTCTTGTGATAAATGTATAATCTCGCTATCTGCCAAATTAAATGCCTCTTTGGTTAGCATTATGTCCTGGTGCCATGATAATCACCTAATTATAAACCCCGTTAAAACTAAGTTTATGCTTTTTAGAACAAAACAAAAAATCACAGCACACTTGCCTTCATTATCGCTTGGTCATACTTCTATTTCCCCTTGCGACAACGTGACTTTCCTTGGTATTCAACTCGATTCTCAACTGAAATTTCATCATCATTTGGACCATGTGAAGAAAAAAACTGCATTTGGAATTCGTGCATTATTAAAGGCTCGTCATTTTTTCCCATCATCAGCACTCTTATCACTTTACTTTGCTTTTATTCACGCTCACATTAATTACGGCATTGTAGTATGGGGGAACACTTACAACTGTCATTTACACTCTATCCAGCACATTCAAAATCAGGCTATTCGCATCATTACCCGCAGTTCATACCTTGTTACTGCTATCCCTTTGCTTCGTCAATATAATATCTTATCCGTTAGAAATTTATTTGATTACAACCTAGCCATCATGTTTTTTAGATTAATGAACAATGCACTTTCTTTTGAATTTATCGACAAATGTTTTTTGAAAAATTGTAACCCTACGAGATTTGCGGCTCAAAAAAATTTTTTGCTTCCCCAAGTTTTTACTAATTATGGAAAACGTCATTCTCATTTCTCATGCATTTCCCTGTGGAATAATTTACCCCCGAGTTTAAAATCGCCTATGTCTTTGTCTATGTTTAAATCGTATTTAAAAAGTTTTCTTTTGCAGCAAAATGTGGAGTGAACTGCTTCTATTCCCTTTAGAAAATTCTTGTACTTAATTATTTGCTAGAAATTTCTACTTTGTTTTTTTGTTTCTTGACAACTGTATCCTTGTATTCTCAATTGTTTCTTTATATGTCTTTTCACAACGCTGTATTTTGTTCAATATTATTTATAGTAGGTTGTTATTCTGGTTTTGCTTGTCTGTTTGTTTTGCCCTGCTAATCTATTTCATTCTCATTATATAATTGTTACTTATTTAAAATACCATTGTTCTTACTGCTAATTGTACCTGTCTGTGATGCTGCTTGTTTCTTAATCAAGTTAGTATTAATCTACCGGGGGTCCCGTGACAGTCGCTTGACTTTGGGACCCTCGCCTGTATACTAAATTTATGTAACCGATTTGTACTCAATAAATTCTTATCTTATCAAAAAAAAATCGAAGAACTTCAGCCTTCAGGAAAATCAGGAAATGAGTTCTATTAGACGAGTGTAACTAACGAAACAGGTTTGCTCAAAACGCCAGCGAAAGAGAGCAAGATAGAAAAAACCTCATTTATTGCACAGTAGATAGATACTATGCTTGAAAGCACGTCGCTGTCAAATGCGCTTTTTATTGTCTGTAATTGAGTAAGTAATTTGTACACATCACGACAAGCATCTTTTAATAAAACGACTAGTATCTAAATGGTAGCATGCCTGGACTTCCATGTCCCCAACTTTACCAAGCCGCGCAGCGGTGATGGCAGATAATTATGAGTCCACGGCCACTTGAGATAATTATCAGTCCACTTGAGATCACGGCCCGCCTTCTCCATTTTGTGTTTTCCTGCGCGCTTGTGTGTTAAACGAGCATATCCTCGCCCGCTCTTATCTTAATTGTTTCGTATCCCTTAATAGCTCCTTCACTGTGTGTTAACCAGTAGTCTGTCCTTGCCTTTGCCACTCAGTGTCTTATGTCATACGAAGGAGTGCTTGCCGGATGGACGAACCACTGACTACTTGTGTGTCAGTCGATTTGTCTTTCGAATTCTGTGCACCTATTTATGAAATAACAAAAGAGAGCTAAGATTATCCGCATAGCTGAAAGACGATGAAAAAGAAAGATTTCATGGGTGTTCATATTTTAGCGTTTTTTGTGCGGAAAACCAGTAGCAAGGAGCCGAAATAAAGGAACGGACACAGAATCGAGCATTGCTTTACAAAAGATAGCTTGTGGGGCTACGCACAAAAAGAACACGAGAAAGTGTAAGCCGGCAGACATTGCAGGATGTGCAGGCCTGGTTGATATGGTGGAAGGCTGCGTAGGGAGCTCTAATCCACATGGGTTGCTCAAAGTACCTCGGAGCGATAAGCTCTACTCTATCACAACATGGGTTACACTGAATGAACCACTCCGAGGGATGAAAGTGCGCGGCTGTTGGGAGCTCGGAAATAAAGTTGAATGCAGGGCCTGCTGGAGACAAAAGAACACATGAGAAAGCATAGTTTTAGAGAAATGCAGGTTAGTGCTACCGATCTAAAATTTCTGGGTGCCAGTAATTTCCGCACCTGAAGTAAATGTGTGCACTAAATATAAACAGCCCAATAAGGAAGAACGAACCACTTTAACCTGCCTGATTGCTGTGTTAATGTTAGGCTATACCTGAACAAACAAACGTATGGCTCACATGGGGAACAATATAAAGGAGTGTGAAGCGAATTGCCTCCAAAAAAAGATCGCAGGCTGACTGCGAGAATAAAAAAAATCGCGCACTCTGAACACAACTCTCTGAATGACACACACCAACCCAAGTCGTTCCTGATCTACTTAAGCAACGGGAGCGGATCTAGCATGTTTTTCAGGGCAGCCCGCCACTAATTCCTACAAATAGTGCTTTTGACGTAACACAAAGTTTTTAGTGCCGCCGCAATAACATTGTTGGGGGACGCGGAAAAACAGCTGGACCATGGTATCTAGCAAATTAACTAAATGCTAATAGAGAACTTTTTAACTATTGCAGATATGCAGCTGACTGCAAATAGTGACTTGTAGCCGGGGGCTAGTAAAAGCCACATCTGCCTTTAAATTTAAAAAAAAATTCAGGGGGGAACTTTGTTCAGCTAAAGTGCAGTGAGTAAAAGCCTTCATCGTGGTGTTATTGCTTGTGTCACGGATGAGTGGTTAAGATATTAAGTTTCGCCTGTAAGAGTGGAACGCGACAGCGTCTTGCAACGCTGCCAGGGAGTTCACAGAACGCCATCGCCCGTTCGGCTCTACATCTTGCTTGTCGGTAAATTGGTTTTTGAGGTAAGGAAATGTATCTGTCTCGCATATCTTGGTGAACACCTGAACCTCGACGGAAGGGAAGGGAGGAAGATGGGAGTGACCGAAGACGCCGTATTCACTAGACGCGCCGATGTCCATTCCAAACCACCCAGCTGGCATGGCGGAGTGGTTAGAGTGCTCGTCTCGCACCTCGGAGATCCTGGCTCGATTCCCCAACTCGACCAATATCGTACTCGGGTTTATTTATCTTTTTGTCTGACTAGAAAGGGTATTTAGGCTAATTGGTTAATTAATTAATTAACTAAACTCAGTCCCACTTACTTGGGCCATCACTATACCATCCCGTCAATTGGCTGCATGTTTACTAGCCTAAGTAGAAGTGGCCCCGTTTGAAATTCGCGCACTGTGACGTCGCGACCATTTCGACCTATTGAGAAGCGTGACATATCTGTCGACCACTCCTCCTTACAACGATGAGGCAATAAAGGCTTCCGCCTTAAAGCCATAACCGCCACCACTGTGGCTCAACATATTTTTGCCATTTTCCCCGCCATTACAAAAACGCCAAAAACGCCAGCAAACGTAAAGCTACGTCCACCAAATCAAGACACTCCATGGCGTGCGTGCCACGTGACACTTTCTGCCCCATCCCCGTTGGAGCAGCGAAGTGGGGAGCAGCCAGCAGTACCGCACTACTGGTGGGGCAGAGAACGTCACGTAGCATGTGCGTCACGGACTCTCGCGATTTGGTGGACATCGCTTTACGTTCGCCGCAGTCGCAGGGTTTTCGAATAGCGCGAGAGATGGCCCAAATATGTTGAGCCACAGTGGCAAGGGCAATGGCGTTTTTAAAAATATACAAGCTGATATGCCTGTTACTAGCACGCTGCTAGCACGCAGCTAGTAGATTGCCCATGGCAATCAGGCGCCTATCTGCAATGGTTAACAAGTTAAAAGTAAAGCATTTAAAACGTTAACTATTACAATTTAGTTTTTTACTGCGCTGGTGAACATCATTCGGCTGATTTTGACGTCTGCCAACACTTGCATTACTGGGCCACAAGAAGCTTCTTTTTAAGTCAACACCCCATTTTTATGAATTTGTGGCGGGCTTCAATTAAACACACTGTAGATCCGCTCCCAATCCATAAGTAGATCAGGTTGTGTCGAGAGTGCGCGAACTCTCTATTTATTCTTACAGGGTGGTGTTTTCGCCGTTTTTACATTGATCTTCATGAGCGCAATTTAGTCAAATAAATTTTGCATGTGAGGTACTGCTGTTAATCTCCTGACTTTTTATACATTTTTTTTTTGCCGTACCACAAACGTTGGGGGGGGGGGGGGGGGGGTGTCATTCGTCCGGAAGAATGGGGTGCTTTTCGTTTTGTAATCGTCAGGACACATGAGCGGTAAGTCCTTTAAAATGTCAGCGTATTCACCAATTATGTTGTTCAGTTTAGTTTGATTTCATAAAACGCCCTGTTTATTACCATTAATTTCTTTAAAATAGCTCATTGTTTTCCAACAGAAAGGCTGGGTCATGTTCTCTTAGAAAGTAATCACCAAACTGCATGATAAAGGACAAACACATTAAATGTTTAAAGTAAAAACACGCAATATTTTTTTGCGTGTTGCGATCGCTGCGCAACATCCATTATTGATAGCATTATTTGCTGAACTTTGTTTCACCTGGTACATAAGAAGAGTTAATCGTAATATTAAGCAAGTTGGCGCTGATCGCAGAACCTTGTACGTAACCTTTTCGAAAAAAGACCCATCCATTGCTCTGCGTTTATGTTAGTGTGTCAGTGTGTTAGTGTGCCAAATATACTTAAGCGATGTCGATGACGCTTCCCTGCGTTTAAGAAAAGAAACGAGAATGGCTGCCGTACTGCCAAGGACAAGCACCGCATATGAACGAACGAATAACACCGCTCATGTCACCTGGCACATATATAATAGGAGGAGTGAAGGGGAACTATGAAGAAAATTGCGCGTGTTAAAGTGAGAAAAAGAATACAATCGGTGAAGACAGGACTATCCCATCACAACGTTGTCATACATGATCCACAGGATTGATGGTGGCACAGAAATGTATAAAACAGTAGTAAGGGCAGCGGAAACAATTATTTATCATTCTTTATAATTCTGTGAGCTCCACCAGACGGATTGTCATACCTTGCAAGTATACCAGCCGAAGTTCATTTAAGCTTTGAAACGGTTAACTAATTGCAGATTTAGCAGCAAAAACGTTAGCCCTCCCCTCACAGCAAGACGCCGGGTGGAGGTCGGGTACCTATAACTGTTACTAGCAGACATAGGAACCATAATAACTTTCTGCGTCATTATCACCATTATCACCATTATCACGAATGCGTCAGAAGTCTTACTCTGTACTGAGGCAATCCTTCGCTCGATCTGTTTCGTTCCAAACATTCCTGAAATGGCATTCGTTTACCCAGTTCTCATTCGCAGCATACACTGTATCCCGCTAAACTCTTTTCGAGCCTCCAGTCGACTACCGTGTTATATGGAGGTAGCTTGGAGTTCTCTCGAGCCACTTAATCGCTCTTTTAGCGTTTGAGCCTAGCTGTGCTTGGCCTCTTCGTAATACGTTTAGGCAGTTGCACTCTCTGGAAGTTACTTAAGTTGTGTTGCGTCATTGCTTGCATTTGCGCCACTCTTAAGGTGTTGAATTTTGTCCAGGCCACATTAACTAACATTTACAGAAGTCAAGAGCAACGCTTATTCTCCTAATGAAAAAATGCTATAACGTTTTGCGATTCGTCTCTGTTAAAATAAAAGCAACAACTCACTGGGAAAATTCGTCCAGGGAACGTCAGGTCGCAAATCACAGCAAAAATCGTAGATCATCTGATCGTTTATAGTAGGGGTCCTTGCGGCAGTCTACTACTCTTACTTTACATTGCATTAGAATTGCAACGATCTATTCAGAAAATCTGTACTTGGAAGTTTAATTTAAATGTAAAGGCAGTTTTTTTACGAGATATATAATTGTGTGACTGTACACGCTTTACAGGGTAAGTGAAATATTCAACGAGGAAACACACGCACGTTTTTACATGGATGCCAGGAGTAGAGCGACAAGATTACGACTCAGGAGACGATTTTTCTTTGGATGGGGGCAGCCTGCGGGTATCCGCACGAAAAACCAATCTAGGTGTGCAGAATCCATATTGCAGTTAGGGAATAGTCTGCGTACGGTGTCAAGCGGAAAAGTATAAAGCGCCCGGCTAAGCTTCAAGGCGAGTATTCGAATGTAGTTCATAAAACTGCAAAGCATAATTGTTTGTAGAGAAGTTGAACTAAAAAGCCGAGGCTGTTGGTCTTATGACTGCGTACCTAAAGAAAATATTTGAAAACAAACTTCGCTCATACGTTCCCTATCCCTGGAGCGGAATGCCTAGGTGCAGAAAATGCCTTAGTGTAAAGAGGACGGGAATTCAATCTCTCGGTATCAAATTACGGGAGGGTTTGCAGCTGTAGCTACTAAAATAAACGAAAGGTATCAGAGCAGAACTGTGCACACACGAATACCTGCGTGAATGCAATGCACAGATATGCCCATTTATGCCACAGGCATATACTTTGCATGATTCTGTTTGACTATATTCCGGCAGAAAGGCTACCGAGGGATCTGGTAGTTCTGTGGCTATGACGTTTCTATGATTATCTATAGAGGAAAAATGGAAAGCACCTAGAGGTTTTTGCGCACATTGTCTACTGACTCTTTTTGGGTGGATTAAAGAAACAGCATCTGTGCGTGATATACCCCCACTTTGAACCGATATCTCTCTTTGACATGTAAGTCTACTATTTGTCCATGCAGGCACAGGTAAAGGGTGCTAAAGTGAAAACAAAGGTTGAGCTTTCGAGCCAGGCATACGAAACTTTCACTCTGAAGCATTTCAATGCGAGTCTCTAGCTGTCAATTCTAATAATGTTGCGTGCATGTCGGCCTTGCAACTTTTTCTGCAATTGCACTGAATCCAAAAGTTTCTCAGAGTCAAATTACATAAATTTTCATGCTTAAATATTTTGTATTTATTACGTACGGATGATTTAAAATCCTCAGCACAAGGAAAATTATGCTCGAATTGGTCGAATAAACTTGAATTTCGTGATGACCTCTATGAGAGCTACTATTCGATAATTGTTAAATAGCCACGAGTCCTCCCAGGTGCTTTCAAATGTAATGTAGAATTGGTGTATTCTGCCATTAGTTTACAAATACTGGGCTCGGTGCGTTCGGTGCGATCGATGCATTTGGACCCAGCAACAGTGGTGCATTCGCACCCACTGACGGGAAGTTGGAAATAGCGCGCAGTCTCTTTTCCTATACTTCCTAGCAGTCCACAGCGCTGGCGTCACACAGTACAAAGACAAGACGAAGTGACGTGAAGGAGTGATACCAAAGAAAAGAGAAAAGTCCGATCCCTGTAAACCAGCCAGAAACGCCATCCCTTTTATTGCCCATTCTCAACCTTGCTCGGGTCGACGCTCTTGGAACTTGCTCTTCCCGTTTCGCGTTTGCCCGACACCGAAGCCGTGCCCTAAGGAATTCACGAAGAGAAAAGGAAGATGGGAGAAGGTGTGCTCTCAAGGGACACAACGTGAGTGCCTCTCCAATTACCGCCTGTCTGGGATCCTCTTAGGCGCGCACCTGCCTCGTCCGTGCTTGCACAGTCCAGCCCCGGTTTAACGAATTTCTTTTACTTCGCTGTTGCTTTATTTGTTTTCTTCAGGCTCCTCGTGTTATCTGCTTCCGTCTTCTTATCGACCTAATAAAGACCTTGCATCGTAAGTAGGCGAAGGCGGCTTATGCTTGCAATAGTTTAACTTGGACGCACGCTACTATTATCGTCTTTTCTTTTTATTTTTTTTTTTATACTAGCCCCTTTTCTTCCTTTCTTAGAAAAGAAAAAGAACCACTCTGCTTATTTATGACACGGCGTTCTAGATTCCCTTTTCGTCGAATGCTCTGATTGCAAAGCCTGAATTTGCGAAAAGTGCCCCAAAGTTTTAAAATTCTCACCAGGATCTTGCGCTTTCAAATATCTGCTGCAATACATGTCCTGAATCCTTCCAAACACGTTCGCAGGCACGTCGGATGTCTGGCCCTGGGTAAGACGGAGCAGAGTGACACAAAAATCTAAGCGCGCGATCCTCTGTCACGGCGCACTTAAGCTGACCAACGCCTCAAATGAAGGCAGAAAAAAAAATTATGGCAGGACTAGGATACGCATTAGCTCAAATATACGGCGAGAGCCAGCACTTGCCGCAAATCTCGCTTCGTGGCGGCGTCTTCCCCACGCTGCTGCTTCCTACGACCTCACTTGCTGCGTGGCCTTCCTAGCAGAAACGCAGTCCCGGACGACAGTTGAAGGTCTGCCCTCTTTGTGTGGTCAAAGGTGCCATCTCGCTGCAGTCTGTGATTGGTCGCCCGCCTTGGCCCGGCTTTGGCGGCTGAATGCTCTTAGGAATTTCCACTTTGTTTCTGGCTTCCTGTAGTTGGCTGCTTTATCGCAGCTCCAGGCTGAGTGGCCTTTTTATCTTTTAATTTCTCTCCCCACGACGGCGTCGCTTGATTATATTCTTATTTTATTATTTGCTTCTGGATTGGTGCCATATTCTATGTAATTCTGCTATGCGAGGGCTCAGGGTAAACGAGCTGCCAATAACGGCTTTCGTCGTATAATTTGCGGCGGATTTTCGACTACATGAATTTGAGAGAGATGCACCGTGGAGGTGAACCTCGGAAGTGTGTCATTTAATATTAAATCCTCTCAGTGGCAGGTAATTTGACGTAAATGTCGGACGACATGATAGCTGGCTGGCTATCATATGAAATGTGCCCGTCATCCGTAGCTCGTGCAGTAAAGAATATTGCAAACTTGACCCCACGTGTTATTAATAAAAACACACATGAGCAGATATTGTATATTGTTAGGGATGTGTCTGTGACAAATCTAAGGAAGTCGTGAAGGTATGTCACTTTCTACTGCTTTTTTTTCTTGGTTTGAAATCAAAAGACCAGCTGGAAAACAGGCAGTGAATTCAATATTTTCCGACTTGCTGACTGATAGTTCACTTTCATGGAGAGATTGATAAGCATTTCATTAGAATCTATAGTTAAGTCTTTCATCTGCCAGTCTTTGGTATTAAAAATATTTTAAAGTTCGCCTGACTGAGAGGAATTCCGGGTGGAGTGCACAAAATTGTACTTCCCTGTGATGCTAATGCTTCGAGAAAAATGGGAAAACACACTCGAACTTCTGATGAAAGATGTTCACGCCAAGAGAAGCTGCACAGCCAAAAAATAAACCAAAAAAAAGGAAAAGCTGTGTCCGAAATTCAACGCTGTTCCTTGGTCTCTTCAATGTCGTACTGGTTCTTTCTGATGTCATGCTAGGAAACGACCATTCCTTCAGAAGGTGTTATGTCGGTCTTCCTGCAATCCGGTCCTACATAGATTTTCTTTTCTTGAGGTATTTATTGCTTCGCCACTAAAACAGCCAAACATTGAATTACGCGCAGTGAGTGTTGTCGTGCCAGTGCCGCATTTAATTACTACTTTTGCAATAACACGAAGGGAGAACATGCTCGAGCCAAGCCTGTATTGCGAAGTGCTCGAAATTAGCCACAGGCGTGGAGACACGTGGTGAAACATGAGCTCTGAGGACGAAGGGACGGCGCCTGCAGCGAAGCAGTAATTACACGGCCGTTTCTCGCCGTCGTTTATTCGAGAGCACAGAGACTGGGCCCACAGAGCGTCACACTTTCTGCGCATACCGCGCACAAATACATGGAGCTGCAGATTCCTGGAAAGCACACGCTGTGCTTATGTGTAAAAAAGTACGCTTGGATATTTAAGAAAGCGGTGGTTTTAAGCCAAGGGAGCTCATTTATAGGGAACTCTAAGAGAGGGCGATTGCAGGAGTACGGGAGCTCGGGAAAAAGGGGCGGGTGCAGCCGAAGTTTAAACAAGGTGGTTTTCTCACGCAAAACGCCTCGCGTCACGTGGAGAGGGTAGGAGTTCATCCTTGTTATGTTCTTCCCCTACTTATATTGCTCTTTGTTGAGCGTAAAGGCCTAAAACATTCACAGACCGATGCGATTCTGAGGTACCCGTGGAGGCGTAGCAGCAGCTGTAATCAGCTTTGTGACTCTGATCGGTGGACCTAGGAAATGATGTGATACATATATATATATATTATGGGGTTTTAAAAGGGGGAGATAAACACGTTCTCCCCGCTTAAGCGCGGCTGACACAGTTCAAAACCGCGCGGACCCCACCCCGTGGTCGCGAGCGCTACCGAGCGCACGCCGACCACGGCGGGCCGTGCTCTGCGGGAACAAAGGAACGACACACTGGCTGACACAAACAAGGCATTTATTGCTATAACAACAATAACGCCAGCTAGCAACAAAATACACTGAAGAATCTAGGATGTCCGACTCACCAGCACGGTTACGAGTGAACGTTCGCCCACGGTAGGGCAGAGGGAAAACTTCGAGGCCAGAAGGGACAGGCTTGGCGGGAGCAAGTTCCGACCAAGAGGCGCCGGTCGACGAAGAGCGAAGCCGCGAGCGAAACGTCCGCTCTCTTCCCGATCCCAGGGAGAAGAGAGCTGGCCTTCCCCCGCGCGCGAGCGGCAAAACACGCCATCCGTGGCGCTGCTGTCGCTGCGACGCGAGCGCCCTCCCCTGTTAGCTAGAGTAACCAAACTAAAGGGAGTGCTTTGCGGAGGAGCTAACTACAGTAGGGGGTGCAATGCGGGAAAGTGAACGCAGGGGACGAAGGCATCCCCACATCCCCCCAACCTTAAATAGACCCACACGCCTGCAAGTTACATGCTATGGAGGAGTCTCCAGGTCTTCATGCACTTGAGGCAGGTCTTGCAGCGGAGGTCACGCCGACAGCGTGCACGCAGTCTTCCGCGGTATTCCGAAGGCGGCGCGAAGGTCTCCGCTGGGACGTCTCGCATGGCCCGCGGACTAAGTGCCCGCAGGCCCGCGAAGAGGAGGGCCGGTTGACCACTGCAGGCCAAGATTTCGCAGTAGTCGCCAGGGCAACAGCAGCCAGAGACAGCAGCCAGAGGTGGCTGCTGTCTGGTCTCGCCACAGCTGCCCCGGATGGATGCGGCGAACAGGATACAGGCCGCTCCGTCGCAGCAGGCGGCAGCGAGACGATGTGCACAGGACAGCAAGCCGGAGTGGCTCCACTGGATCTGCAAAATTTCCGAAACATACTCCGCATGCCTTTAACGTAGGTCACGGGAGGGGAAACGGCGTACACAAGGGCCTGGTGGCTCAATGCTCAACTCGCTAGCAAAACGTGTCGAGCGGCTGTGCAACGCTAAGTTCGAGTGAACAAAGCCCTTTCTTCAGTTGAACGAGAATGCTCGGTTCATGCGAGGTTAAAAAAAAACGGGCGGCCAGCAAAGTGCGCCCCCTCTCAACACCACGGTCCGGTGGTCGTGTCACTTTTGACATGGCGCAGGCAGCTCTGAAAAGCTTTAGGCCTCGCTACCATTGTGACGGTCGATGACCCCCAACAAAAGAAAGACCCGAAACGGGTTTCGTGCGCGCAGCCGCGAGGAGACATCAGCGTTGTGGGATGGTCCTACCCCACTCACTGCACGAAGCAGCTTCTGAGTGATCGGCGCCCACCGTATCGGACGGTGTCGGAATGCCCGGTGCCGAGCTGCAAAACCAGCGAGCTCGTAGCAGCACCCGTGGCCCTAGGCCACCCGGCTCCCGGAGCCGCGACTCCCAGAGTCGAAAAAGAAACAGCGAGAAAATATATACAGAAAACTCGGACCACCCACGCGGCTTCCGTACTCACTCGCTTCCGGCTCGGCAACTCCGCGGGCGCTAGGCCTCGCGCTCCCTCGATGCGGACCAAGTGGTTCTTGAAGAAACTCCAGGAAGAAAAACTTGACAAAAAAAATATGCTGAGCATGTCGAAAAGTTCAAACATGCTGCAGCGCAATACACCTCGCACTCAAGAAAGCATGCCGCAGGTCCTAGCGATCAAAATTCACACTAGGCCTACCACTTGTCAAGTACGGACAAAGAGCGTTCCTCGAACCGAACTGACAGTCGTCCAATGTTCCAAGAGCAGGCCCCACGTTGGCCGCCAGATATGGGGTTTTAAAAGGGGGAGATAAACACGTTCTCCCCGCTTAAGCGCGGCTGACACAGTTCAAAACCGCGCGGACCCCACCCCGTGGTCGCGAGCGCTACCGAGCGCACGCCGACCACGGCGGGTCGTGCTCTGCGGGAACAAAGGAACGACACACTGGCTGACACAAACAAGGCATTTATTGCTATAACAACAATAACGCCAGCTAGCAACAAAATACACTGAAGAATCGAGGATGTCCGACTCACCAGCACGGTTACGAGCGAACGTTCGCCCACGGTAGGGCAGAGGAAAAACTTCGAGGCCAGACGGGACAGGCTTGGCGGGAGCAAGTTCCGACCAAGAGGCGCCCGTCGACGAAGAGCGAAGCCGCGAGCGAAACGTTCGCTTGCTTCCCGATCCCAGGGAGAAGAGAGCTAGCCTTCCCCCGCGCGCGAGCGGCAAAACAGGCCATCCGTGGCGCTGCTGTCGCTGCGACGCGAGCGCCCTCCCCTGTTAGCTAGAGTAACCAAACTAAAGGGAGTGCTTTGCGGAGGAGCTAACTACAGTAGGGGGTGCAATGCGGGAAAGTGAAAGCAGGGGACGAAGGCGTCCCCACAATATATATATAGTAGTTGCAGGAGGTCTTGTCGTTCAATGGGCCAGGAAGGCTTGTAGAAGAAGGGGTCACAACCTTGAAATTATCTTAATTTAATACCGGCAGTTTCGGATGGAGGACCGTCCTTCCTCAGGGTAGAGGAAGGACGGTCCTCCGTCCGAAATTGTCGGTATTAAATCAAGATAATTGCAAGGTTGTGACCCCTTCTTCTATCTATATATATATATATATATATATATATATATATATATATATATATATATATACAGGGTGTTTCACCTAAGACTTTCTGCAATTTTTAAAAATAAGCTATTTGAATTAGATTAGATGAATTAGCTATTTGATTTGAATTAGGTGTAGTACATCATAATTCAACTAAGACGTGCTAACTAGCAGGCTTGTTAACCAATATTTAATAGTTAAATTTTAAACTATTACCGTTGGGCTCCTAATTATTGAGAGGCATGTAGCCCACCGTAAGTAATGTCCATATCCGTTTTTAGAATTTCGAGAGCACGATTATCCTCGGCGCTGTGGCCCAACAAATTTTGGCTATTTCGACGAGTTAGGTTCACTGGAGAGGTTGCTTTGCCTGCAAGCTTCCTAAACCGCATGTATTTCGGCGCGATGTAGGCGAAATTTGTTGGGCCACAGCGCCGAGGATAACCGCGTTTTCGAAATTCTAAAAACTGATAAGGGTATTACATACAGTGGGCTACATGCCTCTCAATAATTAAGGAGCCCAACGATAATAGTTTAAAAGTTAACTATTAAATATTGGTTAACAAGCCTGCTAGTTAGCACGTCTTAGCTGCATTATGATGTACTACACCACTGACAATGCTATTCCAGAAAAAACGGGCATCTAATTCAAATAACTTATTTTTAAAAATTGCAGAAAGTCTTAGGTGAAGCACCCTGTATATATATATATATATATATATATATATATATATATATATATATATATATATATATATATATATATATATATATATATTATATATATATATAATGTCATCAGTTTCAGCCCCGGACCCCCGTGTCGATGACTACAGGGAGCTGTAAACATACATTTCTATTTTAATTTTTTTGACTCCGGACGCTAGCCGCCTATAGCCAGTTTTGAACCAAGAAAGAAGTCTTACACTCATTGCGTAGCGATCCGGCCGCGGCGGTTGAATTTCTTTGGTGGAGAAATTCTAGAGGCCCATGTACTGTGCGATGTCAGTGCGCGTTTAAGAACCCCAGGTGGTCGAAATTTCTGGGGAGCCCTCCACTACGGCGTCTCTCATAGCCTTAGTCGCTTTGGGACGTTAAACTCCATAAACTAAACCAAACCATGTTGCATGAGGTATTAACGCTGTCGGTGTGAAGTCTGACCACAACAGCGTATCTCTATAGCGCCAGTAACTGCCTTGGGCGCACATTAGGCGGTCTACATATCCAAACGCGCCACTTTCAGCTTTATTTTATTTCCTTCAAAGCGAGCGCTCTTGAAGAGCTCGTGTCCCTCGTAATGCGAGTTGCCTGGAGAGTATGTACAAACAACGCTTTTTGAACATGCACATTATAGTACAGAGGTGAGGCCCCAGACGATCGAAGGTATTATGTCCGCAGACCCGGATTTATGCACGGCTGTGCGCTTTCAGTGGCATAGAGCCATAAGGTTGGATCTCTCGACGCCGTCACTAACTGAGACTAATGGACCGAGGTTGCGAGGAGTGGAGGCAATGTTTTGTGTCCTAGCGGCTGGATTCGCGCGCCAGCGGCTATCGGCGCTCCTGTTTACACGTGCTTATTTGAAAACATAAAAAAATTCGGTGACGAGTTACTAGTCTCTCGGCGCGGGCGGGATTCTCAGCGTTGTAACGTTAGCCGGGAATGCGCTGTTGTTTTTCTCTTATCTTTATTCCGATGTTAGGATGCACCGCCGCACGTTTCATTGGCTCCAATGAAGCAGAATTCTGCGTTCCTTCACGTAGAGCCCGAGTGTTCTAAAATCAATAAGAACTTAAAACCGGGGCAAGATTCCGCAGCTGGTACTTGGCCAAAGCCTGTGTTGATCTCATCTTGTTTAGACGGAGATTAAGTGTAGAATAACTTTTTCTGCTCTCTGTCATGTCTGCTTACCGCGTTTTCTTGTAAAATACAGTAAATCAGCGATTTCGTCGCTATTATAAGGCGCCTAATACCGGTCTCTGCAAGGAGCATGGATTGATACTTCCACTCTATTTTGATGGACCCTTGTGTCGCGCCGTCAGGGGGAGGTATTGTTTTCTTCAGGGAAGAAGACGATCGAAAAAGAACCAGGCTAAGTGACTGGAAGTCTCAAGAAATACGAAAAGTATGGAAAGAATCAAACAAAGCAGAAGTAAGGTAAATGCATAAGGAATGACCATACGCGAGTCGACTATTGCCTCTTACCAAGAAGCGGGTGATGAAATGGATAAAATGTGTGATTGTTCTCGAATTTCGTGATTGTTGCGGTAGTTAAACTCGCAGTGTAGTAGTTGATTCAAAGAGGGTAGTTTGCAAATTCATATCGACGGAACGGTAACGCGCGAGAAAAAAAACGCGTACTAAGCAATCAAGTCCAAAATAGTTCTTATTTAGTCATTTATTCGGACTTCAAATGTTTTTTGTTCTTACCCATCAGATTAACTTCGTTAGAATGCAAGTGCAAAATACAATGTGGTCAACTTTTGTTTAAAATCTCCTAGTACATAAATACCAGCGCGCTGATTAACAACCCGACATGCGTGCACGCCTACTGAAGGTTATTCATAAGGTAATAATGAATTCTCTGTACCGCAGAAAAGAAATTCATGACCGCACGACGAGACGGTTGCGACCTAACGACGCACAAAGACTTTTGTAAAATTTTGAGGCTACATGGTTTCAGTCCACTCTTGACTGAAATCGGCGATGGCGGGAGAGGCCTATAAGTATTAATGACATAGAGCGCTGCGATGGCTTAGTGGTGTTAGACTCCACCATCTATTCGAGACGTTCCGAGTTCGACCCCTAGTGACGCCAGGTAGCCATCGGTCTCCAGGAGTTGTAGCTTTTTCCAGGCATGCTGGCGAGCTTCTCATTAGCTTGGAGCAAGGTTTCTTTGACCTCAGCTGGAGCCCACTGAAAGCAGTTAGCCTGGATTCGCTTTAACCAACCGACCATTGTACCATTAACATCGAATCGTCCTCACCGTACAGAATGCCGCTATAGTACATTACGCCCATTATGCGATCAGGTTTTTTTATAGATGAAGACGATGCTGTATGCTCTTAATGCTTCGAAGGTTCTGAAGTGTGGCTGAAGAAAGCTTGTGAATATTGTACATTCACGTTAAAAACGGCTTTACATTGTTTTTTATCTTTTTTTGCTTTTACACCGTGCGACGCACGCGAAACAATGAACTTTATTTCTAGGAAAGCACGAACGATGGAAGCGAAGTTTTTTCACAGCCTTGTGAATAGGGTTATGAATTGGAGAGGAGCTAACAGCCCGTAACGAGACACCCTGAGGACATGGCTCATTATTTCCTCATGCATCGCGTGCGTTTGCAATATTAGCTCAGGCGACCCACTGGCGAACAACAAGGCCAAATGTTGCAACATCCTCAAAAGACGTTTTCAGACAGGCGTGTTTCTCGGTGCTTCTTAACGGGAGAACCTGAGAAAAAGAACAGAGAATTAAAATTACAATAAAATTGTTACAAGAAAGCTAAACAACTTGCGCGGCTTGACTACAAGTGCTCGAGAAGTGGTAAATGGTTTCGTTATCTGAGCTTACCAGCCCCTCTAGAAAGCATACCAATTCTGACAGGCTTGGCCGAAGACCGTCTCTTTTGTTACTAAATACATTTAACTGAATAATTCGTTAACTGCTGCTCGTCGGTCATTTAGGCACTGCCTCCAGATGGTTGCACAAGGCCTGGCTTCCGTGAATACTTCTTTTTGCACTTTTACTATTTGCTTTCTATTCTATTTTTCTATTTGCGACTTTCTGCTCGGGAACGTGATTCATTGTTTCTTGCCTTAAAGGTTATGGACGTTGAGAAACAGCATAGCTCCAAGCAGCCACCATAATTTACCACTGTGCTTTGTATGTAAATATTACGGCAGACATTGCCTTTCCTTTTCAAGCATTCTGTGTAAGTGAAATAGTTAGGATTCTAGTTAAGGCGGTTCGCGCATCTTTGATGCTTTCTGCTTGCGTTCTGCGAGTCGGAAGAGCCTTAATAATAGTCTTATGAAAATATTTACAGTCTGTCTTCCTACTCTCTTCACTCATCCCAGTCCTTTCGTTGTTTGCACTTCTTTCCACTATGGGCGCAGAGAAGTCTGGGCTCCATTGCTTGGAAATGTGCAAGGTGGCAACCAGTTGGACGTAGAATATTATTATAGACCTAAATGGCTTTTCATGCCGATCCTCACATCGTGGTATTAGGCCAGTTTGAAAGTAAATGGTGCTATAGCAACCAAACCTGCGATTACGGTACCGCATTAGTAACAACTGCGTGCTGCTCTGCGCACAGCTACCATGCTGCATTTGTAAAAGCAGAGTCTAGCAAGTAACGAGGAAAATCCAAGATCTGCTTTTATGCACCATGCCTCACAGTGCTGTTTCCTTCATTCCAAAGCGTCTTAGCTGATGAACTCAACTCAGCTCAACTCAACTCAACTGCAGCCCGAAGGGCTGCAGTTCAGATGAGCCTCAAGGAATGGATATAGCGCCCCTAGTACTTACTTGCAGTGCGTTGTGTGCTGCGGGCATGCGCTGGCTAGAAAGCAGAGCACGCAGGACATTCATAAAGGATGTGAGCATTGAAATTATTTGGAGATCTTGGCATTTGCGTCAGTTGTAGGCATAGGACATTGGGAGTGCGGCAACGTCCCTACCCAGTGGGCTTGCAAGGCTTCAGTACTGGTGGCCACTTAAAATCGGAGGCACAAGGAGCGGTGTCACCAGACTCCCTTGCCATGGCTCTGTTGAGCGTGGTTGCTGGAGGAGGTGGACAAGGCGCAGTGACGCTTCAAGTCATCTTTCAAAGGTGATTGCTTCGTTTGAGGACCTGCGGCGGCGCGAGCGACTTCGTCGTACCTTCTCAGCGACCTATCTGTGCGTACGATGGCCTCGCACCATTTGTTTTAACGCTTGAGACATGGAGCTTTTGGTGAAATACCTAAAAAATGAGTGGCTGAGGATTCAAACGCGCCATTGTGAGACACTCGAGCTGGCCCCTCTCAGCCTGTCATCCTTCTAGAATTTCTGGAAAGGAAACTCTTCTATGATGCCATTACTCTAAATATTAGTTTTCCGTTAAATTGCTCTAATTTTTCCTTTAGAGGATGAGCAGAGGCCCAGGAGGACCTTGTGATGGCGGCCATTACTTTGTAGGATGTTGGTAACCGAGAGGCCGCCTGCAGGGCGCGCCCTACAGCAGTTCCGTGAAGGCGGTTCGATTTGCAGGAGCGCATCAGAACAGGGTAAAGTTTCGCTAACTCCATTCCAAATGACATGTGCCGCAGATAAAATGACTCATCCGGAAGCTTCCCATCAGTGACCACTGCAGATGAACGCACGCCCATATTAAAGGAGAGGCCAACAAACAGCATAGATTAGTTCTGAATAATTTGCTTTCTTTTACAAAATGCAGTTTTCACTGCGAGCTCGTGCTCAAAGAGCAGCCCAGCACAGATAATGATGGGAATGCCAATTGTTTCATTCACTCCAAGTAATATCGCTGTTAGCGGTTCTTGGGTGGGTTTTTATAGAGCCTAGCGTGCATTACGAGCAAGTACAACATTATTAGGATCAGCACAAAGACATTACATTGAATATGTTTTCTATACAGACAAGACATCGCAAAGCGCGTAAGTACTGACTTGTCCGGTAGGATCTGGTTTGTACACCGCATGGCTTTTATTCTTCATGCGCTCATACCGCAGGTGCAACATTTCCTGAACAAAACTGCGCGTTGATTATCTCCCGCCATCTCTCTCTACTCTCTTACTCTAGGAATCCCGACCTCTCTTGTCCTTTTCCAGCGAATTTGAAGGCGTATAGATACGACTTAAGTCCTATTTAATAAAGCCGAGCTACCACATTTTTATTTTTGTCAATTTAAGCCGCGATGTCTTTGGCAGAGTTCTAGCTCTCTTATAACATCAACTCGTCTCGAATATCGCATGCACCGTGAAAGCAGTCGTGAGCACGTGGGTGGAGGCTGTTAAAAAAAAAAAAACGTTTCCAGTATTGAAAGCCACCGTGTGGCGGCGATCTGAACCAGAACGTATGGCTGCTTTTAAGAGTGGACATGCTCGTTCAGTGCAAATGCCTATGATGGTGTTTCATGCGACGTAATTAGGCAGTATGAAAGGCCCACATGTCATGACGCAATTGTTTTCATGCCTTATGACTCAAGGACGGGGTTATTGGGTCCTCCTTGCCACGCGAAAAACTCTCGCAGCATCGAGCTGTTTGATAGCAATGAATAGTTTAAATTTGTGTAAGATCAAGCATTGACCACGGAGGCAGCTATGGTGCGTTATAGCAATTTTTCCATGTTCCTGAAAATTGGGAACCAGAGCATCTGCGTTGCCGGGACGGGTTCCACAGAATTTGATTCTTTTATTCATTGTCCTGTGTTCTCACCCGTATGTAAAATAACTGGCAGAACAAGGTTTTTATAACGTCCCTAGCCATGGAGACGTCATTACCGTTATATAGTTTAGAAATCTGTTTTTACCTCTTTGGATATTTAAGAAGGTACACGCGTCTCTTCATTCCGATGGTAACTCCAGTCACTTGTATAAGAGTCTTTCTTTTATTAAAAAGGTTGAATTCATAGCTGACTAAAGTGATGCTCTGGGATGTTTGCTCGTCCTAATATCAGCATATTGTTGGTGGTGCCATTGGCAGAAACCGAGAGTCATGGCCCTCTCTATGATTGCAATATACAATATTGCTAGGCCACCTACTTCATGAATAACACAAGGTAAACATTGTGTTAGTTGCGGCAACAATGGTCCACATACATCACATTTTGCGCTTTTGTAATATGCAAAACGTGCCTCTTTTAGTATTCACTCAAGAACTAATTTATTCCTGAAAAGTTCACACAGTTCGTAGATCCTTTGTCAACCTCTCGCAAGCATTCCGCAAGGATATGCAGGACATTTCGCTCTTGAGCCTTGAGCAGCAAGGATTATCTAAATTTGGCTTGTTTTAAAGCATCACTCCTAGAGAGAGGTGAAAAAATACCGATGTCGAGACCCAGCGTTTCCTTACTAATAGCGGAAGATGTGTGGAGGAAGGTGGCAGCCTTGAGCCGCTGCTAGGCAAGTTGTCAACCTCTTGGGAAAGAGGATAACGCTGTGGCCTTTGCTAGCAAGCGACGGGATTTCCTTCAAACCTTACACTTTAGCAATTAAAGCTGTTAGCCTGGAACTGAAGTTTTCGTTACATTCTCAATAGACATAGCAAAGTTGCTCACACTTATAAGAGGTAGATATGTGAAGGTTGAATTGCAGGAGCGGGGCCCATGCATCAGGGAAGACGCTGGCATCCGGCGAGTAGCCCTATAAAAGAAACCTCGTGCTTGCAGTGCCAAATTGCGTCTTAGGGAAGAGGTGGTCCGGCTTGTCTAGCCAGACAAATAAGGCGGGTCGTTTTCGTCATAGATTTGTCTTATATTGTTTCGCCCAATCTTTAGTGCCGCATTCCTTGTGTTGGCCTTTACGAATGTCGATGCCGGTGTGCGTGAGGTCGCCCTCCAATGGTGGCAACACTGGAGTCATGCTGCACATTTCCCCAACAAAAAGAGCACTTCTCGATTCGTTCAGTACAAAGGCAGCGGATACGTTGCGTCATGCAATGAGGCAGCAGCAAATCTAATCGAAACGGATCAAGTCAAATCCGCTTAGCTGCATCTGAGCTGGGTCGAAGGGGCTTTTCGAGCGAGAACAGAAATGCGGCTGATATCCCAGCTCGTATATTGCACAAACCTCAATTTGCCAATTGAGATTTCCCAAAGGCCCCCAATCCCATCGTCCTAGCTTAGTGCCGAAAAAAGTAAATTAGGAGGAGATGAAGGATTTACCTCCAGCGAAGGTAAGCTGCTCGATTTCGTACTTCATCTAGCTTTGTTGCTTCTAGCATCAGGACGCCCATTATTCTTTGGAACTTGTTTCGTCATCGCAGAAGCTCGGTCTGGAAGATCACGAGACGTGAGGCCATCTGGGGTGACCCTTTTGCACATGGCGTCTAAGTTTTTTTTTGCGTGATACAATCCTAATATTGCCTTCATTATTTTGGAGCATTTGCTATCAATATTTCAATTACAATGACAGTGTAAAATGAAATTACCGTATTTTGTTTGTAATTCATCGAGAAAACGCATCTTCACATCAACTGGAAATGATGCATTGAATTTAGTCGCGATACTGGCATCAACAATGGCGATAATTATTCCTTCTACACGTTGTTTCCACGAGACGCTGTCATTCCTGTGAACATATGGAATCGAGGGCTGTTCTGATGTACCGTATATTCTAGCAGGTTGGTGGATACTTCGTAGGTACGTCGATGGGTATACGCTGTCCCTGTAATTTCAGAAACCGCAATGCAAAGAGCAGTTGAAATGCCGTACTGGTCGACCACGACGTATTCCCAGCCCAAAACGTGCAATTGAGGCGAGCGGTACATAAACGCACAGAGGGGAGTTGCGGCGACGGATGAGAAACTGATCACCGAAAACCGCTCTATCTGCCGTCACATAATTTTATGATGTCTACGAACATAATATGATGGCTCACTTTTATGCTGTCAAGAATGATTCCCACGTTCAAGATACATGAATGGCTAGATGTTTCAGCGATTGACAGAAGCTGCGATTGAATACTTGCCCGCGCATCAAAAGTGTGCGGTCGACACAGTGATGGCGTGGTATAGCTCCGGTGCCGTCTTTCTATCAGTCTTTTGCGCGCCACCATTCAAAATGTGGGACGCGTGAAACTTATACTCCGTAGCAGTGGGAGTAATTGCCATAGATTACGAAGGCTCGAAGACTGGATGTATGCCGGATTTCCCTCAGAAGTGTCAATGGCCTCGTTCGACGTACTTTTCCTGAGATTACAGCAAAGACGGCGCCTCTCCTTGGCTGTGAGTCAAGCATTGGTCGATCAGCGAGCTTGAAGAGTGCGATTTCATATTGCGGTATTTAAGAGGCGAGTGTGGTGCAGCAAGTTTTATCTACAATTTACACGCTTACCTGCGTAATGGATCGCGCTTGCCATCGACGGCGCCAGCTGTGAATAAACTCACATCCCAAAGTTAACTCAAAAGGGACTAATATCTTTGATAGAATTTTTGCATAGAAGCAACTATTCCATTATATTGCAGTTTGCTGATCGTAGACCCGCGTTATATCATTGCTCTGAAGCGTATCACTTATGTGCAGTACTGGTGCATTGTTCAGCAGCAGCAGCTATTATTGCATCGTGGTCTCGCACGGTGGTGTCGACAGCATGTTGCATCGAATATATTTGTGCAGTGTTGTAACCGGCAGAGAGTCTACTGTAACATTTCTCAGTGTTGGTCGCGTCACATTTTCTGGGGCCCACACATAGAAACGGCAAACGAGACGTACGACTTAGTAAGGAGAACAAGTTATTAAATAGCTCTAACGGCGACTGGTGCCGATGCAGCTCTCGAGACCGGATGCGGCTATTCCGTAGGCAAAAATCTCTTCTCCGGCTTTGTCAAACGAGCCACTAGATGTTCAGTGTTGGCATCGGGTCAACTGCAATGCCGGCAGCTGCAGGACAAAGTCGCAGTTGCCTGGCCCGTAGACGGTCACTTATCTAGAACTGGCCAGCCATAACCGTTGTGAGCTTGTTGTAACGTCCCCATACTACTGTGTCCCCTACGGCGTTTCCCTGTCTGAACGGATCGGAATGCAGGGGGCAAATAAGCTGCTCGAAGCGCCGGCGCGAACTCTTTAACTTTTTTATACCTCTTATTTTACCCCATTTAATTTCATTTCATTTAATTTATTTGCCTTAAAGGCCCCTTTCGGGGTATTACATAAGGGGCGGGGTAATCAAAAATTGTTACATTTTTTCACGATGACATATGAAGTTCAATGTTGGCGTTGAAGTGTGATGAGCAGGTGATAGCAGCAGCGGAGTGGGAGAGGCCGTTCCAGTCTGACGCGGCTCGTGGAAAGAAGGAGGTGGAAAAGGTTACGGTACGGAAAAGGTTACGGTAGGGGGTGACCAGTGCAATGTGATATGCGCGGCGGAGGTGCGCAGATGTATGGTTCATGGCCGAGTGAGCTGTAATAAAATTTATGAAGAAGAGATAGGGTTGCGACGCGACGACAGCAAGAAAGACTTCTTAAGTTGGACAGTGATTTCAGGGATGACACACTGACTTCGTATGAATATTGGGAGTGAATAAAACGGGCGGCGCGATTTTGCACGGCTTCAAGTGCATCGATTAGATATGCATGATGGGGGCTCCAAATGGGGGATGCATATTCTAGTTTTGGTCTTACCAATGATGTGTAAGCCAGTAATTTGACCTCTTTTGTTGCGTGACGTAAATAGCGCTTCAGATATCCAAGGGTTCTGTTTGCAGATGAAATAACATTAGTAACATGTTCCCGCAAAGTTAAATCATGACACACAGTGATGCCTAAGTATTTATATGAATGAATGAATGTGCTCTATTGGATTGTTAGAAATTCTATAGGAAAAGGACAACGGATTAAGTCTGCGGTGAAACGAAATAAGCTTGCATTTGTTAGGGCTAAGTGTCATTAGCCAATCATCGCACCATTTTTAAATGCGGTTAAGATCATCCTGAAGGGCTTTTTGGTCGGAAGTGTTAGTTATTGAGTGGTAGATAACGCAGTCGTCGGCAAATAAACGGATATTGCATGATAGATGTTCTGGCAAGTCATTTATGCATATTAAGAAGAAAAGAGGACCTAGGACCGAGCCCTGAGGTACGCCTGAGGTTACGGGGGCAGAAGAAGATGACTGGTTGTTAACAGCAACTGACTGAAAGCGACACGTTAGAAATGCTTCAATCCATTTTAAGATGTTAGGATGCAAGTTCAGCTGCGAAAGTTTTAGCATCAAACGTCGATGAGAAACTTTTTCGAATGCTTGAGCAAAATCTAAAAAAATTGCGTCAGTCTGGATATTCAAGTTGAGGTTCGCATGCAGATCGTGAAGAAAGAGTGCTAATTGTGTGTTACAGGAATAGTTTTTTTGCGAAATCCATGTTTTGCAGGATGAAAGAATTTGTTACCATCCAGGAACTGCATGATTTCAGAGTAGATGATATGCTCCATGATTTCACACGGTACACTTGTGAGCGAGATAGGACGATAACTTAATGGTGAATTTTTGTTACCGAATTTGTAGACTGGAACGACCTTTCCCTTCTTCCAATCATCAGGTATGGTGCCTGTGGAGAGTGACTGAGCAAACAGTAACAATAAATATTCGGAAGAAATGCACTTTGTGTTCTTTAAAACTTTAGAATTTATTTCGTCAATGCCTGCTGCAGATAAAAGTTTAATTTCATCTATTAAGGACATTATTCCATTAGCAGAAACATTGGTTACAGGCATGGTGTGCGGAATGGTTGTAGGCAGAATAGGTAAGGGCGCATCAGGCTCGCTTGTGAAGACAGAGGAAAAAGCAACTGAAAAGATATTAGCACGTTCAGTATCGCTTAATGTCTCTCCTGAATCTTGATTCAGGGTAACTGAATGCGTATTACTAGGGTTTATAATTTGCCAGAACTTTTTTGTGCTACTTTTCAGGATCCTCGACAAGTCGTCGTGATAAAAGTGTTGCTTAGCGTTTTTAGAGCTGATAAATACGAGCTCTCGGCGGCATAATATTTGTCCCATGAGCCGGTGCTGTGATTGGCTTTAGCTGCGCGGAATAGGCGTTTCTTTTTATTTTCGAGTTTTTTCAGTGACTTCGTGAACCAAAGCTGGTTTCCATTGTCATGAAAAGTAGTCTTCGGGATGTATTTATCTACCAGAGAGTTAAGCTTTTGTTGAAAACCAGTTTTCCTGGATAGATATGCTTTGAAAAGTTGCGTTATAAGATGGAAAGAAGGCGTGCAGCTCGCTATTTATTGCTTCATAGTTGCCTTTATCGTATAGCCGGATTGTCTTTCCCGGACTGTGTCGAGGAATTGGTTTGAAATTAAAGACTGTATGGATGACTTTATGGTCACTAATTTCCCGCAAGTAAGTCATGGTGGAGAAACTTCCAGGAGGGCTTGTTAATACTAAATCTAAAATATTTGCAGTGTCCTTTACTACACGCGTAGGTTCTAGTACAAGTTGGGCAAGATTAAAATTCGAAGAGATATCAAGAAATTCTCTTGTATCCGCTCGATTATCTATGGAGTTCACCTCGTTATGCCAGTTAATAGTCGGTTAATTAAAATCCCCGAAGAGGAGAATGTGAGCGTTGGGATACCGCGAGGTCAATGTAGACAAGGTTGCGTTCAGCTGGCGGCAAAAATGGGGAGTGTTGTGTGGCGGCCTGTAGCAGACACCCAGCAGCACAGAATGTGGTGCGGATCGACAGATAAGCCAAATTAATTCAAGGTCGAATGAAATGTTTAGAGCAGTGCATGATAAGTGGTTGCTTACCGCAATCAGAACACCACCACCACGTGCGTTTTTACGATCTGAACGAAAGAGAGAAAAATTGGGCAGATCAGCAAGAACCTCGCCATCACTAATGTCATTTGTTAGCCACGTTTCTGTTAATATAAGCAAGTTGCTATCAGATGATAACACCAGGTTTGACACGAGCTCTCGCTTCGGGATGAAACTGCGTATATTAGTAAAGATTGCCGAAAACGTAAGATTAGGACGAGGACATGTTTGGGAATGGTGTAGTGCCGACTTGTGTCGCCATGGTGGCAGAAGATTTCTTTTATTGTTTGCTCAGCCTCATAAAAAAATAGCATTTGGTGCCTATATGGAGGATTTTGTACCGCAAAGAAAATTTAGTTGTTTTTGATTTGGCAAACGTGACAAGTTGCTTTCTTATATTTTGAACTCGGTGGGAGAAATCCTCACCAATGCTGAAATCAGTATCTTTTAGGCCCATATTCGAGTGGTCGCTTTACCATTTCAATTTATTTATTTATGTAGTTTGTTTTTTACATAGTTGTCCTCAGCCTCAAGGTATTATAAGATGCGTACGTTTCACACAATACCACACCTGTACAGAAAAAAAAAACACAACTCAAGCAGCTTCTTCACTGGCCTACGAAACAGCCCAGTAAATCGCACAGAGGGATAATGTTGGTAAGAATTTGAAAAGTATCTTGTCGAGTGCGAGGCACATGGGTGAAGTGAAATCTGTTTTACAACTTCACGAGGTAGGAGATTCCACTCACAGTGCAATCTGCAAAACTATCGTTATCCCCAAATCTTCCCATCTATCCTTAGAGTGTTTCGTTTAACATAGCCTGCGAATTACCCCGTATTTTATCGCAAAACGAATAAGTGAAATGTACGCGAGAATTTTCTCTTCTGTAGATGCAAGCCGAAGTGCACGCCTTATTGAGTAAAAAGCGTAATGCGCATTTCTAGTCATGCGTGTCACGCGCATCTGCCTTAATATGTCCGAGGCAATAAGCACACCATTGTCCTTGAGCTGCTCTACGTCACTGAGTGCCTTGGGTTGGGTTTGGTAATGAAATTTAATAGAAGTTTCTCATGCAGGCAGGTTTTTCTATGTTTAGGGCAATCTCCCATTTGTCGCACCATTTTGGGACTCACTGCGGGGAATTTTTTATGCTGCTAGTTGATCGACTTCGCTATTAATGTCCTTGCAGACAAAGTAGTCAACCACGACCGTGTGTACACTTGCGTAAGTATTCAAGTTAAGATCATTCATAAAACAAAAGAAAACAATTGCGTCCAGCACCATGCATCGCTATACTCCAGATAACCCTGTTTCAGCACCCGACTGGCTGCCTACAAAACAGACATACTGACGTGGACCTATTTAGTATGCATCTTCCGTAACGGCGATTGTCCAATTGCCATTTTGCAAGTCTTAGCCTTGTTCGTTACCCAGGTGGCCGCTACACTTGCATCAGCAGGTTCGTCGAGCTGTACGGTGACGTGCCAATCATCATTCTGCGAGGTTGATGGTGGCAGTTTTCGCTAGTACGACGTGAACTTTCGGGCCATTTGCACCGGTTCGAAATATTTCATGGCGCCAACTACTGACGTCGGAACCGCCCACCAAAGATGGGAAAATAAGGTGGAAGTTTGTACGAAATTTCCAGATGTGAGCCAAAACTGATTGACGGGCAGTGCGGGAACCTGAGAACAAGGACTAAGATTTGCTGATTAGGTTTCTGAATGGCCAAAAATGCTGGCGTAATCAATCCGATTTTGACCGGCCAAAAATATCTCCTTTGCATCGCAGATCAAAGTGGGTGTGCCTTGTCGTAAGACGCATGACGTACCTTTGTGATGCGATACATCATCTTCTAACTCAAATGAATAATTAATTTAACCTTATGACAAAAAATGCAAGGTCATGAGCACTGGTAGCTGTTTTAGTAACATATGTTGGGTAAAAAATTGCACGAAAGAGACCGAAGTTAAAAGATGAATCAAGCAGCGCTTTCGAGTTATGTATATCTGCTTTACGGACGGACGGACGGACGGACGGACGGACGGACGGACGGATGGCAGGGATGTTAACCACAAATGTTTCTGGTTGGCTACCCTGCACTGGGGAAAGAAATGATGGGATTAAAGAGGGAAGATAGAAGGAACAGGAAACACAGTCACAATCTGTCAATCAAGGCAGTCACGCAAAAACAAAACAGTACCTTGTAAGCCTTGGGGGCAGTCGACTGTTGTGGCCACGGACCGAGAGTCTTGGCCTCTGTGAAAAGACGAGGATCAAGGCGGTTCAGAGCACAACGCAGCTTACGTCTTTCGTTCACAAAGACAAGACACTCACACAGGAGATGACTGTTGTCGCTTCGCAGACACAGTTTACATGAGAAGGGCCGTCGGCCATCGCGATCCGGCAAGCTTATTGATTTGTGAAGGCAACGCCGAGCCATAGACGGCACAGTAATGTTGCTTCGCGAAGCTCTATATCACATGGAAGGCGGAGGCGCAGTCCAGGGTCAAATGCCCTGAGGTGACAGTTGCAAAACTCCCCCATGTTCTACGCTGAACGTGTGAGCTCCGGCTTCAAAGAACGAAGCCCACACGTTGCGTCAGCTCCAGTTACAGGGATATTGGCAGGGATTTCGTCAGTCTCGGCAGAACGGACAGCCTCGTCTGCCCGGTGATTTCCAGTAATATCGCAGTGGCCTGACAGCCACTGGAGAATTATGTCATGTCCATTCAATGTGGAGTCGAACAGCTTGCGCATTTCTGCTACGAGTTGCTCGTTTGACCCGCGGCGTAGTGCAGCTTGCAGGCCTTGAACGGCTGCTTTAAAGCCGCTGAAAATTGTGCAGTCATCTGCAGGTTCCTGACTTACGAGCTGAGCAGCAGCCCGTAGGGCAGGCAGTTCCGCTCCAGTTGAAGAGGTGATATAGGTAGTCCTCACCTTTATTGAAATAGACCTGGCCGGCATCACCACAGACCCAGCAGAACTTGTTGAAGTCACTGAGACATCTGTGTAGACAATGAAGAAGAGAAACTGCAATGATATATGGAAGATTTATACCACCTTTAAGAAGAATACTGAAGTGACATTCCATGTAGTCTGCCATCCAGCACAAGGTTTCCTCGGCTTCGTTAGGTGGCTGACACATCGTTCCTAAATAGGTAAGCATTGGTGAATAGCGACTTCTAATCAATGCACTTCAAGGTGAGTGAAAGCTGTCGTTGTTTTAGCGTGTACGCTGTATTTGATAATGATTTCCACTGTACTGCCACAACTACAGCTATATTTACGCATGGCCATATAGCTAGGTGCTAAATTATCGCCATTTCATATCGTGGCTGAAAGGCCCGTTTTTGCTATCTTCAGTGTTCGATGAGAAAAACTTCGAGTTCAGCTTTTTAGTCACTGCGATTCTAACATTTAAATTCGCTAGCGTTAAGGAGGGAGGTGTATTGCTTACTCAAGTTTTTCTTTTCATGTGGTAGGTATTTTCTACGGCTAATTTGGATTCTTTGTCCTGTCCCTGGGAGGAGCTGGCTGTTAGGTTTTATCTTTTCTTAGATCACCCATTTTAATCTTTATCCTTGTTTCGCTTACAGCTGTCCCAAAGCTACTGTGGATGTCGCATAGTAGTGAAAAAATCCCTCGTACATATATTTCGGAAGTGTTCAATTTGTATTACTTTTTCAAGATTTCTATCCCTTCAAGGGGATCTAACTACTTGATAACGGTTCATGGTTTGTTGGCCTTTCTTTTCCCTAACTATGAATCCTTCCTTTACGCAAAGAATAATAGCTATAAGACATCCGACTGCTTCAGTGCCAAGGACCTTGCATTTACTTAAATTTTTTAACATACGAAAATTTAGATTCGACCTCGTACACGTATTATCTTGAATTAGAAAATGAGGTTGCAGTTTGTTCATGCTGCTATCTAAGCATCAAATTCTGTCTTCAACGCCAGCACCTCTCAATTCTACAGCGGTAATGTGTACAGTTTAGTCTGGATAGCTTTCATTGGTTCGTTAGCAATCTTCTCCTCTTTATTGGTCGCTTTAGGATCAATGACAATCTTTTGCACTCCCCACAACACATTTGAATGAGTAGAACTTGGATTAGATTCCACGTAACGGGCCAGCAAGAAGTACTTCAAATGCATGAGGTATCCATAAGTAATTATCGATCACATTTGCCCTGGGCAAGGCAACATCAACCGGAAGATTGCATTACTGCGAAGAAAATTGCCGAAACTGTTTACCTCGGAATAAAAAAAAACGAGTGGGTTGCCGTGTTCAATGCCGATGTAGGTTATATCACAGTGCTTATAGGCAGATGATGTCGTTACCATTGTGGTTCCTGGCACTCTTCTGAGTGGCGCGCAGCCGAATAATTCCAGTCAACCGAGCATCTCGTTACAGGCACTATCTCCAATAATTGTTGTAGCGCTGTTTGTCCAGCGGAACACACACCAGAAGGTAAAGAGCCGCAATGAAGAAAACGGAACGGTTACTTCGTATCATTCTAACATGCTCCCCGCAGGGAGGCGTCTGCAGCATGCAGACGTTGGTGAGTGGCGACACCACGGGGTTAACCCGAGCATCCGCAGGGACATCCCCGCACGGGGATGATGGTGAACAATGCGTCACCACGGACCCGAGCATCCGCGCTTAGCCGTGCGTGGCATCGCCGTGTCCGGGGAAAAGGGGATCCTGGTGGTTGAGCCGATGCCGAGCGTTTGGACCCTTAAGGCCCCTCGGCGGAGGCAACACACCACTTTGGCCCCAGCTTCCTGTAGACGGCACCTCCGGCCTGACCCGACCGGGGGAAATCGGCAGTCGCCTTTTCCTGTTCTCCTCTCCATCTTTCACTTTCCTATCTCCTTTCTTACAACTCTCCTGTATCCTCCTCTTTTCTTCGTTTTTTCCTCTTTTTCCTGGCGGCGAGGGTTAACCGTGTGTGACCAACTACCCTGAGTTGAGTCATATTAGGTTATAGTTAAGGTGTACAGCTGGCGTGGGCAGGACTTTCTTTCAAGTTCCTGTCGCGTCCCCTTGTTGGGCTCCATGGTGGGTGGCTGGCACCATGACCGAAAAACATCAATTTTTTATGGCTCCCCCCCTTTCCAAACCTGATCGCTCTCTTAAAAGAGTGCGGAACGAAGCAGAGTACTTTTTTTCCAAAAAGAAACCAACATTCGCCAAATTCCATGTCGTCCACAGTGAAGTGCAAGATAAACAGGCCAGAATTCTTTCCCCCATCATCTTATCGAAATGCTTAACAGAAGCTTTGGGCCCCGGCTACAAAGTATCAAAAATGGCCAGCGGCGATCTATTGCTGGAACTCCGAGATAATGTTCAAACTTCCAAACTCGCAAACATAGTGTGTATGGGGGAGACACCTGTCTCCATCACAGCACACCGATCCCTCAACACTGTCCGTGGCGTCATCTCCGAAAATGATTTTCTACATCTCACAGAAAAAGAAATGCTGGAAGGCCTTTCCGATCAAAACGTCATTGATGTGTACCGAATCAAAATCCGCAAGGACAACAAAGATGTAGATACCAAACACCTGGTCCTGACTTTCAACACATGCACATTGCCAGAAACCATCGACGTTGGATACCTCAAAGTAAATGTTAGACACTATATCCCTAACCCCCGAAGGTGCTTTAATTGTCAACGGTTTGGACACGGATCACAGAGTTGCCGAGGCCGCAAAACTTGCGCGAAATGCGCGTCAAAGGACCACCATTCTGAGGAATGTGACGCAGCTCTACGCTGCGCTAACTGTGAAGGCGACCATGCTGCGTACTCCAGGGCATGTCCGTCCTGGAAGAAGGAAAAGGAAATAATCACCATAAAAACAAAGGAGAATATATCATTTCGAGAAGCAAGAAAGCGATTCGCAGTCACGAACACTTTCTCTTTCAC
This sequence comes from Amblyomma mixtum, assembly GCF_055824585.1. Taxonomy (NCBI): domain Eukaryota; kingdom Metazoa; phylum Arthropoda; class Arachnida; order Ixodida; family Ixodidae; genus Amblyomma; species Amblyomma mixtum. The sequence goes on along the minus strand of NC_143012.1, from coordinate 210,732,894 downwards.
AGCGAAACCAAACTTCGCTGATGTGGTGCGCAGGGGCGTAGCACCACACAGCACTCCTGCACCTGCCGCGGCCACTTCCACCGCGCCTGTGGCAGTGCCACCCACGCCCCAGGCAGAGACAGCGAAAGCTGCTCTGCCAACCCCAAAGCAGGGAATGCCGGCCCATGGGCCAGCATCCCGCAGGACTTCCCCCCGTCGGGGGAGGCCTGAACCCCACACGCCCGCGGCTTCACCGCGGTCTTCCAGCATCTCTGACGAGGTGATGGATCTAACCCCCAGCCCGCCTGCTTTACAGCGGCGGAACAGCTCTCTTGAGCGGAAGAAGGACAGGGCCCTCATAATGGGCCCAGAAAATAAGTAAACACTTTATTGTCCCTACCCCAAACATAAACATGGCTTTTCTAGTTCAATGTAACTGTAGAGGATTGTTGAGAAATTACGATGACATAAAAAACATTTTAGGGTCAATGTCACCCGTAGCCTTATGTCTCCAGGAAACCAATCTAGGTCCACAACATATGAACATCCTGAAGCATTATAAAACTTTTAGACGAGATCGTGAGCAGGCAAATAGACTCTCGGGAGGCGTCGCGATTGTCGTACAAAGCGGCGTCCCTGCTCAAGAGATCAGACTCACAACAAAACTGGAGGCAGTTGCGGTCAGCATTGTCAGCTACAAAACTATAACTATCTGTTCTGTATATCTTCCTCCACATATAACATTAACAGTCCGTGACCTACAGGAACTCATCAATGAACTGCCAGAACCATATCTAGTAGTCGGGGATTTTAACGCTCACTCCCCTTTTTGGGGAAGTGAGCGCTATGACTCTAGGGGTCAAATAATCGAAGATTTTATCCTCACAAATAGTGTATGCCTTTTAAATACAGAAAAAGCCACATACTCCTCCCCTGCCTCAGGTAAAATGACCTGTCTAGATTTGTCTTTTAGTTCACCTTCTGTTTTTAACGATTTTAGCTGGGACGTTATTGACAACCCTTATGGCAGTGATCACCTCCCTGTACTAATCACTTTAACATCCACACCGGAAATAATCCCCACAAGAACACGGCGCTGGAAGCTTCACCTCGCCGACTGGTCGCTTTTTAGAGCAAATGCAAATTTAGAAAATATAGTTTTAGATAATCTCTCCATCGACCAGATAAACGAAAAGTTCACTAACTGTATCATAACTGCCGCACTCACAGCTATTCCTCAGTCGTCAGGAGTAGCGCGACAAAACCATAAAGTATGGTGGACAAAGGAATGTAAAGAAGCAAAAAAACAGCAAAATAGAGCGTGGGGTAAATTCCGCAGATATCCGACACATGAAAATCTCTTGAATTTTAAAAAGGCAAAAGCTAAAGCTCGGTACGTCCGTCGCAGTGCCGAGAAAGCTTCATGGCAAAATTATGTTTCATCTATCAACAGTCAGATCCCATCTAAAAAAATGTGGGAGCAGGTTCGAAAATTAAATGGCACCTTTTCACCATTCACAATTCCTTTTTTAACAACACCCGGCACACAAACAAGCATAGAGGAACAGGCAGACATATTAGGGGAACATTTTGCTGCAGTCTCAAGTTCATCTCACTATACACAGTCTTTCTTAAAATACAAAAACACAGCCGAAAAACAAAGACTTCCAACTAGTGGAGGGGCAAACCAAAAATATAACAGTGTGATTACCCTCCAAGAAATAAATACAGTACTGTCTGCTGGAAAAAAAACCGCTCCAGGACCCGACCAAATCCACTACGAAATGCTGGCCCATCTCTCTCAACCTGCCGTAGAAGCACTTTTAAGGTTCTTTAACACAGTTTGGATATCGGGAAAAATACCTGAAGCCTGGAAAAAAGCTATTATTGTGCCGCTTCTTAAACCTAGTAAACCCCCAACCTCTCCTAGCAGTTATAGACCCATAGCCCTGACCAGTTGTCTCGCCAAATCCTTCGAAAGTGTTCTAAATATACGACTAACCTTTGTTCTTCAATCCTGTGAACTTCTTGATATCCACCAGTGTGGTTTTAAAAAGGGATGCTCAACTACAGATCACCTAGTCCGTCTCGAAAATACAGTCAGAGAAGCTTTTATACACAAACAACACTGTCTTGCAGTCTTTTTTGATTTAGAAAAAGCATATGATACAACCTGGAGGTTCGGGATCCTCCAGGACTTAGCTGAACTTGGCATCCGTGGCAGAATGCTGAACTCCATTAAAGACTTTTTATCTAACCGTTCATTTAGTGTCCGTCTAGGCTCAACCCTTTCGAGGGATTTTATTCAGGAAAATGGAGTGCCTCAAGGATGTATTTTAAGCACAACTCTTTTTATTGTAAAAATGAATTCTCTTCACAAAATAATACCAAAGTCTGTTATGTATTCACTTTATGTGGACGACCTCCAGATAGCTTACACATCCTCCAACATATCAACATGTGAAAGACAAATACAGCTGACAATAAATAAACTGACAACATGGGCAGACAAAAACGGTTTCCGATTTTCACCACAGAAAACAGTGGCCATTCCGTTTTCACTCAAACGAGGCTTACAGGCAGACCCCACCCTACACCTGAACGAAATAGATTTACCCGTAAAAAATGAACATAAATTTCTAGGCATAACATTTGACAGGAAACTCACTTTCCTGCCTCATATTAACGCGTTAAAAAAGAAAACTTCCCGATCACTAAACATACTCAAAGTCCTTTCGCATAACCACTGGGGTTCTGACAGAGCAAGCCTTCTAAAAATTTATCGTTCCGTGGTACGATCCTCATTAGACTATGGTAGTATAATATATGGTTCAGCAAGACCCTCGTACTTGAAGCGACTTGACACAGTGCACAATTTAGGTTTACGTCTTTCAACTGGTGCTTATAGGACGTCGCCTATAACCAGTCTTTATGTTGAATGTAATGAACCATCACTTACAGACAGACAAATCATGCTCACATGCTCATACATTCTAAAAATCCGTTCCCTACCGAAACATATCTGTTACGAAATAGTTACAAAGTGTCCATCCAGAACACTTTTTAATAACAAACCACAAACTACCAGGCCACTCCTCCTGCGTTTTGAAGAGATGTGCGAGAGTCTCGGGGTACTAAACACGTTGCCTAACATTGCGCTCAGAGGAGAGCCACTACCTCCATGGTACAACTTTCCTACAATATGCGACTTCACTCTTACACAGTTTCACAAAACGCAAACCCCACAACAACATATAGTACAAGAATTTCTCGCACTCGAGGTAAAATACAATGGTTTTACGGACTTTTATACGGACGGTTCAAAAACAGATGCCTACGTAGGAAGTGCAGTAGTACGGGGTCATGAGAAAGAAATAATCAGACTTCCACAGTGTGCATCAATTTTCACAGCCGAATGTTATGCTGTAGGCTTAGCCGTAAAAAAAGTATTAAATGAAAACCTCAGAAACAGTATAATTTACACAGACTCTCTTAGTTTACTTACAGCTCTCCATTCTAGAAATGCAATTACTCCGATCCTCGGTGACATCATACACAACATAGCAAAAGCCATAGCTCAAGGAAAAAACATAAGACTTTGTTGGGTGCCGAGTCACGTCGGAATTAAAGGCAACGAGAGAGCAGACCTCTGCGCTGCGCAGGCTCGTAGCAAGCAAATAACGAAAGTAGATATTCCCTTTAAAGATTGCATGAACTCGGTACTTTGTGAAATAAAGAAAAAATGGCAGTCTGCCTGGGACAATGAAGCCAACAACAAACTACACTTCATAAAACCAGTTTTAAGAGAATGGAAATCCTGCACCCACCAAGAACGCTTCAAAGAAGTCATTCTTTGTCGTCTTCGCATAGGACACACTCACCTGACACACAATTTCCTACTGACAAAAAAAGATCAACCTATTTGCGAGGAATGCGGAGTTGAAGTTACGATTAACCACATTTTATTCTCTTGTACGAAATTGGAAAAAATAAGGAAAAAGTACTTTACTCAATTTTATAACGAATACATCCCTTTTCACCCTAAACTGCTTTTAGGAGATAATGCAATTGTTGATATATCACATGTTTTTAGCTTTCTTAAAGAATCAGGATTTCTTAAGTGTCTCTAAATGTGTTTTACCCACTGGTCTGTTTTAATTCTAATGCACCTCGGCCACTTTCTCACTCCCGAGAAGACGGCTGAGGTCCCTATTCCATTGGTTGGGGACCTCGAGATCCTTGCACAGCCAAGGATGGCTGCTGAGGTGTCCAACCCTCTTTAAAGCTTCGACCATAAGTCACTTCTAAACTTTTGTCTTACATTTATACTAGGTTGCATGAATTAACTTTTTAGGCCCTTTACACCACCGTTCATTTAGTCTTTTGTATAACATCCTATATAAAACAATTTTCTTTACCCCGAGCTTGGCGCATGATAGCCTTAGTTTCTTATGCGCCATTAAACACAACACAACACACATTCTAACATGCCGCCGCGCTCTTTCTCTGAAGCTTCAGAGCCCATCGAATCCGACGTGTGACCAATAAAGTGCGCACGAGCGTGCTTCTGAGCCATGCGACGTGTGGCGATGAGTTCTTTTGGTAACATGGGGTGATAATCAGACATTGCTTGTCTCGCAGCCGTATTTTACGTGGGTTGGCTAAAGGCATATTTTGCCCGTTGCACTATCTTCTTATCCTGCGCAATTCAGTACAGGTTAGTTTTCCTTAAACAACTGAGGTGTGAGCTAGACGGTTATGCATGCTGAAACGATGAAAACTCGTAGCAAGATTGGCTAAACATAGCGATAAGAAACATTAAGTACACCTTAGCGCATTCGGTGTCATTAATTTTTCTTTTTGCTTTTCTGTCATCGCGCTGCTGTTACATGCTGCTGTGTGTGTTTCCCACAAGACATCTACAACCCGGGGAGAGTAGCAGTATTCCTGGCGTTATTTTCAGCACCCGGTCAGATTCCGCATGCGCCGGCATACCTACCATTTGACATCAAATCCTTTTTCGCGCGAGCCCACAAACTCTGCCATGCGGTATACTTGCTCCGCGGCCATTTGTAAATTTATGCAGTAGAGTGCTGCTTACGCGCCGTCTCATTCTAAACTCAACTACCAACTGCTGTCCAGAAGTGACAAATGACCTTTTCTCTCGTCCAATACGAAACCGCTTCATTATGGCAGCCCTCTTACAGTAGAACGTTTGGAAAGAGGGCAGAGTGTGCGTCGTGGATATATTAGAATTCAGAAATGCCGCTTATAACCTTTTCTTCATTTCGAAACAGGAATGTTGGAAAGAAATCGCGTGGAATTAAGGCAGGCGGAGGTGCCGTAGTGTCCAAAGCGGGGTCAGCGTGCTTGTATTACATCGGAACTGACGCTTCAGAAGTGTGTGCAGTGGAAGGTCAGAGACAGAGAACCAAATGCAGGATGCGAAGCAATGTCAAGGCAATTCTATTTCCCATAGAAGAAGCCTAGTTTTCTTTGACCGAGGTTTTTTTTTTTCCAGTTCTTTACGGCATCTGAAAATTTCATATTTGATCACTGTGGCTTCCCCCGATGAATGCTCGAAATGTGTTACATATTCCCTTGCACACTTACAATCTTTCTCTAAAGTGAGAAGTAAGAACAAAATTCGACAAAACAGCGCCACTGTATTTCTCCAGCCACCATATGCTTTCACTACAACGTTTCAATTCTCGAGGCGCTCATTTGCCAGGATTGAATTTTGTCGCGAGCGTAATGATGCTGTTCCCCCCAATGCGCATGTCGGAATGGCCCCGTTGGGGAAGCACCGGCACGTTAGAGAGCTGATTACACGACCAAAGAGACTCTGCTTCTTTTACAGAAGTCGAGCCAGGCCTGCTACAGTGTATGACGACATCGAAAAGACGACGACCATTTAAAAGCCTTTATTTTGTCGCCCACATTTTCTTTTGGTCATTGCTGCGGTGAGCAACTCTTCGTTCCTTTCAAGGACGGAACTGCGCGAAAACGTGGCAGGTGTTCATAAGAGGTTTTTGGTGAAGAGTTCTCGGGGCAACGGATTGCGGCTATAGCGTAAGTATTGGATAAAACTGAGCTTATAATAACAATATGCGTCGCCAAGCGTGCAGGCCAGGTTTCAGCTGATATTGCGCTTCAGTACTTTCTTAGAGAACATAGAAAGCTGCTTCTTCTGCATGTCAGTGCTCAGAAATGTAATATTTTGTTCCGTCCTGATTGTTATCGCAATGTCTTACCCATGCAACGGAATAAGCAGATTCCGTTGCATGGGTAATATTCCGTTGCTTAGATAATAGCTCACTCGAGCTAGTCACCACGTATAAGTACTTAGGACTTCACCTTCATTCAGACTTAGCATGGAACCACCATATTAACCTTATGCTTGCATCTGCTAATCGGTCATTAGGTCTTTTAAAACATAACCTAAAGCATGCTCCTCCTCACCTCCGTGCTCATGCCTATACCACTCTAATTCGACCTAAAATTGAATATGCCTCGGCTATTTGGGACCCTTACCAATCTTACCTAATAAATAACATTGAATCATTGCAGAACCGCGCCGTTCGTTTTATTTACTCCGATTATTCACGTAACACCAGCGTCACAGCCTTAAAGAAACGCGCAGGTCTCCAGGATTTATGTCTCCGCCGTAAAATTGCACGACTGTCACTTTTTCATAAACTTTATCACCATCCATCACTTCATAACGACTTTTTTTCTTTGCCTACTTCGATTTTTGACCGCCGCGATCATCCCTTTAAAGTTAGACGCTTCACGTGCAGGACATTTATCTATGCGCATTCATTCTTACCACGCACAATATCTGACTGGAACACTCTGCCTTCACATATCGCAACCACCACTGATCCTGATAAATATTTTAAACTTATATCTTCAATAACTACTGCTTAACTCTTCGCATACATTGTTATTTTCTTTGTTCATGGCTTCCTTTTTTGCAGGGTTTGTTACTAAAAAGATTCATTGTATTAGTGTTCTGTTTGTATAATTTTAATAATGCAGTAATCTTCGTTCTTTGCCGCGCTGCCATTCTTTTGATTCTTTTGCTTACTTATATGTCATGCAAAGTGTCTTATTTGTGCCTTTGATTGATTCTTTTGCTTACTTATTTCATACAGTGTGTCTTATTTGTGCTTTTGTTGTTTGTTTTATATTTGTGTTTTTTTTTTATTCTGTTCAATTGCCTGTGCCCCCCCCCCCTATGTAATACCCTCTCGAGGGCCTTTAGGGGTATTCTGTATAAATAAATAAATAAATAAAAAGTGAGCGGCATAAAAGTAAACAACATCGAAGTTCTTTCTGTGATGAGATTCAGCACATTTTTTGGGGGAACAGTGGACAGAAAATAGCTGAGGACAAGACATGGCTACAGTGACAATGGACTGTCAAAGATTCAACAATTCACTAACCACCATTACTGAACTAGCACCCGGATCACTTTAATCTAGCACAAGCATTCTTAAGTACGTGCCATTCTCAAATGCTCATCCGTTTCAGCGATAACCGGGCTTCCTTAGTATCTGCTTCATTTTACGAAGCTCACGGAAATGTCCACACTGGTCGCTATACATGGCGCAAGCAGTAGACTCAAGAGTGTTATGCACAGTTCACTTAAGCGAATACGAGGCGAATCAATCAATTGAACAATTATATTTTTCAGCAAAATTGAATGTATTTGAAATAAATAAAGCGCAAAAACCAAATATATTGAGGATTAATTGCAAACCGTATTCTTATCTTCGGTGGGTGTAGAGTTCGAGAAAGAAGAGCGTTTTCTTGAGACCGGCATTTCTTGCGAAGAAACAAATGGCCCACAAATCGAATTACTTTCGCGTCATTTTGCAGCTCCTACAGACTGAGAATGAACCTAGTCGTCACTCGCAGTTTCAGTGGCATACAAAGAAGTAATATTGACACTCATTACTTCCAATGCTTCTGAAGGGAAACAAGCTATTTGCACTCTCTTCCTAAACAGTTTAATTCACTAAGTAGATGAGAGCGAGATCAGGAGACTTGGATTTCTGATCGCTGTTCCCAGATACAGGAGCGGAGAGTTAATATAGTGTACTTGAGGGGCGACCAGGCTCAGAGCTTAGTACAGGAAAAAGGCGCGGCATGAAAGAAGGCGCATCGGACCACGTTTAAAGTGGAAGTGTAAGCAAGGTTAGCCTAATGAGCAGCGTGTCCTTGCGCACCAACGATGGTTTATCCAGACACTCCACGGCTGGTATTTGTGGTATTCGCTGACGCCAACCTCGAAGCCCTTCGGATGCGCACCACCGAAAGCATCCCATATTGAAGGCAATTGTCAGTGCGAAAGCAATCATACGATCCTTGTGCATCTTGCATAGTGCTTGCGCATCTTCATATTCCATCGTTTGTTGGTATAGAAACTGTGACGCCAAGCGGCAAGAATTTGGCCCGGGCCACCCCCGAATTTTCATCTTGGCTGATCTGGGCCAAACGATCTCCAACCATAACTGGGCGTACCCGACACGATGGCGACCTCGGAATTAGCCACGTGTCGTTGGCAAAAATTGGCTCGGCCCAGCCACGAAATTTGACCAAAGCCGATTTGGACCAAAATCGATTTCGAAACATACCTGAATGAAATGGCCGTGCCCGACACATTGGGGACCTCCAAATTTGGCCTGGGTGATCCCGAAATTTGACCTTAGAGGATATGAAGCAAAATTGGCGTCCAAGCATAACTGAGCCTGCTCGACACGATGGCGACCTTCAAATTAGGCCCTGGCCGTTGCATAACTTGGCCCGCGCCCACCTCCGAAATTTGACCTTGGCTGATTTGTACGAAAAATGATGTCCAACCATAACTGGCCATGCCCGACACAGTAACAACGTCCAAATCTGTCCCGGTCATTTCACAAAATTTTGACCGGGTCAGCTCCGAAAAAGTTCACAGCTTTAAGATTTGCGCCATCTGGTAGCTATGGTGTTACTTGTGGCGTCACCATTTACGTCACTGCGCTTTCGCACGTCGCATATTGCTTTAAGCGGACTGAAACTCCGGCCATTTTTTTGCTTCCGGTATACGGACCCTGCGGCTTACTCCTTTTCCCCTACCGGCTTCTTAACACTCCAACTGCCATGAGCTTTTTCTGCTGCTGTTTCCTCTGCCGCGGCAAACAAAGAAGCCCTAGGAGCGCGTTCATCAACGATGTTCCCTTGGAGAAGCAGGTGAAAAATCGGAGAGTGGCTCCAATCCCTCTGATGGAAGACCACGAAGAAAAAGGGCTAAGAAACGACTTCCCTAAAAGCCTACCCATTGGGTTAGCCAGGTTTTGAAAAGATGTGCACTAAATTCTTCTCTTCTTTAGGGGCGCTTCACGCAACCAGGGTTGACAGTTTGTAGGCTCAGTTTCAGAGCTCGTTGATAGGCGCGCCGTATGTGGCAGAGCTGGGTTGTCCAGAGAAAATGCACGCGATTAACAATTATCATTAGTATCGGGCATACCCTGCTTCAGCGCCTGTACACTGATTTTCGCGAGCTCATCATGCGTATACTGTGGTAATCTTTACTGAATTTAAGATGTCTTGCACAATAGGAGATTTGAATTTATTTGGCAGAGAACGACAATTCGAGAATACCGTTAGATCTAGCGATATATGCTCGTCCTGCTCAAGAGGCTACGATGCTGACGGCGCGAAATCAGGAAGTCTTGCATGGACGAATGTATAGCTAGCTGTCCGTCCTTGCATGACAAATCGCGCATATCACAACAGTTTATTGTGCCATAGTTTTACGAGTTGTAACACAGCCACGTCAACACATATAAGGAATACGGTTGTAACCAGGGCTGCAGCATCCATGAGACGCCAAGTTCGGCACATAAGGAGTGAACGCACGGTGGAGTCGCAGTATTGGTGCGAAAGCACCTTTACGATCATCAGAGCTGAGCAAAAATTTTTCTTGTGCTTCCTGCATCTTGCTTGGTCGTCCTACTTTGCATCGACCATTGCGATATCAACTCAATGGTTACGCTTCACGGCTGCTTACCCGAAAGACGCTGGTTTGAGGCATGATTTGTTTGATTTATTTTCGCTTCTTTACTTCACTGGGCAAAAAACAAGAAACATCTCAAGACACTTGACAAAGGAGATAAGATACTTAGCAGATGGAGAAAATTTCCGTAGCTATTTCGCATTCTAAATTGTGTGTTCAAAACTTGTCAATATGCCATCAGCAGCAATGCCATAGGCATGCCGATCTCTTTGTTATTCTTTAATGCTTATGGTGTTTTAGTTGGTGCATGTTCTGTGCAAAAAAAGGTGAGATGGAGGTGGCTGCGGTGAATTTTTTTCTATAAAAAGAATGAAAGGTGAGAGAAACCAACGTCTGCTTAGCATAAAGCCTCTAATACTCTGGTCATAACGCATACATAGCCTAGAAGAAAAAAAAGAAAACGAAAGGGTATTCAAGTGGAATCAGGTGTAATAGAGGAAAAAAAAGTTTCGCGAACTAGTATGAAATCTAAGCGGAAAGATAGGAGTCTTGTCTTGGCAAATGAAGCCCATTAACAAGGACAAAAGCCAAAAATGCGTCATCAACGATGTTGCGTTACATACGCCTGCACAACAAAGCATCAAGTCTCACAAACACCTGCTCAGGAGACCATCTTGCGATAAAAGAACGCTGAGCCACGCACGTTGTCTCTATTTTCAACTTCGCGTTAAGAAGCGAAAAGTATGTCCTGTGCAACGTAAGGGTTCTTGTGTTCGCCGTTTCAAGGTTTTCGGAGTAACGCTACGCTGCAGTATAGCCCATAAGAGCCTCACGTCGTTGTGCTCAGATTTCTCAGTTTAGTGCATCGCATGCTCCCGACCACTCACTCCTGATTTCCCGACGGCAAACAACATGGGGCCTGCAGGAAGCGGATGTAGAAAACCCATAGAGAAACAGAGTCCACAGCAAGCAGAGGCCACCTCTAAAGGAGAGAAGAAGGCACAGGCAACTGTTGTCTAGACCTCTGTCAAATAAACACTTTGTTTGTACATTCCTGAGTTGATAGCTTAGAAGACACATTCAAGAGCAGTCAAAGTTCATCTTGGCGATCGTACAGATTCGCTTCTACTAATCCTGACGTCGTATTAAGCGATGTGCAAGCATTTTTACCGTTGTTAAAATCGGCATAGACCAATTCGCTCCTTGTGGTTTAAGAAATAATAATTTACAAATAGAAATGAAAATGGCGATTTTTAAAAAGCAGTGCAAATTTAGTTTTATTACTTTATCCTGAAAGCTGCAGCATTCATGTTGTTTGGCACCAAAGAAAATCCCCTCAAGTAAGTCTATCTTTATGCACGAAGTCGGTTTCTTAATCGCCAAGGCGTATTGCCTCTGATTAATCTCATCACTCACTTGTTTTCAAAACGTGTGGCCACGCGGGCTTGGTGTACGATCAGTAATCGTTTTCTTAAAATGTGCACAACTGGGCTCCTTTCAGCACTCCTGCTCTTCCAGACGCCCTAGGGTTCGCCACACGCCCGAAAGAAGACGCCATTTGACCCTTAGTTAGTAAGTCAAAGAACGAACTGAGAGCACGTACTGTTGGTACAAAAATTGGAGAGAAAATGAAAGAAAATATTCAACTGGATGGAGTCTGAAACCACCTCGGTTCAGAGAGGATAATCTTACCATCCATCTGCCCTAGTGAGGGCGAGTGCCGCTATTTATGGGCCATTCACACTAGTGGTGGAATTGAATTTCAGGCAAGTACTGCACGGCTTTATGACTGTGTCTACGCATGCCACAGAATATTCACTATCCGGTGATGACATTAAGCCTGCATCCAGGGAAGGAAAATCATATGAATAGACGTGAAGGGAGCCCAGGCAGTTGAAATTGTACCAGAGTGCTACTGTACGCCGAGTATCATAGCCAAATGCGTGCTTTTGAGCGCAAAATTTGTTATTCATTACAGATCAACAAGATTAGCCACTATTAACATTTACAAATAATGACGCAATTATTTGACTGAAGACACTGAGTACGTGTGGTTGAAAAAGAATATATTGCCACGTATCATTGTAGTGTTTGTTCGTTCGCGCTCGGGGCTGCAGGAAAGGGTTGTTATCACTTTTGTTCGTGGCGCGAGAAGCGACCAGACTAATCTCGATTGATCGCAGCCATGAAGGGCTGCATCTAGGTTTTTCTAGATTACTGTAGATGATCTTGTCCTGTTATCTGGAAGTTTCCTTGCCGCCTTTAAATTGAGCGATGCCGCGAGCGGCGGACATTCGTAGTTCGACGATTGACGAGCACGCTTGTTGCTTACGCCGCCGCCGAGTGATTCAGTTCTTTTGCGGGCGCAAGTCAGCCCAAATAAAGAGCTTCGTTTGCAAGGCTTGTTGCTGTTTTCCTGACTGCTGGATTGCCGTCACTACAACGTGACATCTGGTGGAGGTGCTGGGTAGCCTCCCATGTTCCGGACACCCCCTACAAGTCGAGACGCCAGCCCTTTGAGTCATCTACCGCAGGACCTGAGTCCAGTGCACCGCGCAAGCCGACGCCTGCAAGGGGACGAACCTGAGTTCGGGATTCTGCCGGACCCTACCCGGAAGCGAAAGCCAGCAGCAACAACTACCATGAGCTTGCCCCAGACGATGACTCCAATCATTCTTCAGCAGCCCCGGGTGCCACCAACCTTCGACGCTTCGCCTGGCGCCGACCCCGAGGAATGGCTGGAGCAGTTCGACCGTGTGGCTGTCTTCAACAACTGGGACGACGCCATGAAATTTAGGTACGTCTTCTTCGCCCTGGAGGGACCAGCAAGAGTGTGGTTCGAGAATGAGGAAGCCAGCCTTGCCAACTGGGAAACCTTCAAGGAACAGCTTCTGAAGACCTTCACAAACGTCGTGCGAAAGGAGAGAGCCCAGCAGCTGCTACAGTCTCGCATACAACACCCAAACGAGACCGTTGCAGTGTATACTGAGGAGATGAAGCGTCTCTTCCGGCGTGCCGACATGAACATGAAGGAAGAAGAGAAGGTGAAGTTTCTTATGCGAGGAGTTAAAGAGCAACTATTTGCCGGCCTCGTTCGCAACCCACCGAAAATCGTCGCTGAATTCGTAGAAGAGGCATCCACAATGGAGAAAACTCTCGACGCCCGAGCCCGCCAGTATGACCGCCAGCAGCGCTTTTTGTCAGCAAGCTGCATGGACACCGCTAACAATGATAACCTGCGGGAGGTTATACGTGAAGTTGTGCGAGAGGAGCTCCGACGGTTGCTGCCAACGGGAACGCAGCCGCAACTTTCATCGCTCACTGACGTCATCCGGGACGAGGTTCAACAGGCCTTGGGTGTGACGCCGACACCCACGCAGCCTCTGCAGCCCCCAGCCATGACTTACGCCGCAGCTGTGCGCCGTCCTGCACCTCGACGACGGGACCCAAGCCCCTATCGCCCTCAGCCAGCTGCGTTGGACCGCCGCCCACTCGCCCCAACCCGCCCGTCCTACGAGCGACGCGCGCAGCCGAGGAAATGCGACGAGTGAACTCCCGACCAGCGCCGCCCACTATGCTTCCACTGTGGCGAAGCCGGTCACGTCCTCCGGCACTGCCCATACAGAAGACTGGGCATCCGAGGGTTCTCTTACGACGCTCCACGACCTCGACCCGGCCAGCGACCAGCCGAAATCGAGGAGTTTTTACGTCGGGAAGAATACTCATCGCCGAGCCGCCTATCACGTTCCCCGTCGCCATCGTCCCCGCGCTTTGTTTCTCCTAGCCGAGGTTACGCCGTGCGTGGACGCTCCCCCAGCCCACGAAGGTTAAACTAAATAAAGCAGCCTCTGGAGGTGAGGTTGCTTCTAAGCGCAATGACAAAGATCCTCCATCGACGAGTACTCAAGACCATGCCTCAACTACGACGACAACACCGACGACGACAACACCGACGACGACAACACCGACGACGACAACACCGACGACGACAACACCGACGACGACAACACCGACGACGACAACGCCGACGACGACGACACCGACGACGACGCGGCCAGACTTGAAGCTTTTACCGCTGCCCAGTGAAGTAACGTCGCAGTACGCCCACCGCAGCCTCACTACTCGACGAAGCCGAGATCGGACACCGAAGACAACGTGCAATACCAGAACGCGAACAAGTGACCTTGAAGTTACGGTCGACGGTCACGCGGTTACTGCCTTGGTGGACACAGGAGCTGACTACTCTGTCATGAGTGGCCCACTCGCTGTCCGACTCAGGAAGGTGACAACAACCTGGGATGGCCCGCTGATCCGCACCGCAGGTGGCAACCTGATTACGCCGTCAGGACGCTGCACCGCGAGAGTTACTGTAAATGGGAGAACCTATGCGACATTCTTCCTGATCCTACAGCAATGCTCGAGAGACGTGATTTTGGGAATGGACTTCCTGAACGAACATCGGGCGATCATCGACCTTCGATCTAAATCGATCAAGCTTTCCACGGAAAAAGCCATACCTGTTGCGACGAGCGCGACTCATCACGCTGCCTTAAACGTCCTCGATGAAGCATTGAGCGTGCCGCCCCGATCAAGTGTTCTCGTCGGCATAGGTACTGGAGACATCGAAAATGCCGAAGGTGTTATCGAGGGGAACACCCAGTTACTCCTGGATCGAGGATTGGGCGTCGCGAGGGGAGTCGCCGAAATCCGAAATGGCCGAGCCCAGGTGTTGCTAACCAACTTCACCGAAGAATACCGGCATCTAAACAAAGGTACGACGATCGCTTTCCTCGACGAGCTGGCAGACATCAGAGACGTATTTGCCCTACCCGACCAACCTGCAGAACTATCTGAACAAGGCCATCAACCCACGTTCGACATCAACCCAGCATTACCCCGGAGCAGACAAGACCAAATACGCAGTCTTCTTCAAAGGTACACCGATTGCTTCTCATCAGCATCGAATGTGCGACGAACCCGGCTTGCCAAGCACCGCATTGTCACAGACGAACACGCACGACCACTGCGACAGAGCCCCTACCGCGTATCGCCGTTAGAACGCCAAGCTATCCGCAAGCAAGTTGAGGAAATGCTTCGTGACGACGTCATCCAGCCATCGAGGAGCCCCTGGGCAGCACCGGTCGTCCTAGTGAAAAAGAAAGACGGCACCCTTCGCTTTTGCGTCGATTACCGCCGCCTGAACAACATTACGAAGAAGGATGTCTACCCCCTCCCCCGCATCGACGATACACTGGACCGGCTGTGCAACGCTAAGTACTTCTCATCGATGGACCTGAAGAGCGGCTACTGGCAAATTGAAGTCGACGAAAGAGATCGCGAGAAGACTGCGTTCATCACGCCAGACGGACTCTTCGAGTTCAAGGTGATGCCATTCGGCCTCTGCTCTGCCCCAGCGACGTTCCAGCGAGTAATGGATACGGTGCTCGCAGGCTTGAAATGGCAGATTTGCCTAGTCTACTTAGATGACGTTGTTGTCTTCTCCTCAAGCTTTGAAGACCACCTCAGAAGGCTTCGGATAGTGCTGGAAACGATCAAGTCTTCAGGCCTGACACTGAAACGAGAGAAGTGCCACTTCGCTTACGAGGAGCTGCTGTTCCTTGGTCACGTCGTACGCAAGGATGGAGTTCGCCCAGACCCCAAGAAGACGGCTGCGATCGCAGAGTTTCCACAGCCTAATGACAAGAAGGCTATACGCAGATTCCTTGGATTATGCGCTTATTACCGGCGATTCGTCAAGAACTTTTCGCGCATCGCTGAACCTTTGACCCAACTTACCAAGGCTGACGTGCCTTTTAAATGGGAAAGGCCACAAGAGGAAGCTTTCAACGAACTGAAGCGCCGCTTACAGTCCCCTCCTGTGCTCGGGCACTTTGATGAAAACGCCGAAACCGAAGTTCATACCGATGCAAGCAGTGTGGGCTTAGGAGCGGTCCTCGTTCAGAAAAATGGCAGACAGGAGAAGGTTATCGCGTACGCTAGCCGTTCACTGTCGAAAGCCGAGGCCAACTACTCGACCACTGAGAAAGAATGTCTCGCCATTATTTGGGCCACGTCGAAATTTCGCCCCTACCTGTACGGACGACCATTCAAGGTTGTGAGCGATCACCATGCTCTGTGCTGGCTAGCCAATCTGAAAGATCCTTCCGGCCGCCTTGCTCGTTGGAGCCTGCGCCTTCAAGAATTCGACATAACTGTAGTCTACAAATCTGGCCGCAAGCATTCCGACGCAGACTGCTTGTCGCGAGCCCCCGTCGACGCAGCACCGGAAGAGGAAGACGACGACGCTTTCTTAGGACCGGTAAGCGCGAGCAGTTTCGCGCAGCAGCAGCGCTCGGATCCTGAGTTGCAAAGCCTGGTTGATTATCTGCAAGGCAAGACCGCATCGCCTCCCCGAGGGTTCAAGCGCCAACTGTCGTCCTTCGTCCTTCACAATAATGTCCTTCTGAAGAAGAACTTCGCGCCCAACAGGACAGTGCATCTTCTTGTCGTGCCCAAAAATCTCAGGCAAGAAATTATGCAGGCATGTCATGATGAGCCGACTGCAGGGCATCTCGGGATTGCTCGCACGTTGCACCGCATCCAGGAGAAGTACTATTGGCCGCGGCTAGCTACCGACGTTTCGCATTACGTGAAAACGTGCCGTGAGTGTCAACGACGCAAAACGCCTCCGACTAGACCAGCCGGACTCCTGAACCCCATACCACCGCCAACTAAGCCCTTTCAGCAAATCGGGATGGACCTACTCGGCCCCTTTCCTACTTCATCATCAGGTAACAAGTGGATCATCGTGGCCACCGACTACATGACCCGCTACGCCGAAGCAAAAGCGTTGCCTAGTGGTACCGCAACAGAAGTTGCAAAATTTTTTGTTGAACAAATTCTCCTCCGACACGGCGCACCCGAAGTACTCATCACAGACAGAGGAACAGCATTTACAGCGGAACTGACGCAAGCCATTTTAAAGTACAGCCAGACAAGTCATCGGAGGACAACTGCCTATCATCCGCAAACCAACGGACTCACAGAGCGTCTGAACAAGACCATCGCAGACATGCTCTCCATGTTCATCGACGCCGAACACAAGACGTGGGACTCTATTCTGCCCTACGTGATCTTCGCCTATAATACTGCCACCCAGGAGACAACCAGGTTTACTCCATTCCAGCTGGTATACGGCAGGAAGCCCACAACAACACTCGACGCAATGCTCCCGCACGTTTCGGACAAAGACAACCTCGACGTCGCCGCCTGCCTTCATCGCGCCGAGGAAGCCCGAAGACTTGCACGGCTTCGCATTCAAGACCAGCAGCACACCGACGCCCGACGCTACAATCTGCGCCGACGAGACACGCATTACAAGCCAGGTGATCGGGTTTGGATATGGACGCCAGTTCGCCGCCGCGGATTGAGCGAAAAGTTGCTGCGACGCTACTTTGGCCCGTACAGGGTTCTCCGTCGCATCGGTGACCTCGACTATGAAGTCATCCCCGACGGCGCGACAGCATCTCAGCGACGCCGCCCACGCCCGGAAGTCGTACATGTCGTACGCCTGAAGCCATATTATGAACGCTGAAGGACTCGAAGTTTCATTCTCCGTGTTTATTTTCATTTTAAAGCATCGAGACGATGCTTCTTTGGAAGGGGGGTAATGCCACGTATCATTGTAGTGTTTGTTCGTTCGCGCTCGGGGCTGCAGGAAAGGGTTGTTATCACTTTTGTTCGTGGCGCGAGAAGCGACCAGACTAATCTCGATTGATCGCAGCCATGAAGGGCTGCATCTAGGTTTTTCTAGATTACTGTAGATGATCTTGTCCTGTTATCTGGAAGTTTCCTTGCAGCCTTTAAATTGAGCGATGCCGCGAGCGGCGGACATTCGTAGTTCGACGATTGACGAGCACGCTTGTTGCTTACGCCGCCGCCGAGTGATTCAGTTCTTTTGCGGGCGCAAGTCAGCCCAAATAAAGAGCTTCGTTTGCAAGGCTTGTTGCTGTTTTCCTGACTGCTGGATTGCCGTCACTACAACGTGACAATATTGTGCGCGTTCTAAAAATTGCCGACGATTGCGATACTTCGTAATGGGAAAGTTGAGTGCAGCTCATCAGCTGTTTCAGCTTTTCGATAGAGTGAGGCAAATAATTCTAGCAAGACATGTGTGTACAATTGCAGACAACGTGTTATTTTTCACACATATCCCTTCTTCAAGAAACACTCCATTAACAGATCTTGATTGTCATGAAGGAAGATTTGTGCTCGGTGAAATTAATATATGCTCGACTTCCACCCATTCTTGGTTCTCAAAGACAAGGTCTACAAGTTTTGTTGCGAAAACAACACTCCGACAGCCAAAGCGAGACCTCAGGTGGCCGCCGTAGCTACGTCGACCTTGTTTCAATTGGTGAAAATGGTCGTGACGTCACAGTGCGTGAATTTAGAACAGGGCCAATTGTACTTTGGCGAGTAGCCATGCAACCAATTAAAGGGATCGGATTGTGATGATTCAAGTGGGGCTGAGTTTATTTAATTGATTAATTAACCAATTATCCTAATTAACCTTTATAGTCAGACCAGATGAATAAATAAAACCGAGTAGGGAATAGGGAGTTGGGGAACGGAACCACGGTCTCCGGAGTGCGAGACGAGCACGCTAACCACTCCGCCATGCCAGCTCGATGGTTTGGAACGAAGGCACGTTTAGTGAATAGGGTGTCTTCGTTCACTTCCAGCTTCGTCTCTTCCCGTTACGGTGAGGTTCAGGTGTCCACCGAGATATGCGAGACATACATTTCCTTTCCTCAAAAACCATTTTACCGACGAGCAAGGCGTAGAGCCTAACGAGCGATGGCATTCTGTGGACTCTTTGGCAGCGTGCAAGAAGCTGTCTCGTTCCAATCTTGGCGAAGCTTAAAATCTTAACCACACATCTGCGACACAAGCAGCAACACTGCGCTTATGGTCAACAAAGTACCCCCCTGAATTTTTGAAGCGAAAAGCTTCTCTAAGAGGGTTGAAGCCCAGCTTTGCGTATGCCGTATGCCGCGACCGAGTGACGTCACGCGCAGCGAAAGTGGCGACGCAGCCGCGCGCTGCTGCGCATGAGCGGTGCCTTCTCACCGCCGGTACTACGGCGTGCGCTCCTCTCCTCCCTGCCGTTTGACCTTTCGTTGCAGCCGCCTGTTTCCCGCGTCGCAGCTAGCAACCCTCCTCTCTGCGCATTCTTGCGGGCAGTTTTAACCGCGCCGATTTCCGTCTCCTCCTCCGCCTTCGTACAGGCAGTCTGTGGACGGCGGAACACCTCCACCGTTATCGTGCTGCTCCCAGTGTATTGTGCGCGAACTGCGACAGCCATGACGTCAAACCAAGCATAACTGAAGCTTTTCGCTTGTATATCCAGGCTTAACTAGTGCTAAGCCACTGCCTAATTTCTTATAGTGATGCGGCAGTCGAAGAGGCCCGTGTAATGTGCGATGTCAGTGCACGTTAAAGAACCCCAGGTGGTCGAAATTTCCAGAGCCCTTCACTACGGCGTCTCACATAGCCTGAGTCGGTTTGGGACGTTAAACCCCATAAACCAAACCAAACCTTTTTATTGCGCAAGCAATACTACGCTCATGAACAGGCTTTCGCGTAGCAGCGGCCGGTAGCAACGTTTGACCTTTAGAATGACGTCTGACGTCATATCAGGGTGAAAGATGGGCTACCAAGTCTAGTCATCGCGCAGCGGCAGCTGGTAGCCACGCGTGACATTTAGAATGACCTCTGACATCATGCCGTGCCTAGTGACGTCATAGCGTGACGTCCTGCCAGGGTGAGAGATGGGCTACCAAGTCGAGTCGTTGCGCAGCAGTGGCCGGTAGCCACGGCGAGCCGAGCTCCTCCCGCTGGAGGCGCTAGTGACGGTATAGTGTGATGTCATACCAGGAGTGAGAGACGGGCTACCAAATCGGCTCGTCGGGTAACGGCGGCCGCTTGCCACACCGCGCCGCGCTCTTCCCACTAGAGGCGCTGCATATGCAGTATAAAACACCTGTTTTCGCAACCTACCAGGCTTAAACAAACCTAAGCCCCCGCCAATATTTTGCCAGGTTGTCGCAGCATTGGGAGGCGTTACGAGCGAGAAGAACAGGATGTTCTCCATAGGTGGAAACAAATTCGTGTTTGTCTCTATATGTAAAGTCCCCACCCACCCTACCGCCCTGGCAGGTGGCAGCTGATCGCGAGAGTTCGCTCACCGTTGTCAGCGCTAACGCATGCAGCCCACATCTCTCTCTCGTAACCCCACGTACCTATAAGCGCGATTCAGGCGTCCACTGAGCGAGGGAGCCAGTTAAGTTGCGCGCTTCCTTTCCTTAAAATGCGAAGACCCCGCCGCGGTGGCTCAGTAGTTACGGCGCTCGGCTGCTCACCCGAAAGATTGGAGGGGCAGGCCCACACCATATGATAGGTGTCCGAAGACACCGCACTACAGTGCGGGCAGTTGCCGCTAAAGGAGGGGTCGAAATGTTTTAGGGCTGCCGGGCACAGCAATGTATTGGTGAAGAGGAGGAGAAGGAGCCGCTCATCCGCCCTCTTGAGGCCTTTACAGGGGCTAGGGTAAAGGCGATGGCTATCTTGATAGTAGGTTGCGATATTTTTGAACGTATAGACCGGATTAAAATCGGGTTCCTGATGCCATTCCCCCTATCCCCAACCCAACCCGGGAGGACTGGGAGGCGACCCTGCTCGGCTACAACGACTTACAGGCCCAACAAGCCTTAGTCGGGCGCGCCCGGGCGGCGGCTAGCGCCACTGGGGTCCCAAACTAGGGACCTCCACCTAGTGTTTGTAAGGATCGGTCCCTTACGGGCTGATCCAAACACCTCCTGTCCGTTCTGAAATAAATGTTTTCACCACCACCATCCGAAAGACGCGGGTTCGATCCCGGCCGCGGCAGCTGAATTTCGATGAAGGCGAAATTCTAGAGGCCCGTGTGCTGTGCGATGTCAGTGCATGTTGAAGAACTCCAGACGGTCGAAATTTCCGGAGCCCTTCACTACGGCGTCCCTCATAGCCTGAGTTGCTTCGGGACGTTAAACCCCAATAAACCAATTAAACCAAACCGAAGAGTAAAACGTTAACGCCAACGCCAATGAACTCAAATAAGGCCGACGGCCTTCAGCTTCAGCGCCGCCTTTATTGTGCAACGTCATCCGTGCCAACACATGCAGGGCACATCTGTTACTAACGACACGCAGCTTAAAGCACGATTAAGGCGAAAGCGTTTAATGCATCATCGTTGTCGACAGAACGCTGTCAGCATAGGTGTCACGCTTTTGACGGGTGTCCACTGACATATGTGAGGCAGTCACTGCATAATTTCCTTTCCTCAAATACAATTTAAGGCGAAAGTCTTTAATGCCTCATCGTTGTCGACAGAAGGCTGTCAGCAAGAGTTTGTCATCAGCGGTGTCACGCTTTTGTCGGGTTACTGCGTAATTTCCCTTCCTGAAATACAATTATCATTTTCTTCACTACGGACCCTCTTTGTTTTTCTTCTTTCACTCCTACTGCCTGCCTTCCTGTAAGGTGCGCCTCAGGTGTCCACCGAGATGACAGAGAATTACTGCGCCACTTCGTTTCCTCAAAAAGCGTTGCGTTCAAAGGGCAAGGCATCGATGACGTCACCAGTGCCAGAGAGGCAGTCAAAGTGACGTGGGAAACGCTTTTGCCTCTACGCAATTTAGAATTTTTGAAGCGTAGAGTTTCACTACGAGGGCTGGAGCCGAGCTTCGCGTATGCCGGGTATACTGCAAAGCCATATTCTGCGCATGCGCGAAACCGAGTGAACTCACACGCAGCGCAGGTGGTCGCCGACTCCGTAATAAAAAAAAACAATAAAAATAAGCTCAGAAACGAAAATAAAAAAATGAAAGAAATAAAACATCACAAATAGAAAAATAAATAAAAGGCAAACAGGACGCAGTTGTTGCTGCGACGCGCGCCTTTTCTTTCCTTTCTCTCTTTCCTCTGATCTCTCAACTCTCCTCTATCTGCATGTGGCAGCGGTGGTGGCTTGGCTCGAGCCAGTAGGCAGGCTCGTGCAATTTCCTTTCCATCGTTCTCTCAGTCACAACAACAACAACAGCTGCAAGGAAAGGAAAATGAAAAGAAAATTGGTTTTGAGGAAAGGAAACGAAGCCTGTCTCTCTCTCTCTCTCTCTCTCTCTCATATCTCGGTGGATACCCGAACCGCGCCGTAAGGGCTTTAAGGAAGATCAAATGAAATTAAAATTGGTTTTAAGGAAAAGAAATGCCTGTTTCTAATATCTTGGTGTACACCCGAAAGGAATGCACACCACAGTACATGTCTCTAAAGCAACCTTCTAAGACAGCACCACATACACTACACGCGCGTCTCCACCTCCGCCTCCGTACAGACAGTATGTGGACGGCCGAACGCCTCCACCGTTATCGTGGTGCTCCCACTGCACTGTCAAGCACAAACCACTTTCCTGAACAACACATACCAATTGACACCCGTCTTACTACCCTCCTCAATCCCCCAACCATCCTATATGGCGGGGGGGGGGGGGGGGGAGGAATCCTAATTATCTTCCCATTTTAATTTGGAACTGCCGCCGCTTCCGGGCAAAGCGCGCGCCTCTGCAACTTCTCCTTCCCACCATCACACCCACGCCCCACATACTACTCCTACAGGAGACTACACACCAGGCAACACTCCCCTGCTACACATCTACACACTCGGATACCACTAACACACCCAGGGCGTCCACACTCATCCACCGCAGCCTCACCTACAAAACTCATCACATCACGTTTGAGACTCCCTGCGTGATCACAGAACTTATACATCACACACATTCACTTCCTTCTATATTTATAGCAAACATATACCACCCCCCGTCCCAGCCGATGGCCCCGCTAGAATCACTTCTGCGAAAGCTACACCATCTATAGTCGGATACAACTTAAGTCCGCAGTGAAGCTCCGCCCACATTGAGCCTCCGCGCACAGAATTCCTCCACGACAAAAAAGTAGTCCACTGCTTAAACGTTTCTCGTTACCTAAAACAAGCAGCTTATCACAAGAGGAAAAAATACGAGCTCTAGAATTTTAATGCGCGGATTGTTTGATATTGCCACATATTAAAAAGCGGATTTCGTTTACTGTTTCGATTGGCCAGCGGAATAATACAAGACGCCGCAGACCGCGGCCCAGTGTTAGCAACTGCTGTTTTTTTAAGTTGTATCCTACTATAGCAGGGAAACATCCCCTACTCATCGGTGGGGACTTCAACAGTCAGCATACTGACTGGGGATACACAACCACGACACATCGAGGTCGCAGGCTCTGGCTGCTCCTGCAGAACCTCCAACTCACTGTGCACAACACGTTTCAGTCGCCTACGCGGATTGGCAACAGTGTCAGCATGGACACCAGTCCTGACCTGACGCTGAGCCGCTGTATCCGCGGCGTCACCTGGAACAGAACACAAAATACAGTGGGCAGTGATCATTACATTATACAAATCACTGTCCAGTAAAAACACCCCCGTACCGCAAATACCATACACAAACTCATTAACTGGGATGCATTTCGCACTGCACGCACCGCCCTCCCAGACACTCCCATCGCAGACATCGACTCATGCGTGCAGTCACTCAAGCATGACGTTCACCACAACACGCGACACATTGAAACTACAACCGAAACACCTACCCTTGACACACGCCTAGCCCACCTCTAGGAGGCTTATCACAGCATCCTGGTACGCTGGAAGTGCCACAAACTCAACAGAACGCTTAAAAAGCGGCTGGCCGCGCTGCAGACACAAATCCAACAGCACTCTGAGGAGCTCTGCCGATCCAACTGGGGACAGATATGTGACGGCATCGCCGGAAAACTGTCCAGCAAACGCGCATGGCAACTCCTCCGACACCTCATTGACCCCACACGCACCAAATCAGCAACACAGCACCACGTGACACGCCTCACACATGAACACATTGACGACCCCGACACCCTTCTACACACACTTCAAACCATGTACACACCTCCAGGCGGCCCCATACCTCTACCGCACTACACAGGACAAGAAAATCCCACGCTCGACACCGACATCACGGAGACGGAAGTCAGAGCGGCCCTCCTGATTCTCCGCGCCAACTCCGCACCTGGTGCAGACCAGATCACAAACTCGATGCTCCGTAATGTGGATGACCAATCGATCACCCACATTACGAAATACTTCAAAAAGTGCTGGAGGGAGGGTAACCTCCCTCAGCCTTGGCGCTACGCGAAGGTAATATTCATACCTAAACCCAACAAACCCCTTACACTTCAAAACCTTCGCCCGATTTCGCTAACCTTATGCCTCGGGAAGCTCCTCGAGCATGTGTTAGCGAGATTCACAAGTCACATGGCGGACAACAATCTTTACCCGCATACCATGGTGGGATTTCGCCCACATCTATCCGCACAGGACGCCATGCTGCAACTCACACACGACATTTTCGACCCGCTTCTTCCAGGTCACACCAAGGCAGTCTTAGCTTTGGATCTCTCCAAAGCTTTTGATCGCACTGAACATCAGGCGATCATGACTGCTCTATCCCCATTGAATGTGGGTGCGCGCATGTATGCCTACATTCAAACATTCCTCACTGACCGCACGGCTGAGATACACTTCGGCCCTCTGTCTTCCCCCTCCTACACGCTTCAGAGTATCGGCACCCCTCAAGGGTCCGTCCTTTCCCCCTTTCTCTTTAACATTACCCTAATCCCCCTTGCCCGAAAATTGGCAACTATTCCCCACCTGACGCACACTCTTTATGCCGACGATATCACCCTGTGGACCACTCACGGCAGTGACGGCGACATAGAGAGCACCTTACAGGAAGCAGCCACCCTCACCCAAAATTACGCACGGACCATCGGACTGTCTTGCTCCCCAGAGAAGTCCGAACTGCTCCTCATCCGTCCTAAGAACCACCGCTGTCCCCGCTCCCCCATTGCCATTGAACTGAATGGTGACCCGGTACCTGAGGTTGGCACCCTCCTTGTATTGGGCCTGCACATCCAGAACGATGGTGAAGACACCACTACCCTCAAGAAATTCAAGTAGGTTGTAGGCGCGATATCGCACCTCATCCGCAGGGTTTCGGGACGACATAGAGGCATGAATAGTCTTCTGGCGGGCTAGTTGGTTCTTTTCGTTCATGGTTAAACTGCGCGAAGAAAACAAGGACAGACACAGAAACAAAGGTACACACTGAGCGCAGATCTGCGCTCAGTGTGTACCTGTGTTTCTGTCTCTGTCCTTGTTTTCTGCGCGCAGTTTAACCATGAACGAATAGAGGCATGAAGCAGCGCGATCTATGTCGTCTCATTCATGCCTTTGTCCTCAGCCGTCTGCTGTACACTACCCCATACTTACAACTATCCAAACATGACATAAACGCTTTGGATGCTTTAATTCACAAGGCATTCAAAGTAGCACTTCATCTTCCCCTCAACACACCCACAGAAAGATTACTAGGCCTGGGCCTCCACAACACGATCTGGGAACTGGTGGAGGCCTACCGACAGGTCCAATACATCAGGCTCACACAAACTTCCACAGGTCGGTATATCCTGGACTCCCTCGGCATCAGAATACCGGCCAACGACCCAACCCTCCTCGCCATCCCACGACCCCTTCACCGGGAGCTTCTCATTAGGCCGCTCCCGAGGAATATGCACCCGGCTCACCATGAGCAGCGCCGCAGAGCCCGTGCGAAGGCACTCCATCGAGCGTACGGCCTCGAGCCGGACGCCGTTTGGGTGGACGCTGCTTGCACGGGTGATGAAGCGACACCAGCTGTGGTGGACTCCACTTTATCCGCCCTTCTCACACTACTTCTCCCTCCAGACACCTCCCCAGAGGCTGCAGAGGAAGCCGCCATTGCACTAGCTATCACTCGAAAGGAAGCCCGGTATATATTTACTCCAAAACTGCGATTTTATATTTTGCTCGAGGCCGAGTTCATGTCCCTGTTTTGGCATACTGGACTGGCCCGATGCACCCCCGCCCCGCCATGTGGAGCTGATATGGGTGTCTGCGCACTCCGAGAATCCCGGAAACGAGGCTGCCAACCTTTTAGCCCGAGGTTCTTTAAACCGGGCTCAGGTGGCCTCGGATCGGGGATTCACGAAGGAGCGCATGCACTCATTCTGTGAGCTGACCCAGGCATACAGAGCCTCACGCCAGCTCTACCCCCCGCTCCACCCCTCCCTAGATAACATACACGCAACACTCTGACGCAGACTACAGACACACAATCTCCCCTCACCCCTTAACCTAGCCCACTATCATCCATCATTTCCCACTCCCGCATGTGCCCTATGCCCAGAACCCTTCGCTTCTTCCCTCCACATCCTTTCCCTCTGCCCGGCGGACCCTCCGCCGCGGGACCTAGAGAACCTCAAGGCCTGGGAGGACTGGGAGACCCTGCTGCGCTCGGAGGACCCGGCCGTGCAGACCATCGCCACCGGCCGTGCTGCCAGTGTTATGGACCTCAGGAACATAAACACTAGAGTGCAGTGGGGTCGTGCGGGGACCCTGGGGCGTGCCCCGAATTCCTGTGTAAATAAAGTTTTTTTTTTCTCTCTCTCTGTGCGAACTGCAAAAGCCATGACGTCAATCCAAGCGTAACAGAACCTTTTCGCTTGTATATCCAGGCTTAACCACTGCAAAGCCACTGCCAATTTTTTGAGGTGTGCACTGTTCCAAGAGTGTAGTTATGCGCCTTCCCTCTGCTCTCAAGCTCCCGCTCCATTGTTTTCGCGGCTTAAAGCGCGACTAAGATGTCCACTGCTAGTTACAAGGGGCAACGGCGACGCCGCGAAACGCTGAACCGGACCAAAGAGCTGCGCTATAAAACAAAAAAATGAAAATGGGGGTGAAAAGTATATCGCATTCCTTTTTACGAGATACTAGTGTTAAAACGCCAAAAGCGGCTTAACGACATGAGCAATTTAACGCTATAGGTTTAACACGGCGGCGTGGCCGGGCTCGAACACGGGTATACCGTCTCAGTAGCCAAGCGCCTTAGCCTCCACCAGAGTCACTCAGTAACCTTATACACCATGAAACAATGGATCTCAATTTGCTGCATGGGAAAGCGTCAGAAAACGTGTTGCACAGCTTCCGAAGGAAAGCACCAGTCTCCGTTAGTTAAGAGCTCAACCCATATTGGTTCGGATTACCGCTGCGAGTCTTCGTAGCGGAGTGGTAGCGTCTCCGCTTGAAATGCCAAAGGCCCTGGTTCGATTCGCAGCCTCAACAAACATCACACAAAGAGAAGGTGGTTGATCGGTACTGTTCCACCTACACTGAGATGAAGCCAGCTCGAACCTGTGGTGCAAACAGTACGCTTTCATAACCAGAATGTCAATTTGTGATGAATAAATGGCAATTAGTGTTCACATTTTTAGACTACCTCGGTATAAGCGTCTCGAGAAAGCCTTCAGTGGCGAAGCAACGCACAGCTCCTTTCGAACTGTAAATCAAGCCCAGGAATATAAGAGGAACAAAAAGATTTCACTAATATTTTCAGCACATAATTGGTTCGGCGACTGTGACAAAAGGAAAATTGGAAATAAAAATTGGTTTTGAGGAAAGGAAATGATTCACATATATATATCTGTGGAAAAACGAAGAGCGCCGTAAAGAAATGGATAAAGGAGGGAGTGAAAGAAGACAGGAAGAATGAGCTTAGGACAACCAGCCCTCAAGGGAGGATGGGTTTGGTGGTTGAAACTGCCTTGTAATGAGAGTATGCAAGATTTACTTAGTGCATTGGTGAGGCTGATGTTCGTGAATTGAGTGCTGTCTTCTGACAAATCCCAGGTATTTTTGTTCAGAGCTGTTTTCCTCTAAAATTAACTAGTGAATTGCCTCAAAACCAGTCCATCAGATTTCTGGACCTGAAACTCTACTTTAAGAAGACCCATACTTACTGGTCGTACGAACCGCGCTGGAACAAACCATTGCTTCCTTTTTCTTCATGTCATTCCAAACTGGTAAAACGTTCCGTAGCTAAGTCATGCCTCAATAACGCACTAAGTAAATCTTGCATACACTCATTACAAGACAGTTTCAACCACCAAACCCATCGTCTCTAGAGCGCTGGTTATCCCAAACATCTGCTTATATCTATTTCATAATCCATTCTTCGAAATTTGAAGGAACAATGAGGTGCCCTAGTGGAGGTCTCTGAAAAAAAAATTACCGGAGACACTTTGGAAATTCTAAAGTCTGCTTGACGAATGAGTTGTCCGTTCTGCCTTTCTTGTTTTTGCATCTGGTGACATGTTCATTCGGAGCATGCGCATTCGCTCCTTGTTCTTCTGGCGTTTGGTGTTGGGGGAATCAGGAGTCAGCTGCCGCTTCCCCGAACCGCTTGTCGCGGAATCACTGGGCTTCTTCGGAGCCATGCATCTCACTCACTCGACTGCAACCAGACGTCTCGCGAAGGAGCGGCGGTACAGCTGCCACCGCCGACGCACGCGCGCTCGTTGTACCGCTACTGTGTGACGTCACGGTTGCTATGCATAGCTGCGCCTCCCACCGGCGCGTCGTTTGCTAAGGAGGGGAGGAGTTTGTGCCGCTGCGCGGAGGAGAGGCCAAGTGGGCGCGACTCGAGCGCACGGACGACACCGCGAGTATCAGCCTTAAAAGGCTTTCGTCTCAAAAAATTGAGGGGGCCCTTTGACAGTCTAGTTTGCCTGAGAGCGTGACTGGAATTTACTATTTTCTAACCCTGTGGCAACTATGTGGCAGCACTGCTAAGACGTAAAGAACGGAGCAGCTAACCTCCAATAAGGCGCTTGTCACCAGAATTTGTAAAAGTACTGAAACCTCTTAAGGATGACAGGTTTTGATGTGTGTTTGATGCTATGCTTGATGCTATGCTTCTGATGGTATTGTTCAGGCAATTGAGAGGTTTCTAAACATGCATTGAGGTATTAGGGCACTAGCAGCTTTGCACTAAATATCATTACTCTTTCCAAATGTATGGCTGTATTTCCAGATGTTAAGGTTCTCGGCATGTGTGCAGCTATTGCAATATACTGGTGTTTTATTGCGAAAGCAATACTACTCGCTCTTTCAAGCGTTCGCGTGGCCCGGCCGCACTTACGTTTGACCTTTAGCGGAGTGAATACGTTCGACCAACTCGCTCCTTCAAATAGCCCGACTGCAGTTACGCCGCGCCGCACACCTGTGGCGTTACTGCCGCTGTGACGTCCTACCAACTGTGGATTATGGGCGACCAACTCGCTCCTTCAGCGAGCCCGGCTGCTGTTACGGTGTGTTTACCGCGCTGCGCACTTGTGGCACTATTGCCGCTTAGACGTC